>NW_020664483.1:17821554-17875835 GCF_002925995.2 Terrapene triunguis
ATGTGTCATTATATAATGCCTGCATCTGTAATTTTCACTCCATGCATCTGAAGAAGTGAGGTTTTTTACCCACGAAAGCTTATGCCCAAATAAATCTGTTAGTCTTTAAGGTGCCACCTTGTTGTTTTTATGGATACAGACTAACACAGCTACCTCCTGATACTTGAATCTTTTATTCTGTGGATAAAATGAGGACTTTGCTCTTCAGTTCTATCTGGTATCTTCCATGAGAACAACATTTACTAACACAATATTCAAAAAGAAAGGGAATTCCCTGCACCAACTCCAGAAAGCAAGAGGGAAAGATGAAATCGTGTGAACGCAGGGAAAAAAAAAATCTATTCACTCACTAACATGCTCCTTGTGGTGTCGGGCGCCTAGTTTCATAGGTTTTAAGCCCAGAAGGGACTCATTAGATCTTCTAGTCTGGCCCCCTGTATATCCAAGGCTATAGAATTGTATTCATTTATTCATGTATGGAGCCCGATAACTTGTATACAAAATTCCCATCACAGTTAATGTAAGTTCCCTGTGTTCATCTCCAGCACATTAAGAAACAAACAACCCCTAACTCTTTGCAGCATACTACAGGTTTGTACATACAAGTGATTTAGTTTGGGCTGAAATGTGACTGATGGAATACTGCTGGCCCAGCACAGTCTGAGTTTTCAGACACTGCCGACAGCCAGAACACATCAATAAAGTGACAAGTCATCTTCAAAAATTCCTTGCCTGTGAATACAATAGTTTGCTTCTAGCAATATAAGAAGCCCCTGTACTTATTAGTTATAGGTGCATCATAAAAGGAGAAGATTCTCAGTTAGATAAAACCAGCCAGACTTCTAATACTGAAAGGGTAGAAATCCAATCCTGCTCTCTTTGAAAGGAGCCAGATTATAATAGATTGGAAAGGCATTTGAAAAGAATAGGATATGCCGGCCCTTGGTTAGCACCCAAGCTCACAGACCTACTGATTCTTCTCTACTGCTGATCCAGCTATTCAGTGTTGCCTCAGGGATTCTACTTCTCCTCCCAGGGTGATGATATATTGCATACTGCCTGTTCTCAGAGCTCACTAATTACTGACAGTACAGTACAAGGTGCAACCATGATTTCAGAATGCAAAGCAACAGTCCGCAAAGCTTCCAACTGGAACAGCTGCTCTAAGAATTAAGCAGTTTAAAATAAAATAAAACATTGGACAAGATTAGTGGAGTAGGACTCCGGCTTGCCACATGTTGTGTTTTGCACAGACATCCACAGATGTAAGCAGGGTCTGAATGAGCTCTCCCCTGACATCTGGTGATGAGCTGGGGGAAAAGACTTCAGGAACTGACTTTGTTTGCACAGACACACAGAGTAGGTGTGACACCTACTCTGCCTAGGTGCACAGCATGATGGAGCTGTTTTACCCAAATGATCACTTTTGGCTGGTGTCGGATTGCAAGTCACTTTGATGTTGGGTGCTGGGGTGATGAAAGGTTGTTGTCCTTGTTGTGTGAGTGGGGGCAGCAGAACTATGCTTGGCATGCCCTGATTGAGGACAGTCACTCTCAAGGGAACTGCACTCTCTAAGCAAGGCGTAAGGGGGCCAAGGGCGAGTGGAGAGGAGAGTGGGTGGGGACAGGTGCTTGTACCTGGTGGTGTGGTCTCTGCCTAGACATCATTTGACCCTTTCCCTCTCCACTGTTTAATAACAGAGCTGATTAGACTCAACTGGGCGTCTTTTGTTTTGTTATGGATCCACCAGAGCTGAAATAACTGATAGCCCGGTCTAAGGGTTAAGCCTTAGGCCAGCATGTGGGACATGCTTGCGAATCATGCTTGTAGCATTTCCCCCAAATTAATGCCAAGTTCTTTCCCCCTTTTTATTAAAAGTTTTCTTCTCTATACTCAGACTGAGTACTTATGAGAGGGGAAGTATTGCCTCTTAGACGTGCCCGGAGTGGTGTGTAATTTTCCCAGGTTACTGGGTGGGTGCTTGAGCTGCTTCTGTGTTGTATTGTTAAAAGAACTCTTAGATATTGAACTCGGCCCTTGTCACTGCTAACTCCACTTGACAGAAGGGTTACACAAACAATATCACATTTCTCTTCATTCTTGTATTCTTGCAAACCAAATTTGGAGTGGAGACATGGATTTCCTTAGTTAGGAAATGCATTTGTTGTCTGCAGCAGAGCTGGTCAGAATGTTTTTCCATTGGGAACACCAGTTAATTGAAATTGGAACGTTGAGTGGAGATAGTTTGAACCTACCTGGTTCCTTCCTTGGCTTGCCTGACTGGTTTTTCAACACCCACCTGGCAGTCTGATGGGGAGCCAAGAGTCTGGAAGCCCTGGATTCCAAGAAACTAAGCTCCCAAATCCTTGGCTCCTTTGCAGCTTAGGTGGCTACTGTGGAACGGGGCTCCCCAGGCTTCCTGGCTGGCCGATGGGGAACCAGGAGCCTGAAAGCTGTGGGAGCTGTGCCTCACAGGCTCTGAGACTCAAAATCCTCCATGAAATGGAATTCTCTTTCTGCACAGAGCTTTAGTCCGCAGTCACAAGGACATCTTAGTTTAACTGGAGCGGATAACAACATTCTGGGTAACATCATAGTAATAGGAATTTGAGAGATAGCCTCAAGACAGTTCTTGCATTAATTTCTTCAAATCAAACAAGTCTGTATTAGGTTAGAAACCTGAGGAATTAGGTAGCAAGTGGGATAAACTGTTTAAAAACAAATCAGTGACTTTGTATGATTTTGTATCAGGATGCTGATCTTATTTGCTCTGGCCTATGTCCTATAGTGCTTTGACTCTTCTGTATTTTCTTGTCTTGTATAGGTAAGAAAACAACTTGTACTGTCAACATTTCTGTTTATCTTTGTTAAAATAATATTCTAAAGGCAGCTGTTTTACAGAACTGCTTCATTGAGGGAAGCATAGATTGTGTTCTTCTGCCCTTTAGATCAATTTGTGAAGTGCAAATTCTCCTCTTCATTTCTACTCAGCACTAGAATGTCATGTAGTTTCTTATTATATCTCCTTTTCACTAATTTCTTCCCTACTTTCCCTGAAGACATGGCCAGTAAACCTACATGAGCAACATTGTCAGATGAAGCTCTTCAACATGGGTGCATCCTCACAAACAAGACCTGTATCCCCAGATAACCTTCCAAACTCTAATTATTTTACAGAAATACATGGGGCCAAATTCTCAGCTGGTGTAGATCAGCATAACCCCATTGATTTCTATGAAGCTTCACCAATTCCCAGCTGAGAGACTGCCATAATTTATATGACATTTTTGCAGATAGTGTCAGGAACAAGAAATTCTTACAACCCTCAGCCATGGGAAAATAACCATGAACTCCCTACTTCTCTGCCACAGAAACTGCTAAAGCTTTCCCCACTGCAGTACTCCAAACCATGTGAGCACAGAATGCTTGCCCTTAACTTCAGAACCCAGCAGTTCTACCTGCAAAGACCTAGCAGCCTTCTCCACAGAAATTACTGAGAGGCAACAACAGGTGGCACATAACTCCCTTAGGCTTGGTCTACACTTACCCCCCAAGTCGAAGTAAGGTACGCAAATTCAGCTACGTGAATAACGTAGCTGAATTCGACATACCTTACTTCGAACTTACCGCGGTTCAGACGCGGTCCACACGCGGCAGGCAGGCTCCCTGTCGACTCCGCGGTACTCCTCTCGTTGAGCTGGAGTACCGCAGTCGACGGGGATCACTTCCTGGTTCGATTTATCGCGTCCAGACCAGACGCGATAAATCGAACTCGGAACTTCGATCCCCAGCCGCCGAACTAGCGCGGCAGTGTAGACCAGCCCTTAGACTCCTTTGAAAATACCAGCCTTACTCTTTTAAAAATTAGGCCTCTCTGGAATGAGATGACAGCCTGAGTCCAATTGCAGAAGAAAATTGTCCACATCACAAAAGCACAACTGCAGCTGGTCCCCTTGGTTACCCTTCTTCACAATTTCAGTAGAGGCTAAGGTTGGAATGGGCAGGGAGACAGCTATCATATGACCTCCCATGAGGATTCCTCTGGAACAGTGCAGAGCCACATTGGTACAGCAGCATGAAGGAAGCATAAACTGCCCCTACTAATGCTGTGTCTGATCAATGGATAGATTTGTCTGGATGGCAGCTATGAGCACTAAAGTAATGGTGCTTCATCTTGACCTCATTTACACCAGTGAAACTGCATTGATGTAGTGGAATCACTCATAATTTAAATGAGATTGGATATAAATTGACTCAGAATAAGGTCCATAATATCAGTGTGAATGGGGAAATGGAAATCAAAACCTAGATCTTTTATTCTTGTAGATTTCGAGCTAAATTCTGCTAGATTTAATCTTACTGACAGATACATCTCCTTTGTGACTACAGTAACTGTGAGCAGAATTTGGTTTTCTCTATATATTCCCATCATTAATAACTACAGTGTATTTCACTTCTCTGGACATCAAATTTCCTGCAACTAATGAGCAAAAATCATCAATATCTATGATTTGTTGTTAAGGGTTGGCTAGGTTGTCACTTTAGTTTCTCTAAAAGAAAGGCGTGTATATAGTAGAGTTGTTTTCCCAAACTCTCAGTGCTCAGTACTTATAAATACCCTATTGTATTATGACTTATGTTTTGGCCAAGTGCAGAGAAAAGTTTTCCCTTCACATCTCTCTTTCATGCCAGCAGAACGGTCCTGAATTTATAGTACTTGATAAACTTGAATAATCTGTTATACTGGAACCATAAAAACCTTTTAACCAGATATTTCCTATTTGATTCTGCTTAGGAAGCACTTGCAAGAAAGTGACTATTAGTCTGTATTTATTTAATTTATTTTCTTCTTACAAGCCAGTGTTTTTTCATGTCGTAACTGAAAATCTTGTTTTTTATAAAAGCATAAGCATTAGTAATAATTGCAATTTTCTTTTGATTGCTTCGCAGTTTCCCATCTCAGTAATTTTCCTCTGCACTGGCTGTGTTTTTAAACTAAGAAGGCTGGATTTTCTTGGCAATATTTCATTCACATTTGTGAGTACATGCCCAGAAAAACAAAACTTTGCTAAGATAGAATGAAAGTATACGGTCTAACTTTTAAAAGTGACTATTGATTTTGGCTGCCTAACTAGAGACACCCACTCATGAAAAGTGGGCCCTTTTAAATAAATAAATAAATTAATGGAGATATCCCATCTCCTAGAACTGGAAGGGACCTTGAAAGGTCATCGAGTCCAGCCCCCTGCCTTCACTAGCAGGACCAAGTACTGATTTTGCCCCAGATCCCTAAGTGGCCCCCTCAAGGATTGAACTCACAACCCTGGGTTTAGCAGGCCAATGCTCAAACCACTGAGCTATCCCTCCCCCCAGTTTTAAGGGGTCTCAGCTTCGATACCCAAAACTGAAGCACTTAAAATCACTAGTCACTTTTGAAAATGTAGGCCTACATATTTCCAAACTTCAAAAAAAAAAAAAAAAAAAGAATTTTGAAAAAAACTAAAATTAAAAAAAAAAAAACAAAAAAAAAAAAACCGAAATTTTGCTAAATGAGGGCTACACTCTACAAGCACTATTCATGCAGAGTAGCTTTTTACTCCTTAGATAAAAGTGGCAGAATCTAGCCTTAATGTCTAAAATAAAATTAATAATAATGATGTATTATAGTAGAAGTTAGATGACACTGTTAAACATAGTCTTACAGGTTCTTTTTCTTTGCGCATGAATAGTCTTGGGAAGATATGCTGAGTTGTTAGTTTTGTTTATGCAAGGTTGTGGGTAGAAGGAGTTGAGTGGACAACAGGAAATTTTGCTCTCTGCCTGCACCTCCAAATAGAGAGTCAATAATTGAGGCAGAGGAGTTCCTTGGGTATTGGGCACTGGTGCTGGGCTGAGGTTGCTGAAAGAAGGGATTGCCCTGTAAGCTGTTTGACCACCTCGTGGACTGTTTATGTGTAAATAAAACAAAGTTACACTTAGTGTATACCTAGACTCTGTATCACCACCACTACTCTGCAGAAGCACAATGCTGATGTCAGAACAGGACACTGGTGTTGGAAGAAGGGGCAATCCTAGTGTCACAAGCGAGACAAAGTTTTAGGGTTGCCAACCCACCAGGATTGTCCTGGAATCTCCAGGAATTAAAGAGTAATCTTTAATTAAAGATCATGTCAGGAAATGAAACCTCCAGGAATACATCCAACTGAAATTGGCAAGCCTACAAAGTTTCCAAGATGGCAGATTGGCAGCAATAGTGATAACCTTGGATCAGAGCTACTTTGTTTGCAGTTTATAAACTACCTAGGCATAGCTTGCCAAGTTTTTAATCTACTTTTACTAAAAACTATTTGGCTTACAGAATTTACAAACCCTGCAAGCTCTATCAGAAGTTTATAAATCCTATGGCGACTTCATGGAATTTTTGGATGTGCAAATATTGAAGCTTGAACAACTAACTCCAAAATGAGTTACAATTAATAAAACACATTTGGAGTTTCAGTATCGAGATATTTTTGAATTACAGTCTGCTTTTACAACAGCAAGAATGGGAAGACTTTTCAGAAAGAGAAAACCTACCATTTTTCAAAGTCCCTTAAATCAAGGAAATTATTAAAGAGATTCATCTTATGATAAAATGTCATCTTCCTAGAAACCCCCTGGCCTCCTTACTTAATGCTGCAGTAAAGGAGCTGCATTTTAAACAGAATGACATTTCAGTATTATTGTTACAACGAGCCTCTGTATTGCACCTTATTGAAACAATGTGACCCCCTCCCCTCATGAAATTGTGGAATTAGAAAATATGGACTGTTCTTGTAATGGAAAAGCTTTCACACCAAGTTGTGCACAAGAGAAGAGCCAAAAAGAAGCCCTAGGTATTTAGAACTCTGGTTACGGTTTCTAGCATACTCAGAGGGGGTGGGCTCCCCAGCTGGCAAACAGACTCTTTGTTCACATTCTTTGAATATTAACCTGATCTTGAACAAGTAATGTAGGATGTAGGATGCTAACATTTTATTGTAACTGCCTTTTTTTTTTTAAATGGCTTATCTAATTACCCTCAAACCTTCCCTTTCACCAATATTTCTTTGGCTTAAGCAAAAGCATGAGAATTTTTGGCAGAAATCAGTTTTTACTGACACAAACAAACACACACACGCAATAATTTGGGAATGAAAAAGTATCAAAATGGGGTTTTTAATAAAGGCAGTGGTAAAAAAAAAAGAAGTGGGTAAACTAACCTAAACTATGCTCCATATTCCCCAGCTGAGAAGTAGGTAAACTCAGTTTACCCTACCTCAATTACACTACTCAATAAAGGCTACCTGACAACTTACAGGAGTACTTGTGGCACCTTAGAGACTAACAAACTGATGCTCAAATAAATTTGTTAGTCTCTAAGGTGCCACAAGTACTCCTGTTCTTTTTGCAGATACAGACTAACACGGCTGCTACTCTGAAACCTGACAACTTACCTTACTACTATCATGGCTCTGTAATTTTCACTGTGATGTGTAGGAAATCAGAAGTACTACTCCCATTGTTAACAGGATTTGAACAGCTGATTACCTAGCCAGGTTCTATTTACAAATGGAAAAAGAAAGCTAAAATACAAAAGCTGATAACTATCAGTTTGCTTAGCTAGCTACCCTTTAACTTTCAAAGTGGTGCACAATAGTCTTAGAAGTTTGCCCACCATAAAATAAAGGGGAATTGGATGGTTCTAGCATTTCATGTTGCTTTGAAAATTAAAGGATTTATTGTTAAGCACTGTCAGAGCAAGCAGCACTTTTTAAAGTTCTTATTATGGAATGTTCTCTTTGTTGATTTCTTTAAAGTGAAAAGATAAAAGCATCCGTATCTGGTGTAAAAGAGTGGAAATTCAGATCCATTATCCTTAATTATATTCCTCCACTTGGAATAAGAAATAACAGTGCTGTCTTTAAACACTGAACTGTGGTAACCAATAACGGATGCTGAGTTTTAATGGCAGCCATTGCATACCTACACCATCTACAGAGGGATGAAATGGGAGGAAGAGAGGACAGTTGTCTCTCGTATGCATTAGCTAATCTCAGTAGGCCTGATACAAAGCCCATTGAAATCAATGGAAAGATGCCTATTGATTTCAGTGAGCTTTGGATCATGCCCAGTGTGAAGATCTCTTTGTCAAATGCCAAATGGTAGCTGAGATTTTTTTTTTCATCAGCACTAGAAAACCCTCCAAATTAAAGGCATATAATAAGAAGATAACCATAATCGGAACTGTAGCAGAATGACATAGTTATATGGCCAGGATGTGGGGAGACCACACATACTTATAGGGACTACAGCTTAATCAAGAACACAACATGGGATAGAGGAGTTTGAGGGATTTATTGTGGCTAACATATTTAGGGATCAGTCTCATTCACACTGATGTCAAAGGCAAAATTCCTTTTCATTTCAATGGGTGCTAGATTAGGCTCTAAAACAATCCATAAGAAAGACAAAGCAAGCCTTTAGGGGTATGTTTCTAGAGGGGTACTCTAAACCAGAAGAGGTCATTCTGGCATTATACATGGTGTTGGTGGAATGCGGTCATCACCTTTAAAACCCTAGCAGTTACAAGACTGATTATAACAAAGTGCAGGGGATAATGCAAATGCTGCTGTAATCTCATTTGTTTCTCTAAGGCCTGGTCTACACTAACCCCCCAAGTCGAACTAAGGTACGCAACTTCAGCTACGTGAATAACGTAGCTGAAGTCGACATACCTTAGTTCGAACTTACCGCGGTTCAGACGCGGTCCACACGCGGCAGGCAGGCTCCCTGTCGACTCCGCGGTACTCCTCTCGCCGAGCTGGAGTACCGCAGTCGACGGCGAGCACTTCCTGGTTCGACTTATCGCGTCCAGACCAGACGTGATAAGTCGAACCCAGAACTTCGATCCCCAGCCGCCGAACTAGCAGCTGGGTGTAGACCAGCCCTTAGGTAATACTGGCAATATTTCAAGGCTGCATCATGTGAAACTCTGGTCATGTTATCACAAGAAAAACAAAGTAGAAATTAAAACTCTGCAGAAGAGGGAAGCCAGTATGGTTCAGTTTGTTGCAAGTATTAGTTATAGCAGCTTGACTTGGCCAATGTTGCTTCTTTTTTTTAAATAAAAAGGAGAAAGAAAAGATGTTATAGATCTGATATAGATAAAGTTATAGATCTGAAAGGCAGCAAAGAGATTGAAGGCGGTAAGCTGGTAAAGATAGTGCATTCTAAAAGTTTTACAGATTGAAATGGAAGGAACAGGCCTACAGGCAATTCAAGCAGAGTTTCACTTAAATTGTACAAAGATGGAACAAGATGTAAGGCCATGTAATAATAGTATTGTAAGCCAATTCCAAATTTCCAAGTGTAAATCAGAAAATACTATACAAGCTACTACCTAGATTTCTTTTGTCAAGGAGAGGAGATGCAGGTTGATTTGCATGCCTTAGGATTAAACGTTCCTGAGGAGCCACACTGTATACTCTATTCTATTCTACACAAGCTCTTCGCTCTCCATCTTCAGCCCTGAGCGCCTTCTAATAGTGCATTAAGTGACATGACTAATATCTGCCATGTGTCTTCTCAAGACCTTCAATGTTCCTGTTTATAAACTATTTTCATTTATAAAATATGTTTTAATGGGTTTTTTTTGTATGGAAGCCTATGAAACCAATGGAAAAATCAAAACATAAAATTCTAGGAAGTGGGGCTGAGATCTTCACATGCAAGAGCTACTCATGGAACATTTTCCGATGGCTTATGTTCTTGTCAAGAGCACATTATCATTTACATATCATCAAAAGGCTGTTCTCTGAAAGATTTATAGGTTTGACTATAGCCAACATTTTAACAGTAACTTACTGGATATGCAAATAGGGTATCTTAGATACCATTAGTTGACTGAACAAGAGCTTCAGAATTACATTAATCAGACATGGTATGACTGTTGACTGATTTTGCAATTGACTCTAGTGCCATGGAGCTTAAGATGACTTCGCTTCCAACAGGATGTAAGACTGAAGCATTATCTAGCATTCAAAATACAAAGTATACAATCTCTGAAAGCTCTATAGTCTTTGTGCTCTCCTACAGTCTTACTTAAACAAAGAAACACTTGTAAAGTCTAGAACAAAATACAGGCACAGAGTTTCTAACAAGATGCAATGTAAACAAAAACTCAGACAAAGAGTACATAGTATGTCAAATAGTAAGATCCTGCCATTAATGGGATCCACAAATGCTATGAAGATTATGGGTGAAATCTGGGCTCTATTAAAGTCAATGGCAAAACTCCTACTGACTTCAGTGCAGCCAGGATTGTACTCTATATATGGTATGCTCTATTCTATTCTACTATTAATTTTATAATATGTATTGCATCCACCAGGAAAATTGTACAAATTTAAAACTAGTTAAAAAACAAACTGATCTGGGCCAGGCAACCAACAAAACCATAATTATAAAGTTGTTTAGCTGAGAACAAAAGAAATTTATATTTTTATACATTTTTTCGTATTTTGAACATATATACAACCACTGCACATCAGAAATCCTAGTGAGCACTAGGATAATATGGAAAATATAAATGCTGTGGATTAAGAACAATCAATGCAAATAAAAGATCTGTAGGGTCAGGAAGAAGCAGTGGAACAGAAAAACTGTAAGCCATTTCAAGTGAGCAAGAATAATTTACAGATAATAATAGTGAAGGGCAAGCATTTAAGTATGAGAAGTCATCTTTATCTTTGTCTAAGTTATAACAACAAAAAACAAATTATTACCCAATTACATTAGGTTAAAGCAGGAGTAACTCCACTATATCAAACTTGTGTATGGGAGAGGAGAATCAAGCCCTTAGACCCCTTTGTTAGTTCCCATCTTCCATGCATTACCTGCTCAGTATATATATTGGCACCTATTGCAATGCATTCCAGAAATCACATGCTGTTCTCAGGGGCAGTGAACGACATAAGCTCACGTCAGATTTGCAAGGAATGATAGTGAATAAAGCCCAAGGCATGTAAATGTTTGTCTCACTGCTCTCAGGATCAATGTGTTGTCATGCACCAAGGAACAGTCAAACAGAATAGTAAATAAAGATTTCTGGTTTTCACTTTCCTTAATCAAGAGGAGAATGGTGCAGGTTGTGGATCCAGAAACCGTTCCCTCTAGACCAATCCCAGCTGGTACTAGATGGAAGTGCTGGGAACTTTATAAGGTGCTCGGGAACTTGTAAGGCACAGGCACAGATTGGTAGTGACATGGAGATGCACTGCCCCTAGACCAGCTGTGAGAGGTTTGGGCATAGGTAGTGCACAGCAAGGGTCTGATTCTCTCCACAGCTGCCCAGTTCTACTGGCATGGGCTGAGTGTGGTGGGGCCATGGTCTCATCTACCCCAAGCCCCTTAAGTGGTAGCTAGGGACACTAACCAGAAGCAGTTCTTTCACTCAGGACTCTGATTGTGACTAGCCCTGGAAAGCAGGAAGGCTCTTCCACAAGCTTGAATATTCACACAGGACTTGGTCACAATCCATACCTTACTGCCTCCCCTTCCGCTTATTTTGTTGCCCATTCAATTACTTTTGGTTTTGAGAACTGAATTTTCCTCACCAAACTTCTCAGTGGGCTTGAAAGACTCCCACTGAGGGAAAATGGTGACGTACAGTAACTTCCCACTCAAACTTGTCTTGTGCAGCTGTAATCTATGAGGCCAGCATCTGAAATGCATTATCCAAAGGCTAGAGCTGGTTTTTGTCATGAAGCAGGACAAAATGTTGAAATGTCAAAATTTTCCATTCAATGGAAATTCTGAAGTTTCAATTTTTTGATCAAAATGAAACATTCCAACATTCCTGAAACAAAAATGTTTAATTTCAGTTTGTTGAACAGCATTTCAACATTAAACTGAATTTCCTTATTGCCTTTGGGAGTTGTAATTGAGGCTCCTATGCTCTTCTATGGGTCAGGCTCCCTGGCTGGACTACATTTCCCATAATGCAGCTAGTCTTGTCACTTCTATGATGTAATGCAGAAGAAATGCATTATGGAAGATGGAGTCCTCCAGGGAGCTTGGCCCATAGAAGTGAATTGGGGCTGGAACTACAAATCTTATAAGGCAACATTCCATAGGAAAATTCAGTTTAATGGTTTTTTTTTTAACTGATTAAACAAACCCTATAAAACAAAAACAAAAAACATTTTGGGTCAGTTAAAAAAAACAAAATATTCTGATTTGGATCAAACTGATCCAAAATAAAATATTTAATTTTCCCAAAGAAAAATCAAACATTTTCTGGAAAATCAAAATCTTTCAGCAGAAAATGTCAATTTTGCAGAAATAGCCTTTTCCATCACAAAACCACTGTGATGAAAAATTCCTGATCAGCTCTGTCAAAGACTGACTCAAATTAATCAACAGATTGAGATGCAAAGAAAAAAAACCCAAACAACCCAATACTGTGTCTCTCCATGAGCACAGCAAATAGAGTGTCTGCATTTCCCCTCTATTCTAAATAATAAAAGGGGGGTGGGGGGAAAATCTTCAAAAATCAAGTCCACAAGACTCACCTGAACAAGCCCAGGAAGTAGTAACAAGCTAAATTCAAAAGCATCAGCCCAGAATTGATGCAGGAGCATCATTTCCTGAACTCCTAGACCTTCGGTACACTTGTGGTAGTGTGTTAGATATGTGTAGCTACACACCACAGTGAAAGTAAGGCTGTGTCCACACTCACTATGGAATGTAGCTACGTACTGCAGTGAAAAGATCTGGCATGGGGGAGGCATTGGGAGCCTTCCCCCACTGTCTCCTCACTGCCAGAGCCTTTTTTCTGATGCTGGAGCCTTTCACAGTGGTGGGGGAAAGGCTTTGATGGGGGAGCTGCCAGAACCTTTCCCTGCCACAGTGAAAGACTCTGGTAGTGGGGAGCAGCTGCCTCTCCTCTGCCAGACCCTTTCCCCAATGCTAGAATCGTTCACTGCAGCAGAGAAAGGCTCCAGAAGCAGGGAGGCAGCGAGTGACTGCACTGCTCAAAACAGCAATGTAGATGTGAGAGCAGGGCTGGCTCCAGCTTTTTTGCCGCCCCAAGCGGCGAAGAAAAGAATAAAAAACAAAAACAAAAAACCCAGATTGAGCTGCCGCCAAAGTGCCGCCAAAGAGGAAGAGAGGGAGTGAAGGACCAGCTGCCGAAATGCCGCCGAAGACCCGGACGTGCCGCCCCAATAACGGATGGACTGCCGCCCCTTTCTATTGGGCGCCCCAGGCACCTGCTTCCTTCGCTGGTGCCTGGAGCCGGCCCTGTGTGAGAGGCACTGCTTGAGCATGCAGAGAGCCATTTAGGGTATATACCTTAAAAGTTCAGGTGTGTATGGCACTCTACTCCACACACCTAAGCAGTGCCTCACCATCTAACACCACTGTTTGTACCTGTGCTAGTTCCACATGCAGTGTCTGTTCTCTATGCACCGCCTAAGTGCAGGTCTACTCCTATACATGTGCACGCCTCATTTCATCAAACTATAGTTAACTTACTATCCATGGAAGACGCTTCAAGTGAAAAAGAACAGTAGTAGGTAATTATTAAAGTGGTGAACAATCTTCCACCTCCTCAGGATGCAGTTGATTAATTACTTTAGTTATGTGGAGAAATAAGCATTGAGGACAAAACTGTAGTCTTTAGTTTATCAATGAGCATGCGTGGCACTGAGCTTTTTTCTGTCTTTTGGGGTTTTTTTGGTGGCTTACACGACAGAAATACATTTAACTCAGACTTTCCTCTCAGGTGGATGCAATAGAGAAGAGATCTGACAACTCTGAGAGCCCTGCAGTGCTTTCAGGATAATCTTAGTCCATAGCAACAGTGATATCCAGCTGCCATTTTGCTCCTGAGTGGCTTGAATTGTACACTGAGAATATTTTATAGCCAGATCCTTGCTGGTATACATCACTGTAGCTCCATTGCAGCCATGGATGTCAATGGACCAATGCTGATTAGTACAAGCTGAATATCTGACCAGTGGCTCCAAATCCTGAAAGATGCCAAGTGGTTTCGGTTTCTCTCATGTTGTGCTAACATCTATGTTTTACTAAAGCAGCTAGAATAATATTTCTGCTGCAAGAAATCATTTTGGTTCAGCTGCAAGCACAGCTGTGAGTGTGACCCAAAATACACTGTCTGAAGCAATCACTCCTTCCGTGCAAGTTCCAGGTTCTTATGCTGAACAAGGCCAGTTTTATCATCTCAAGACAATATGAGATGGGACTGATAAGAACCTGTTTTCATCTATTTTTGAGAAGATTTAAACTGTGACCCTCCTGCCATTTTCAACTATTCATCTTTGTAAATGCTTTTAAATCTAAAAAGCTTTGGTAGTATTTATGATTATAATGTAGCTTCATAGTTCATAACACAAGAAGACACTGCCATATTCTTCATAGCATCACAGCTTCCCTTTGCTATCTCATTAGCTGCGCACATATTAAGTTGCTAGAGAGACAGAAGAGAGGAACTTAACAGTCATAATTAATATATAATATTCAAGGAATATTGTAACTGGCATCTGCAGACACTTCCATTGCTTAGAAAACACTTGTTTATTGGGCCACAGGATGTTTTCAAGGATAAAAAACATTTTCAATGTACAGTAAATTTAGGACAGGCTCAAAGGCACTCTTGAAATCAGCATTTTCCCACTCCAAAGCAGGTAGACACCCCTGCTTAGCATTTTGCCCCTGGTAAGCTGGGCCAGCTATTTCCTACACATCCTTACCCAAATGAAAGGGCTAAGTGGTATGAAGAGAATCAAATCTATTGGTGGGATGAACCTTGGAAACAAATCTAGCACAATCTCAAATGTACTTCATCTTTGCCAGACGTTTGTCTAATCCAAAACAAAAGGCCTGATTCTTCTCTTACATCAGTTTTATACTCATGAAACTTCATTGCCTTCAACATAATTGGTCCAAAATCCAAAATAATTATTTAGCCCATCCTCAGAATGCCAAGGGCAGCTATCCAGCTGCTAAAAATTGCCTGAGCAACACAAACTAGCTAGACAAAGGGCTAAGGATCTGGCTGAGGACAGAGGACTAGATGTCCAATATCTATATCTATATCATTCTCTCTGATTCTATTTTTAAGCCATCCAACCATCTGATATATTCCACCACCCTGGTGGAAAAGACAGTTTGTGGTCACTTTCTTCCATCTCAACTTCTTCCACTAAAGAATTTTCTGCTGCTTCCATATCTATTATGTTCTACTCCAGCAGAATCTAGTATAGACGCTGTCAGAAACTTGCCAGTGCATGTCACACTAAAACATGTTTTCCCCCATCCAGTACAGTTTGTAGGATAGTGCAAGGTATAGCAGGATGGGGTGGCTTTTATGCAGAAGGACTTAGATGATTTTCAGAGTACGTGATGTAAATACCTACACATTCGCAATAGTTTGCCATTCTTAGGGTGACCAGATGTCCCGATAAAATCGGGACTGTCCCGATATTTAGGCGTTTGTCCCGCGTCCCGACCAATGTTTGGTCAGGACGCAGTTTGTCCCAATATTTTGCACTGTGGTTTTTTTGTTTGTTTTTTGGGGTTTTCTTTTTTGCTCTGCTGGTGACCCCCACTCCCCATGTGTCCCGATATTTTCTTCCTCTCATCTGGTCACCCTAGCCATACGTCAGTGGACAGCACTGTACAAGAAGGGTTAAATCCACAAAAGGACTTAGGTACTGCAACACTCAGCCTTGCAACATTTAACTCTTAAGGAACCCTATTGCCCAATGGGATCCTGGGCCCTAAGTTAGGTGCCCATGCTTGCAATACAATGCCTGGAGAGAGTTAGGCACCTAAAAATGGGATTCACAAAATCCAGCAAGCTGCGTGGGTAGCCACCTAACCTAGTCAGTAGGAAACGCCAAGGAGAGGGGTCTAAGCTCTGCCCCTCAAAGTTAGATAAGTGCCTAACTTAGGGCCTTATCTCTGCTTAGGATTCAAGGCCATGAACCCTCTCATGGAGTTAGGTCCCTAAGCCACATCAGCTCTTTCTCATGAAAGAATCTAGAAATAGAGAGACCCCACCCCATTATAGCCAATAACGCAGTGGTCCGGGCACTCACACTACATGTGGGAGATCTATTTTCAAATCCCTGCTTTGCCTGATTTGGAACAGAGACTTGAACTGAGGGCTGCACATCCCAGGCGAGTAGCCTAATCATCCTTTCTCTTTTTCTCTCTCACATAATGAATATTTTATTATTGATACAAAATGGAACAGCTTCAACCAGAGAGTCCCACCCCCAAAATACCCTACTGCCTGGGGGGTTAGAACACTCTCCTGGGATATGAGAGACCCAAGTTTAAATCACTACTTCAAATCAGGCAGGGGAGTGAGGGGTGTATTTGAAAACAGCTCTCCCTCTCACAGGTGAGTTCTGTAACCAAAAGGTTATTGGGTATTCTGGGGCTGTAGCCAACAAAATTCCTGATTTAGATGTCCTGGCCCTCTTTTGTGTGATGCCTGATTGGGTGGGTATGCTTGAGAAACTCAAAACTGTAATTAACACAGGGCTAAATCCTGAGGGCCCTGACTCACTTCTTATGTAGGCAAACACTCACTGAAGTTAAGGGCATTTTCCTGAAATGAGTGAGTAAAAACTAAGTCAGGACCTCAGAATGTGGACCATAGGATTATAGCACAAAAATTGTGTTAGAGGGATTACATAAAGGAGGCGGCTCATGATGAGACCTTAAAGTGGGGTCGGTGGGTGCTCACTTGCATACCAGTGTAATTCCATGGACTTCAATAGAGTTACTTCTGTTTTACACACCAGTATATGTGAAATCAGCGTCGGGTGGTAAGTTTTGATATAGCTTTGGGAAGAAAGGGGATAAGTAAATGTTTCTAAATCTAGTCACTCCAGCTTTTACTGCAGTATAAGTTTCCTTTCTTTAACATGCTGTAGGGAGGTGGAGTGGCCTCCCTCCAAGGCTGACCAGGAGGAACCACTCCTTGCCGCCTAGTGGGCAGAGCCAGGCCGGGCCTGTCCCCCTGTGCCGGAAGCAGAGGGCAGGGCAGGAAGCATAAGAAGCAGGGCCTCCAGTTTAGTTGGGCTGGAGCCAGGGAAAGAGACAGATGCCCCTGCCTTGCTGCCATCCGCCAAATACCCCGAGGAGCTGCTGGGATTGTCGGCCACCGAGGACCCGCGAACAGTGTAGCCCTACCAATAGACTGGGGTAGGAAGTAGCCCAGGGAAACCAAATATTAGTCCGATTGTGGTACTGGTAGTTGAGTCAGCATGTTGCGATGGGATCCCCACTAACTCGGTGGCGGGATCACTCGCCACTGCTAAAGCTCTGGACTGGGACCCGGTGGAAGGGTTAAATCTACAAAAGGACTTAGGTATTGCAACACTCAGCCGGTGGGGTTTAGTCCCCCTATGCGCTGCTGCCGATCCCACCTCTGGGGGCAGCCTACCCAACTGAGGCTGGAAGGCCTGTGTTTATTTGTGGTCTGCTCATCCAGGAAGCTGGGCTAAAGACTACTAACTGCGCTGCCCAGCCCAGAGAGCCAGAGCTTGGTTTTGTGTGCTGTCTGGCCCAGCCAGGGAGGCTGGGCTAAAGACTGCTAACTGCCTGCCCCGCACAGAGGGCTAGCACCAGATGGTGGTTGTCGTCTGCCCAGGCGATGGAGCTTGGGTGACAGATTGCTGGTTACCCACCACTGCCCCAAGGGGTCGGGGCCCTAGCCCATTAACTGCTACTATACCTTGCTAATCCCCTGCCAATTGATTATTGAAAACTAGGTGGCATAGTGAGATGGAGTGCCCTCCCTCCAAGGCTGACTAGGAGGAACCACTCAAAGCCACTACACATGCATTCAGGTTCAGGCAGAGCCAACTGGTCTCTCGCAGACCTGAGCTAGGTGACTGCTTCATGTCTATAGTCTACTGCCTCCTACCCTCCACCACCAGGTATCTGATGGTATTTTGGAATCTTGATGGATTGTGCCAAAGTAGGAGCAAGTCAGACTCTCTTGGCCAGATTCTGATCTCATAGTGACTGGTCAGATCCGTAGCTAGTGCAAACTGGATAATGCATCTATGCCAATTTATACCAGTTGAGGATCTAGGCCTGGAATACTTACACTAGAACCAAAACCAGTGTGAGATAAGAACCAATTTCTCTCCCTCTTCCTGTCCTCTCTTATCTCAAAATTCCTCTGCTCTCACACAGGCCTTTTCTCTCAAACAATGTACTGAAATTTGTGAACACAAAACCAACAGCTGCTATTCTCCTTATTTCCCTCTTTTAATAAACAGCTCTCCTACACGGCAGTGTATCTTCATTCTTCTTCCTAGGAGATCATTTATCTTGTGCCTGAAAATCACTAGCTCTGTGGGTATGGTCTGAACTGAAAGTAAACCATGGAATACATTATGCTTCTATTTTAATTATTAGTTCATAATTAAGGGTTCTCGTCGTGGAAAAAATAGTTTCCTGAAGGCAGAGCCACGGCAGGGTTTCCAAGGCTTGAAAGAAAAGATTGATACTACATCAAAGATAGTCTCTGCCGTCACTCTGCAGAATGGAAAATTCCGGCTTTGTCATAACTCCCTGACTTCTGGAGAGCAAGTAGCTATCCCTATTATATCCAGCAGCACAGGAAAGGTAGCCTGTACAGTATAGGAACCGCAGAATGCTGCTCTCCATGCATACGGAAGGGCTTTCAGACTCTAATGGAGAATACCATTGCAGTAATCAACCTGAGAGGGAAGCACTTGAAGCAATCCCATCTCAGAAGTGTTTGCTCCTGGCAGAGGAGGAGCCCTCTGCACAGCACAGAACTGGGGCAGGTGTTTTAGTAATCCACAAAGACACTGCATGTTCCTTACATTGTTGCTTGGACATTTTCTGCCTGGATATTTAAAAGCATTGTGTATTTGAAATAAAAGGATGCTGCATAAGGTATCTTTAAAGCCCCCACCATTCCTCTCTATCCCCACAGTAAAACCCATTGTCTAGGCCCTGATTGTTACTAGTGGAGTTACTTCGCAGCTATTATAAGGTCTGGGCCTAAATGACTCTCACATGTCCTCCTTTTGATGGAGCTGAAATGTGATGTGTGATGAAGAAAAGCCAGTGAAGGGAGTTGGACATGGTCAGAGGAGAGACCAAGAAAGATGAACTTTTCCTCAGGGATCGGTTTTGGGATCGATCTTATTTAACATTTTAATGAATGATCTTGGCACAAAAAAGTGGGTGCATGCTAATAAAATTTGTGGATGACACAAAGTTGGGAGGTATTCCCAATAGGGAGGAAGACTTGAATATCATACAAAAAGATCTGGAAAACCTTGTAAACTAGAGTAATAGAAATTGGATGAAATTTAATAGTGCAAAGTGCAAGATCATGCATTAGGGACTAACAACAACAACAACAAACTGGAGGCTTATCAATTGGAAGCAACAGAGGAAGAGAAAGACCTGGGTGTATTGGTTGATCAAAGGATGACTATGAGCCACCAATGTGACGTGGCAGTGAAAAAGGATAATGCAATCCTAGGATCCATCAGGCAAAGTATTTCCAGTAGAGATAACGATAGGGTGACCAGATAGCAAATGTGAAAAATCGGGACAGGGGGTGGGGGGTAATAGGTGCCTATATAAGAAGAGGTCCCAAATATCAGGACTGTCCCAATAAAATCGGGACATCTGGTCACCCTAGATAAGGAAGTGGTAGTACCATTATACAAGACACTGGTGAGACCTCATACGGACTACTGTGTGCAACTCTACTCTCCCATGTTTAACAAAGATGAATTCAAACTGGAACATGTGCAGAGAACGGCTACTAGGATGATCAGAGGAATGGAAAATTTACCTTATGAGAGGAGACTCAAAGAGCTTGACTTGTTTAGCCAGCGGTTCTCAAACTGTGGGTTGGGGCCCCAAAGTGGGTTGCGACCCTGTTTGAATGGGGTCGCCAGGGTTGTTGTTAAACTTGCTGGGGCCCAGGGCTGAAGCCAAAGCCCGAGCCCCACGACCTGGGGCTGAAGCCAAAGCCCAAAGGCTTCAGCCTTGAGTGGTGGGGCTCGGGTTATAGGCCCCCACCTGGGGCTGAAGCCCTTGGGCTTTGGCTTTACTGTCTCCCCTCTCCTCTCCCCGCCCAGGCAGCAGGGTTCGGGCAGGCCCCTTGTGGGGTCATGTAGTCATTTTTGTTGTCAGAAGGGGGTCACGGTGCACTGAAGTTTGAGAACCTCTGGCCTAACCAAATGAAGGCTGAGGGGAGATATGATTGCTCTCTATAAATACATCAAAGGGATAAATACGAGGAAGGGAGAGGATTATTGACGTTAAGTGCCAATGTTGACACAAACAAATGGATATAAACTGGCCATCAACAAGTTTAGGCTTGAAATTAGATGAAGGTTTCTAATCACAAAAGGACTGAAGTTCTGGAACAGCCTTCCAAGGGAATCAGTGAATGCATAAAACTTAACTTGTTTCAAGATTGAGCTTGATAAGTTTATGGAAGGGATGGTATGATGAGACTGTGTACAATGGCATGTGGCCCATCTGTGACTGCTACTAGCAAATATCCCCAACAGCTGGAGGTGGGACACTAGATGGGGAGGGCTCTGAGTTACTACTAATTCTTTCCTAGGTATCTGGCTGTTGGGTCTTGTCAACATGCTCATATGTGTGAAAGAATTTTCCCCTGGGTCAGATTGGCAGAGACCCCAGGTGGTTTTTGCCTTCCTCTGCAGCAGGGGGTATGTGTCATCTGCAGGTTAAAATTAGAGTAAATGGTGGATTGTTTGTAACTTGAAGACTTTAAATTATGATTTGAGGACTTCAGTAATTCAGTCAGAGGTTATGGGTCTATTATAGGAGTATAGGTGAGGTTCTATGGCCTGCAATATGCAAGAGGTCAGACTGGATGATCATGATGGTCCCTTCTGGCCTTAATGTCTATGAGTCTAAATCAGACTTCTGAACTACTCCTCCCAAAGGCAATGCACTACTATGGGAAAGTTCAGTTTAATATTGAACTGACTTGAAACAAAGCATTTCAGGTCAATTCAACAAACCAAAACAATCTGATTTGGGGAATGTCATAATTTTTACTTTCGATCGAAAATTTCAAAACAAAACATTTCCGAATTGATTTGTCAGAATTTCCCTTGTCCAATTTGGGACAAAAACAAGTGTTGAAATGTTGGAATTTCTCATGGAATGGAACTTCCAAATTTCACTCCATTCTCATTCAAACCCTCCAAATACGTATATGTGTGCGTGATCATACTCATGTTGAGGAGTCCTATTTAAGTCAGTGGATCTGATGACATGAATAAAATAATGCTTGTGTCTATGTGCCTGCAGGATAGGAACCTTATTTTGGTTACTCAAGAGAGCATTGAGGACCTGAAGTCTGCGGGAGGCTTTCCAAGGACATTAATAGGTTTGGATCAGGCCCTAATTCTCTAGGGGCTCAATCCTGCAAAGTGTAGAGGGCTCTGGCTCCAATCCAGCATGTGTTTAACTATGATCACTTGACTAGTCCCACTGAAGTACATGGGATAACTCGTCTGTTCTGTTGGATTGTGGCCAAAGTGTTCAGCACCTTGCAGACTCAAGCCCATTAGCACCAGATTGTCAACCATGAGCAGCCAGTTCTGAATGAGCATTTTTACAGCAACTCTTGAAACTCATGAAAAACAAAATTCTATCAAGGAGATTCCTAAAGGCAATTCTGTATCACACCATCGTGCCCCCACTACCTTTCCACATTTCCACATTTCCATCAAATATATAGAACCTTCTGCATTAGAGTTAAGATTTAATGAATGAAAAAGCAACATTGATAAGTCAATTTGCAAGGGAATGGATTGGACAGCTTACTTCCATTAAGTCTTTTTTTCCTACCCCATTTGGAACATTCATCATAATTTTTACTTTAAACTGTATTTGTCATTTTTTATTGTATACTTGATATTTTTTTTTACAGATGTACTTGATTTATTTTTATTAGAATAAATTGATATTTATAAAAATAATCTTTATAGCTTCCGGTTGTTGACAGTGCTTGCTCAGAGATGAACCACACATTTTTTTCTGGTAATAGCATAGCACATATTCTCACAGTTCCTGCTAGGATCAATCCCAGCTCTCACTTCTCTCTCTCGCGTGCGCTACCCTCTTGTGAAACTGACTAGAAACAGAAAGCATAATAAAGATGATAGGGACAGCACAGCTAAGGAACCATGTGGGGGGGAAAATGTGGGTTGGCGGCACTTAATATGAACAAATATTGACTGTGAATTCTGCTTTTTAGGGGGAGTTGTTGCTGACAAATATTATTTTAAACCTAACAACAGAAGCCCAAGCTTGCCTCTTTTGTAAGACAGGATTTCCACTGTAGAATGTTGGATGCTTCTTTTGCCATAGGGAATATTTTCATAACATGTTATTAGACTTCAAAGCTGCTAAATGACTTATTTCACCTTCATTTTAAACCTGTGAAATTCCCTTTGTGAAATGATGAAGCATACAGTAACATCGGGAGCACAATTGTAATTGTGCCCCTAATGTCAAGCTAAACATTATGGATTCAGTTAAATATAAAACCAAAATATTATGGAGGATAGACACAAAGGTTATTTAAACTTAAAGTTCACATAAAATATGTATGGACTGATTTAAATATTTATGATTCTGCCGCCATAGCCATGGAGGATATGAATTCTTTATAGCATCTGGGCTATTGTATGGGCCATCTAGTTATAATATCCATAACAGTAGCCTTTTCACTATAGCCATGAAATTCTGAACTTAATTACGCCAGTATAAAGCAGGAGTAACTCCTGTAAAATCAGGGAGTTAAACCAAAGTAAAACTTGCGTGCAAGTCCAGCATTAGGCAGAGTATCCCATCTGGAATGGCTACACTTAGTTGCACTTGGGCCCCAATCCTCATCTGCACCAGAGTTCATTCAGCACAGCTGAGGAGGTGGCTTTAAGACACCACTGAAGTCCTCTGATCCTTTGGCCAGCTTAGCCCCAGGCATAACTCAGAACACCAGCTTGTAGAGATCCCATTGGTTCTGTCTAAACTCCATCACACTTCCAGGACACCACATGTAGTGGTGAGGGGGTAGCATAATACTATTACAACTAGTTCTGTGCCACCTCAGGATTCTCCCATGTCAGGGGCATCCCCAGCTGCCTATTAAGGGCATCTTTAATGCCCCTTTGCACTGTGCTGAAACCCTATGAATCTTATTCATGAAAATAGAACCTGCAGGTGTTTGAGGGCCTTTGGAAATCAGGCTACTTTTATTTAGGGGCCTAAATGTAGACCCCCCTAACTTTAGGCACCCAAGTTTTAAAATGCCGACCAATATCATTAGTAAAAATGTTCAATAGTAATGTTTTGCTAAAAGCTAATTCTCGCTCGTGTCATGCTGCTGCTATTGTAAATTTCAGGCTAGAAGCACTCAGATCATGAGATGGCTTACTGCAGCCTCAAGAGCCCATACTTTATAAGGCTAAAACAAAGCCCGTGATGTAACAGGCTAGGTGACATGTTAATAAAAAAAATGTATTGATGTATGGTTTCCATAGGAGAAATAAAGATTTCTGTCCTACCTAATTCTCCTTTGACAACCTATTAAACTCCAACCTCAAGTGGCTTGGAAACAGCTGAGAAAGTTCACTTTTTAAAGCAATTCTCATAGGGTGTGGGAACAAGTTTTCTCTTACAATGCCCACAACATGAAGAGACATCAAAAACATTCAGTTACTTATGTCTTGGAGGGTTATGATGTGAATTTTTAATTGGGCAAACCTCACTCCCACTCTCTGTCATTTTGACAGATGCACTGTACCCAGCCTTGGGCTAATTACTCTGTCTTTCACACAAAATAGGGGAAAATCAATAACTGGTGTAAATTGTCATAGCTCCATTGAATTTCAGGGAAGGCAATGGAGCAAGGTCAATTTACACCAGCTGAAGATCTGGCCCAATATAGTTTAGGGTAAGAGCACGAGATCACGTTCTCTACTTTATACAACATGGCATCAGCATTACTCTCTACAATATTTAACAGCTCTGTTGTCTTTTCACTGAATTTCCTTGCCATTCAATATTGAAAGTTTAGAGATTATTACAGCGGGTTGGGGGAGAGGGGAGCAAGGGAGGGGATTTCCACTTCCAGAGGAAATCGGGTGAATCCAAAGTCTGACTGTCTTTAGGAACAATGCTAAACCTACCTCTTCTAAAAGGTCTTTCCATCATAAGAATGACACTCACAAGCCTGACACCCCCTTTCACCCCATAAACCCCAACCAAGCATACAACAAAGGAAATTAACAAAATCATTAAAAAAGAAGCAGAACTGTTTACCCTGAAAAAGGAGAAGTGTCAGAGACTCCATGAAATCCAGTAGGAACTATTGCTGTCAATTTTATGTAGGAGGCGCTCACATGCTATGCTGATGGGCAGCAGAATAAAACACTAGATGTCAGGCTATGTATCACGGTGAGTCATAGATGCTTGGGATGAATAAAGAGCCATCCTACTCTGCAAATGTCACAAAACTCTGAGGTCCTGTTTGCAGGAACTCTCACGTCTCACAAACAAGTGACTACAGGTCTTGTGTGAGCCTGGTAATGTGAGGGATCCAGTCCCAACAGTGTGATTTAATCTGGTTTTTAGATCTAGATCTGGTCTTAGATCCAGCATAAACCAAATCTTTGGTACCTGCTTCAAATTACAACTCACTCAAGCAAAACCAATTATCTGCTGTGACAAAGTTCCTCCTCTATCTTGGTGGGTCCTGCGCTTATTGTTGGATTTTCTTGCCTCAGAGATTCACCATGTGGGTTGGGGAACAGCCCAGAGACCTTCCCCTCTGGAAGAACCCACAGTCCAGGTCAATTGAGAGGTTTGGGGGGAATCCGGACCCGCCCTCTACTCCGGGTTCCAGCCCAGGGCCCTGTGGACTGCAGCTGTCTATAGTGTCTCCTGTAACAGCTGCATGACAGCTACAACTCCCTGGGCTACTTCCCCATGGCCTCCTCCAAACACCTTCCTTAGTCTCACCACAGGACCTTCCTCCTGGTGTCTGATAATGCTTGTGCACCTCAGTCCTCCAGCAGCACACCCTCTCAGCTCCTTGCACCTCTTGCTCCCAGCTCCTCACACTCGCACCACAAACTGAAGTGAGCTCCTTTTAAAACCCAGGTGCCCTGATTAGCCTGCCTTAATTGATTCTAGCAGCTTCTTCTTAATTGGCTCCAGGTGTCCTAATTAGCCTGCCTGCCTTAACTGGTTCTAGCAGGTTCCTGATTACTCTAGTGCAGCCCCTGCTCTGGTCACTCAGGGAACAGAAAACTACTCATCCAGTGACCAGTATATTTGCCCTCTACCAGACTCCTGTACCCCACTGGTCTGGGTCTGTCACACTGTATAAGTAACGTGCTTGCGCCAGATGATGACGACATTTTCAAATGGCTTTTTGTTCGTTGGCTTAAATATGATTATTAGTGTGGATCGGGATATTACTGTGCCATGTCCTATATCTCCAGCTAATTCATACTGAATCTAGGACACATGGACCAGCTATATAGATTGTCCTTGCCTTGATTATATGGATATCATTTTCTGTGGAAGCTCTGTGATATCTTTGAAACACAATGGCTTATTTCAATTTATTCCTCATGTTTTTAGGCTCTTGTATTAAATGGATCAAATTTGTGTTGGTGTTTTAGAGGGTGACCTTGTCAGACAGGGACCACGATCTTTCTTGTTTCAGAGTAGCAGCCGTGTTAGTCTGTATCCGCAAAAAGAACAGGAGTACTTGTGGCACCTTAGAGACTAACAAATTTATTTGAGCATAAGCTTTCGTGGTGTTTTTCTTGTGTGTTTGTCTTTCCTGCCCTCTGCTCCCCTCTTGATCCCTTCTCCATCACTGCTGGAAAGTCCTTTTCTCTCTGTTACTCATGTCAACGTCACTTTCATCTCCCTCTTTCCTTCCCCCTATTGAGCCTGTCACTCAGTACTGTTGCTTTTCCTCTACAACATTTCTAAATTCCACCCTTTCCCCTCCATCCCTATAAACAAATCCCTTATCTTTCACTGACCTATTCTCTCTCTCTATGGCTTCCCAGCTCGTTCCCTGCAGTCCACTGAAGATGTCACTGCCAAAATCATCTTCCTCACCCTCTGCTTGGACAATGTCACTCTCCTGCTGACCTTAATGGCTGCTGCTCACATTCCACATCAAGGGCAGCCAGTTTGAAGGCTCTGCACGGCTCTGCTGTTGCCTACCATTCTGGTTCCATTTTTCCTAGCTCTCACCTCTCCCCTGCTCCCCCACGCTTCCTTTCTTCTGCCCACACTCCCTTTTTAACTTGGTCCCTTCTCACATTCTTATGCTTGCGCCTGCTTCCATGTTTCTCCTGACTCCTGGGACTCCCTCCTTTACCAGATGCATCGAGAATCCTCTCTGCATTTCAAATATAGTCTTAAAACACACTGCTGCAAAGCCTGCCAATATTCATTTCCCAGTTCAAGGTGGAAGGTCCCTTGAAATATGTGTTAACTACTTATGCTAAACAATCTGTTCCACCTTGTATTTAGCTGTGACACTTTGCATATGTTTCCCAGACCTGAAGAAGAGCTCTGTGTAAGCTCAAAAGCTTATCTCTTGCACCAACAGAAGTTGGTCCAATAAACGATACCACCTCACCCACCTTGTGTCTCTATTCAAAGCATAAACTTTTTAGAGACAGAGTCATCTTTCATGTTTTGTCCACACTATTCCTGCTGGATAAATGATGATGTATTAATAGTAGTAATAACATATGCTATTCACTTGGATCTAGATGTAAAAAACACACATGTAAAGGTCATCTTTGTGTAGAGTACTTTATTTGTTTCAATTTAAATAAACTGGCTTAGTCACTCATTTGGGATAAGTATATTGTAATTAAAACACAGGATTTAATAACTGCAATCAAATCATTAAGTAGATTAATAAGGTATGAAACCGACCACCCTGCACTTTACATTCTTTGATTAGCTATTTTCCAAGTGCATTGCCATTCCTGGACGCCTCCCTCTTCTACACAGTCCGGGTGAAATCCTGGCTCCGTTGAAGTCAGTGGGAACTTTGCTATTGACTTCAATGGAGCCAGAATTTCACCCTTTGTGTGTGCTTGTTATTCTCTTAAATTGCACTGGAGGATTTTGAAACTGTTTTAAAAATAGCTGGCTGAAAAGAATCCTATGTAAGAATAAATGTATCATCATCTCCCCTATCGTTTTTGTGCCAGTGTATGTGTGTAATCTCTCTTTAACCATCAATTCTAGCTTTTCTTGTTCGTTTTAATCACACTTGGAAATCAAATCTGTTTGCAATTCTGCTTTCAGGATTCCCAAATTCATAAAATTTGTAACCACACCTTACAATATTAAACAACAAGAAAACTCACTGTAGTAGCAATAAGTCAATTGAAAAGAATGGCAGTAGTTGTACTGTCTAATGGATGGAGAAAATGCCTGGGACAAGTTGAGATTGTTCAGCAGAGCTATACGTTGGGTGATTTAGAACAGTTGATTAGAGCTGGTCGATTTTACATTGGAGACTGCCAATTCATCCAAATCTAAACATCGCACAAAGATGGTTCAATTTTATCAAAGTTCTAACAGAACAGAGGCTGGGGTCTGATTGAATCCTACCTGTCCACTCGCCAATCTGGCTTCTCAGCAGCCCATCTGGCCTCCAGCTTAGCTGAGGCTTTTAGGCTCCCAGATGCTCTTCAGCCCGCCAGGCCTGAGTCAGGGCTCCACTCCCTTTCACAGGGGACTGAAATCTTTGGGTTTTGTCCCAAATCAGAATGAAACTAGATTCTGAAATACCAAAATCCTCTGTGAAACTGAATTACCTTTCTCCACATTAGCTCTACGGCTGACCACAGATATAGACATGACAAGATTATAAGCTGTGCTTATCTTTCACAGCAACTCATTAATATGAAACAGAGATGACATCAATGAGCCTATTGTATAGCTAAAGATTACCCAGGACCATGTGATAGGCATAGTACATTGCATGTTTTTGTATATTCCTTTATTGTGAATCACATCCCAGTGTAGAGAGCCTGAACAAGGTCTATGCACCACTTAAGTCCTGTTTAAACTTACAAAATATAGTTTAAATGAGACTTAAGCAATGCATGAGCCTTGTGCCAGACCTGTGCACAGTGGTGAATTTCACCTTTCATATCGAAAGAAAACTGTGATACTGAGCTCTCTCACATCTTCCGTACACAAAAATTGGCATACATTATAATAGCCTGTGCTGAAGCGCAGAGGAACCACTCACCAGCATGGAAGGGCTTAAGGAGAGCCTTTGATTCCAGCTAGCTCCACCCCATTATATCTGCAGCCAACGCCAGGCTTGGAGGGGAGAGAAAAGGAGGGATCCTGGCTCAGTTCGGGGCTGACAGGCGAAGACGCAGGAGCTACCTGAGGGAAGGATCACTAGCCTGCTGGCCAAGACAGCCACCACGGGCCCAAGTAGTGTTTTCCTGGCCAAAGGAGATGGAGAATGAGACCTAGGAGCACCTGGCCTGAGAGGAACCTGGCTGACTAAAGCATGGAGATCTTGTGGGGGTTCTGATCCCACCAAACTTACAGCTGCCCTGCCCTGAGGAATCTGGGACCACATCAGGATGTCACCCAGGGTCCACAAGGGGGCACTACTAAGAGACAAGCCACCACAGGAGCTTAGACTATAGGGGCCATGCCTCAAGCTAATGAGGCAACAGTAGGAAGTAGCCCAGGGCAATGAATGTATACTCTCTGCTGGGAAGTCCCCTACTCAGGGGTGACATACACAGGGCCCTGGGCTATGACCTGATGGAGTGGGAGGGCCCAGGTCCCCCTACTCCCCTGTCTTAAAGACTGAGGCACCTCAACCACAGAAGCAGGGGCAGGAAGCCAGGTACATTAGCCACGAGGCCAACTGGCTCTCCAAACCCCCACCCCACAACCCTCTTGTTACATAGCCCTATAACAAAGACCATGGAATCAATCCCTTATGTGGAATGGGGGGGGGGAAGTATGCATGGCAAAAAGACGTTTCAAAAAATGTTCCAGAAAGTGGAAAGTGGCACACCCTCTCACCTTGATATGCAATGAGAGCCACACCCATTGTGCGTGTGGTTTCAAGGAAGAGGCAATACTGGCTACCTAAGAGCTGCAAAAGCCCCATCAGTGTTACGCTTCTTTGAGCCCCATTGCACAACAAATGGCCTAACCATAGCAATCAGTTTCAGTGTAAAAAAAAAAAGCATAACACAGAGAGTGGCAACTGAGGGCACCAGCAGAAGCAGGTAGACAGACAGCAGTAATATCAAAGATGACAGGACAATGAGAATGGAGTCTAGAATATGAAGAGATAAGAGCCCATGACAATGGAGGTAAATCAGAGGTGAGTTTGAAGAAACAAGCATTTTACACTGTACACAGTGTCTGACTGTGCTACAGACACACAGTTCATGTGCAGGATCTGGGAATGCTCTGAAATGTTGAATTTAATCACATGTTGTAAATGAAGTATATGGTTACCGTAGTTTTCAAACTCTCATACACACTATAGCCATTGTGAACAAACAGCAGCCCAGCCACAGCCCACGGCAGTAGCATCTGTTGTTCTCCACAGAATAGGTGAATTCTGCATTTTAACAGCAAGATTTGGAGCCAATTCCCAGGTTACTCATTTCTGTCCTAAATCCAATATTGCAAACTGCAGCTTATTTAAAGGTAGGCAACACCATCATTCCTTCTCACTGTTTCATTCCTTACCCAGGAAGCTCATGTCTGGCAAGTTGCCAGGTCCCATTTTTAGATCACTTGTTTTCTATGTAAAATTTATCATCTGCAAGATCAGTAGCTCAGCTGTGCATTTCCTCCATTCAGTGTGTAAACATTTTGTATGAAAGACAGACCAAAACAATGAAGAGCCTCACATTTTACAGGAAAGGTCAGTGTGTACTTACATAATTTGAGGCAAGATCAGGATGAAGATAATCAATTCCTGCAATAAGACAAAGAAGCACACAAACCGAAGGTTAACATTCCAAAAAAAAAAAAAAAAAAAAAACCACCACAGACCAAACCAAAACCCCTACAACAAACACTTTATAATAACCATAAAGCACAATAAGAGTCGATTGCTACTATAGGAAAAACCATAATAAGGAATAATGCTGGTCTCAAAGCTTGTTTGGACTGAGACTGTTCATATGTGGACTTTTAAATTAGGGTACCAGTTCTGCTGTGAGCTTAGTTGGGAGCTTTAATCCAGTAAATCAGTACCTAAGTGCCAATTTGCACCCAAAAGTGTGAAATGAGCCACCAAATGTATGCGACAAGTATCTACATTGGATCATTTATGGTTAGTAATGATAGTTCTAGTAATATTTTACATTTATATAGTACCTTTCAAATGAAAGGATCCCAAAATACTTTACAAACGTATATATATATTCTATTATTGAATATATTGACAAACAGATTACTTCACCCACCACTAAGATGCAGCCACCTCTGGTTAAGAAAACAGCAAAATTTTAAAGGCTTGATTAAAAACCTATTGACTTCAGTGGGCTTTGGATTCAGGCCCTAATAGCATACAGTTTTAATACACAAGTGTAGGAGAGTAAAGCCATTGGAAACTGCACAGGAAAATTAAGTAGGCAGAATATTACCTAAATTAAAATGGAGAGATCACTGGGGCAAACATGTCTGTTTCCGCAAATAGTGCCAGAGAATTCTTAATGGTGGATCAGATTGGTTTGCAAACTTCTGAATATTATTACAGACTGAGCATTCAGCTTACTAAGGTATTTCATGGTGCTTACTGAGCTTAAAACTAGATGTGTGTGACATTTAAGACATGTGACATTCAGTTATCTGCTTCTGAATTTGGTTACAAATTAGAAAATCCCCCACAGATTCACTCACATTCATTGATATTTTGAGCGAACTGGGCCTATTTATAGTTTTGCACAAAAACAATGAAAAATTTATGACTTCTCTGTGATTCTGTCCAGAAACAAAGAGAAACACATAATGCATAAATTCTGCAAAACAAAACAATATTGTCCATGGATTTAATCTAGATCTGTGAAAATAACTGATTTCTTGGTTCAATGGCTGAACCAAGGAGATTGAAAAAATTTGTTTACACCCAAAACAGCTTAAAAAATATCAAAATGAAAACTCATAAAAAATCTAAATGGCATTGAAAAAATGTCAAAACAAAATGTGACTTTGTTTCACATTCCACCCACCCATCCCACCAAAACAATTCAGCAAATGTGATGTAAATGACGAGGGAGCAAGGGCTCTTGGTAATTTGAGCTGCGTTGGCAGCCTTCACAGGTCACACACAATGTTTCAGTTCTTTGACTGGATGATCATAACTCTTAGAAGTGTAAATATTCACATTTACAAATTCAGAATTGGCTTTCTGCAAACATTTGTTTAAAATGTGCTGGGTTGGTGAACATTCCTGCAAGTAACTGGTTTGCTAGAATAGTCACAGGGGGAAAAACTCCTTCCATGCTCCATTCTCTAAATGTATCCTACAGCTAACTAGCATTGCCTCAGTGGCCTAATTTAGACTGAGCTTCAACCAGCTCACTGTCACCCAGGTTGCAATTGTGCCCAGTCTCTAAAAATACAGTCCTTGCTAAATGGGACCAATGAAAACAAGGAAGAGAGCTGTGAGACAGCCACATACTGATGTAACCACAGGCCAATCTCCCTCACTATTTACCCAGCTGTCTCACTTGAGTATGGAACAAGGGGGGGTGCCAGAATAGAACAGGGACAGATCCCAGTGGATCACTGAAGATACTGCTGGTTTCATAGAATCATAGAATGCCAGGGTTGGAAGGGACCTCAGGAGGTCATCTAGTCCAACCCCCTGCTCAAAGCAGGACCAATCCCAGACAGCTTTTTGCCCCATCCCCAGACAGATTTTTGCCTTTCACTTATTTTTAGTATTGTTCAGTCACCATGGCAAAATTTAACTAGCTCAAAAGTGCTGAGAAAATTTAAGAGACTCCCTGTATTTTGTTTGCAGTGTTGTTGAAGCTGTGTTTGTTGGCCCAGGTCATGAGAGAAGAAGAGCTCTGTAGCTTGAAAGCTTGTACCTTCCACCAGCAGAAGTTGATCCAATAAAAGATGTTGCCATACCTACCTTGTCTTTCTTGTATTTTGACAGTCTGATGAATCCATGCAAAGTACAGCTGTGTTTTCAACATGCTGTATCTTCTCTCCCACTCCCATTTTACCCTAAACTATTAATGTATATAATATGCTGATCATTATGGACATCCAGTGAGAAAGTATTAATTATTTTGGTTCTGCTGTACACTGTCAATATTTTAACAAGGGAAAATGCTCTTATATCTACTGTGTGCAAGGCAATTGAAATCCCCATTGAAAGCCCACTGAAGTCAATGTGAGTCCTCACGTTCAGCTAATGGCCACAAAAGAACTGTGTGTGTGATTTATAAAGTTGAATAAGGTTTGGATGTTCACACTTCAATGGCCCAATTATAACACATATGCTTATGGTGCCTTTCCCCTGCCAATCTCATAGTCTTTACAGAATCTGGAGAGCAGCATTGGCATTATCATTAATCTAGGTTATACTTTATTTCAAATTTTTTAAAAAAGTTTTTGCATAAGATTATACTAAGTAAGCTATTTAAACCTCTAAAACTGTCTTACATGTCTTGAAAAACAATGAGGAGTCCGGTGGCACCTTAAAGACTAACAGATTTATTTGGGCATAAGCTTTCATGGGTAAAAAACCCACTTCTTCAGATGCATGGAGAGAAGAGAGTTACCTTACAAGTGGAGAACCAATGCTGAAGACCAATTTAGTTGGGTGGATTGGAATCCTCACTTACCATCATCCATAATTCCTATGGTAACACCTTTCCCTGTATATCCCAGCTCCCAGGCTTCAGCCACATTTAGATCAAGTCCAGGGGTCCCATCTGCTTGACCAGTGTTGATCTAATACATCAGTTGAAAAGCAAAAGAGAATTACTATTTCTTCTTTTTTGTGTGTGCACAGATAGTCCATTATCTACAGTCACTGAGTTTCTCCTAGTACGTACTGCATATATTCTATGGGCTGGTCTACACTGGGGGGATCGATCCAAGATACGCAACTTCAGCTACACGAATAGCGTAGCTGAAGTCGAAGTATCTTGGATCTAATTACCTGGGGTCCACACGGCACGGGATCGACGGCCGCGGCTCCCCCGTCGACTGCGCTACCGCCACTTGCTCCGGTGGAGTTCCAGAGTCGACGGTGAGCGCGTTCGGGGACCGCGATATATCGATCCCGGATAAATCGATTGCTACCTGCCGATACGGCGGGTAGTGAAGACGTACCCTATGCCAGGTATGTCTCATTTACCCTGGAGCACATATTTATATAATATGGAAGATGGAAAAATAAACCCACAAGAGCAAGAGAATTCTGAGACAGCATAAGGTTTGACTCCTATTAGGGCCTGATCTCACAAGGCTCCCATGTGTAGAACTCCCAGTGAATTCAGGATCAGGCCCTTAGATTCCACTCCAGAGAAGCACGTAAACATGTAAGTAGTCCCACTGAAATCAAGTGGGATTATTCATATGCTTAAAATTAAACACACTTAATTCCCTTGTTGGACTGGGGCTTTAGATAGGGCGCTTCTATACCAACCCGTTGGTCAGATGTTTGAGGGTATCTGCTCAATCTCACCTCAAATATATTCTCACTAAGGACATAAAACAATATACACAATAACCTCTATTTGTGATAAACATTTTTTCAAGGACTATATTCAATTATAGATCGTTGAATTGCTTAGACATGTTCTGAACTCCCACCACATCCCTTATTTCCCTTCCATCATCAACAGTAGAACTGGTTGACACTCACAGTTTCTGGTTTGATATTTCTAAGTGTCTTTTGTTCCAAATTGGACTCAAAAAAATATTTGTGACATTTCCCAAACTGGAAATTTCAAAAGAAATTATTTAGGAAAATTTTCATATCAAAATTTAATTCTGAATTTCTAATTTTCTTTTGGAATTTCTAATTTTCATTCTGAAATTTTGAAATCATTCACGGCAGCTGCTACTTAGTGCTGATTGAAACTTCTTATATTCCATTCTAGATCAAAGTGTCTCCCGTTTGTGTTGTAATGAAACAGATAGTTGAATTGACCTCTTCCAGACCTGAAGAAGAGCTCCACATAGCTCAAAAGTTTGTCTAATTCACCAACTGGAGTTGGTCCAGTAAAAGGTATTACCTCACTCACCTTGTCTCTCTCATATCTTGGAACCAACATGATTACAACACTGAAAACAATATCTGAAATAGTTTAATAGATTGTTTCATTATAACACAAATAGGAGACACTTTGATCTAGGAAATAATATAATACGTTTCAAATCAGTACTACCCTTAACGATTTTAAAAAGTAAAATAAAATACAAATAACTACTATATTGTCATATTTTGACACATCTGTAGTAGGAGTGCATGTTATGCTACTCTACTACTGACATGTCAAGAAATGATGTAAAAATAAATATAAAATGAAAAAATAAAATTCAAAACAATTTTAAAATTCTGAAACAAAATATTGAAATTCTGACATTTAAATCCATAATTTTCCTAAATGAAAATTTTCTGAAATGATTTTTTTTGTTTTATTTTTTCCTGGAATTTTTGTCAAAGTCAACATTTTTTAAAATGTTTCAATTTAAAACAAACAAACAAACAAAAAAACAACCACATTTTCCGTTGGAAAACAAAGTTTCAACAAAAATGTTCTGACTAGCTCTTATATCCAGGGCACGCCCTTCCCCCTCCTTAGATTTGTGCTAAATAGCTTTGTGAATCTTTTTGATGAAAAACTAAAATTTTCCACGAGGGGAGGGGAAGACAATATTTTCCAAACAGTTGTGTAACACACATTAATGAGCTTCCACACGGACACTGGTTGTGTCCGTATGATTAAGAGCTCCTTAAAGCAAAGCACTGAGACTTGACACTGAGGTACATTGTCAGTTTTAACAATCCTGGCTGTACTGCATGAGTGCTCACACAACCCCCACTGATTCAAAGCCCACTGAAGTCAATGAGAGTCTTTCTACTGACATCATTGAACTTTGGATCATGCCCCTAACTCCAGTCCCAGCATAGGCTCCCTATATATCCTGAGAAAAATTCTCTTGGAATAAGTTCAAAGTTCTGGTGAGAAATCTGGAGGGCATGTTCCCAGATTATTGCAATAAGAAGAAATAATGTGTAAGTAAACTGTGGGGTTTTTTGGTTACTGAAGATCTCTATTAAAAATGACTGATTTGCTTACCAGGTACCACTGCTTTGTAAATAAAGGATCATTCATGTTTATGTCAATTTCATTGATCTCTCTATAGCCTCGCTTTTTTCTGCCAAAGCCTTCCTGCTGCACAGCCTTCTTTATCTGAAATAGTAATGTTTATATTATTAACACAACATCCATATTTGTAACATATTTTTTTCCACTTGTTTTTTCCTCAGAAAAGTCAAACATTCCTAATCAATAGAAGTCAAGGCTATTTAAGAAAACCCACTCCAGGCTTCAGGTTTTGGTTAAAATAATGACATGAATCTGAACCAGTATTGACTTTTATCCTATACATTTCCAAAGCCAGCCTTGGTTTCCTGTATCAAAAATAGCACACTGGATACACAGAATAGTTTAATAACATTTCATTTCTACCAAAAGGCTGTGCTATGAAAAAGTAGCTGGTGTAGGAGACTTCATCTGTGCATTTGAGGTTCTAAAATATTTTTTGTGTGTTGCCAGTTTTTATGAACTTCCTTATTATAAATGCCTGGCTGTAAATTGATTTCCCTTTCAGCACCTGGAAACACTGTAGACTGGTAAACCTCTGGGTGAATTAAACAGCACACACGGCCTACCAGTGTACTCTCACCAAGTGTCTTTATTGTCACTGTTCTCCGTTGTGCACCAGATAGATCACGGATATAGTAGCAACTAGAAGAAGTCTCTCTTTCTGCCCCCTGGCTCAGCCTTTTATACTGCTTGCCTTCTTTTCCCAGCTATCCCACCCGTGAGCTAATTACCCCATCAGCTCATCAGGTTCTCTGTAGGTCCAAGTGATCCCTTCTAACCTTCCAAACCCACTCAAACTACTTAAATCCCTCCTACTCTATTCATACCCAGTATCCTCAGTGCTCTCTAAGCTACCAGCAAGCTGGCTAACTGCACCTTGTCACAATGCCTGACAGTGAACCAAATATATTGCCCAGAAAGACTCAGTGGAAAGAGTCAGCTTAGATGGTTACACGGAGATTGGAAGAAATGAAAGTATTGCTTATTACACAGAACAGATCAGATCAAACCACAGATATTAGAGACACAGTAAAAGCATTTTTTAGAAGTACAAGTGTATGCACCAAGTGGCAGATCGTGACCAGCTCGAGTGCAAGTATATGGGTAGAGACGACTAAAGGAGTCCACCTCTACTTGCCCACACTGTGCAGGGCTCAGTCAAAGTTGTACTCCCTGTGCTAGATCCTCAGCTGGTTTAAATAATCAAAATCAATAGGGTTCCAGCAAATTATTTCAGCGGAGAATCTGGCCCTTGTGTTCCCTCTATGTACCTATGGGAGCACACATTAGGCAAAAGAATGAGGGAAGAAAGGCCAAGGCAGAGCAGAGAGAGAAGACCAGGAAGAGCATGCACCATCCCAAAGGTGGTGTAGCCCCTACACTGCACAGGATCAGAAAGTGCAGGGATATACCCCTGTGTTATATTTTAAAGCTGATAAAGCACTTTAAAATCCCCCCACACAACACAATTCACCTGGTACTATTTGCCACAAGATATTATTGAGATGGAGAGTATAGCAGAATTCCAAAACGGAAGCTTAATAAGAACTTCTATATTTATACTGAATCTGGCAATTGCTCATTTCATCCATTTTGGGGCCTTGCAGTGTTGCCAACTCTGATTTTTTGGCATATTTCTTAAAGCCCCAGCTCCTGGAATCAAGAAACTGCATGAGAATCTCAGCTTCCATTTTTTCAAAAATTCCGTTTCTAGTCCTCCTGGTTACAGAAAAAAAGCTTGAAAATGGGACGCATGTGTGACCGAAGGCAAAGAACCCAAAGACAAAGTCACCTAAAATTTATTCTTTTAAAAACATCTTGTGATTACGCCAATTTCTTTATTGGGGAGGAGGGGGTCTGTCTCATGATTTTTGAATGCTTGGGGTTGGTAGTTAGGATTAAAAAATGTCCACAGGACATAAACCCTGCTTCAGTGTGCATAGGCCAGCCACTGACAGGGGTAAAATTTGGTCTTTGAGCATATTACTTCATTGTTATCCATTATACCTTTTCATACACCTTCCTCTGAAGCATCTGGGACTGGCTGCTCTCAGAGACAGAATACCAGAAAGCATGGACTATAGGTAATAGTCAATGACATGACAATGATATGGCAATTCCTTTATTTCTAAAATCGACTAACATTAATTATATTGCTTTTAACTAAAAAGGAGAGGTGAGGGGAGAGAACTAATTCAACGAAAAGGGATTTCTTTTTTGTTGTTGTTGTTGCTAGTTTTATTTGTAAAGGTTCATTAAAAGTGATGGAGAATGTTCTGTTTAAAAAAAAAATCTGAACGCAACGAAAGTTGAAAAAAGGACAGTGATTAAGCAGGAACCACGCTGTGCCTACTGAACTTTGCCGGATATCTGAATTGAATTAGAGAAAGGGATGAGCAGATTGTCGGAGATCTCTAAAATAAGGTTGGGTGGTGCCATGGAGGCAACAGAGAGACGATCCATGATTATGCCTTTGTCAGTTACCACCTCTGCTTGCTATTCCAAACCCCAAGCTGTCATCACATAATTAAAGAACAGAAATCAAACTGCATTACAGGAGAATGCCAGAGAAAAAGAACTCAAGTGTTTGTCCTCCCACACAAGCCCACTGGCTCTACATGACCCACTGCAACAAGGGAAGGAGCAAGGATTTGATATGGAAGGAGCGCGACTCCTTAAACAGCAATTCTTCATTTCCATGTCTTTTCTTCAAGATGACTTGAAAAAAATGGTACGGGATACACGAAAGTTGGCCCTGAAAGCTTTCACTATTCAGTGTTCCCCAGTTTGATTGGCAGTGAATTGTTACATCTTTATTACAGTCAGAAGAGGAGCTATATCAGAAAGGAATGTGCAACGTCCCCCAACAAAAATCATGCTACAGGCTTTCTTCCGGCAACTAGCAGAAGTTACTAGATTGCAGGCCCTGGTTCTCATGGGAGACTTTAATCACCCTGATATCTGCTGGGAGAGCAATACAGTGGTGCACAGACAATCCAGGAAGTTTTTGGAAAGTGTAGGGGACAATTTCCTGGTGCAAGTGCTGGAGGAACCAACTAGGGGCAGAGCTCTTCTAGACCTTCTGCTCACAAACTGGGAAGAATTAGTAGGGGAAGCAAAAGTGGATGGGAACCTGGGAGGCAGTGACCATGAGATGGTCGAGTTCAGGATCCTGACACAAGAAAGAAAGGAGAGCAGCAGAATACGGACCCTGGACTTCAGAAAAGCAGACTTTGACTCCCTCAGGGAACTGATGGGCAGGATCCCCTGGGAGAATAACATGAGTGGGAAAGGGGTCCAGGAGAGCTGGCTGTATTTTAAAGAATCCTTATTGAGGTGGCAGGAAAAAACCATCCCAATGTGTAGAAAGAACAGTAAATATGGCAGGCGACCAGCTTGGCTTAACAGTGAAATCCTTGCTGACATTAAATGCAAAAAAGAAGCTTACAAGAAGTGGAAGATTGGACAAATGACCAGGGAGGAGTATAAAAATATTGCTCAGGCATGCAAGAGTGAAATCAGGAAGGCCAAATCACGCTTGGAGTTGCAGCTAGCAAGAGATGTTAAGAGTAACAAGAAGGGTTTCTTCAGGTATGTTATCAACAAGAAGAAAGTCAAGGAAAGTGTGGGCCCCTTACTGAATGAGGGAGGCAACCTAGTAACAGAGGATGTGGAAAAAGCTAATGTACTCAATGATTTTTTTGCCTCTGTCTTCACGAACAAGGTCAGCTCCCAGACTGCTGCACTGGGCAGCACAGTATGGGGAGAAGGTGACCAGCCCTCTGTGGAGAAAGAAGTGGTTCGGGACTATTTAGAAAAACTGGATGAGCACAAGTCCATGGGGCCGGATGCGCTGCATCTGAGGGTGCTAAAGGAGTTGGTGGATGTGATTGCAGAGCCATTGGCCATTATCTTTGAAAACTCATGGCGATCGGGGGAGGTCCCGGATGACTGGAAAAAGGCTAATGTAGTGCCCATCTTTAAAAAAGGGAAGGAGGAGGATCCGGGGAACTACAGGCCAGTCAGCCTCACCTCAGTCCCTGGAAAAATCATGGAGCAGGTCCTCAAGGAATCAATTCTGAAGCACTTAGAGAAGAGGAAAGTGATCAGGAACAGTCAGCATGGATTCACCAAGGGCAAGTCATGCCTGACTAACCTACTTGCCTTCTATGAGGAGATAACTGGGTCTGTGGATGAGGGGAAAGCAGTGGATGTGTTATTCCTTTTGATACAGTCTCCCACAGTATTCTTGCCAGCAAGTTAAAGTATGGACTGGATGAATGCACTATAAGGTGGATAGAAAGCTGGCTAGATCGTCGGGCTCAACGGGTAGTGATCAACGGCTCCATGTCTAGTTGACAGCCGGTTTCAAGTGGAGTGCCCCAGGGGTCGGTCCTGGGGCCGGTTTTGTTCAATATCTTCATTAATGATCTGGAGGATGGCGTGGACTGCACTCTCAGCAAGTTTGCAGATGACACTAAACTGGGAGGAGTGGTAGATATGCTGGAAGGTAGGGACAGGATACAGAGGGACCTAGACAAATTAGAGGATTGGGCCAAAAGAAACCTGATGAGGTTCAACAAGGACAAGTGCAGAGTCCTGCACTTAGGACGGAAGAATCCCATGCACTGTTACAGACTAGGGACCGAATGGCTAGGAAGCAGTTCTGCAGAAAAGGACCTAGGGGTTACAGTGGACAAGAAGCTGGATATGAGTCAACAGCGTGCCCTCGTTGCCAAGAAGGCTAACGGCATTCTGGGCTGTATAAGTAGGGGCATTGCCAGCAGATCGAGGGACGTGATCATTCCCTTCTATTCGACATTGGTGAGGCCTCATCTGGAGTACTGTGTCCAGTTTTGGGCCCCACACTACAAGAAGGATGTGGAAAAATTGGAAAGAGTCCAGCGGAGGGCAACAAAAATGATTAGGGGGCTGGAGCACATGACTTACGAGGAGAGGCTGAGGGAACTGGGATTGTTTAGTCTGCAGAAGAGAAGAATGAGGGGGGATTTGATAGCTGCTTTCAACTACCTGAAAGGGGGTTCCAAAGAGGATGGATCTAGACTGTTCTCAGTGGTACCTAATGACAGAACAAGGAGTAATGGTCTCAAGTTGCAGTTGGGGAGGCTTAGGTTGGATATTAGGAAAAACTTTTTCACTAGGAGGGTGGTGAAGCACTGGAATGGGTTACCTAGGGAGGTGGTGGAATCTCCTTCCTTAGAGGTTTTTAAGGTCAGGCTTGACAAAGCCCTGGCTGGGATGATTTAGTTGGGAATTGGTCCTGCTTTGAGCAGGGGGTTGGACTAGATGACCTCTTGAGGTCCCTTCCAACCCTGATATTCTATGATTCTATGTTTTATGAATGTTTTACATAAAGATGATGCATGCAGTATGTTAAAACCTAAAAATGCAATATTTTTCCTCTAAGGTTTGTGTTCACTAAGAAAAAAAACTGTGTTCTTACTAGAGTTGGGTGAATAACTGATTTTTTTGCTTTGGTGATAGTTTCAAACCGCGCCCCCACCCCCGCTCAACCCCTGCAGAAAACGGGGGGGAAATGATTCAGGGTCAAACCAAATCAGAATTTTTTGGGGATTTTTGGTGGATTGAAGAAGTGTGCTGTGGGTCTGTTCCAGAGTGGGGATTTGGACGTGGGGTTTCTACAGCCAAGGTTGGTTCCCTAACTTCTAAACAACAGTAGCACCAGTAACTAGGCCTCCTCCACCAGTTGCTTTGTAAACAGCCAAAACTATTTGTGTCAAATTCATGAATAGTTTTGGATTTACTGAAACTGCATTTTTGTTGAATAAACTATTCCTCTGAAAAATTGTGTCCAGCTCTAGTTCTTACCTCATGCTAGCTGACATGTGGTACCTAACACAAGGTAAAATCACAGTGGAGAGAATGTAGCTGAAGTTTTTGTATGAGTTAGCAGGCCTAAGTGAACCCTAATATCTCCCATGGTCTTTACCTTAACCTGCTAATATTTGTGAAAGCTACAAGCTGCTTTGTTCTTACCAGGATTTTATCTCATGTTAGCTAGCCCAAGGCCAGAGCACACCTTCATCCCACTGAACACACACACAGAAGGTGTAACAATGCCAAGTTCATATGAGGACTTCAAATTCATATAGGTCTCAGAAAACAACCAAAAAAGTTCCCCATAAGACCAAATTCACTGTTGGCATAAGAATGCACAACTCTGTTGACTTCATTAGAGTCATGCACCTTTGTGGCAGCAGTGAGTTAGTTTAGAGCGTTTTATCCCCTTTCCTAAGGTGCATCTAAAAGAGATGTATTTTTTTTTAGACCCTGATAGCTAATACGTTTTAAAATCCTAGTGTAGATGGGAGGAGGGGGGAAGGGGTCTATGGTTCACTTTGACCAGCCAGCATATTGAAACAGATAAAGTTGCCCTGTCTACGCTAGGATTTTAAACATCACCTTGATCGATCGGTCTTTCAGCCCTCGTATAGATTGAGCTGATCACAACACGTCTTACTTTCTTCTCGTATCCGGGCCTTCCTTCTCCCTGCACGGCCATGTCTTTTCACAATAAAATCTTCCCATCTCTTTCGAAGTCAGCTGAGTGGTTGTTTCAGTTCCCGTGGGTAACACTCGGTGACAGCTGCAGTCCATCGATTGTCAGTGAGCCTCGCTATATGCCTGGCCCATCGCATTTTACTCTGCCGGTTCTCAACAATGACGTCCTGCACTCCACTCTGCTGTCTGATCACTTCACTGGGGACTCAGTCACGGATTGAAATTCCCAGAACTCTTCTTTCCATCGCCATCTCTGTGACAGACAGCTGCTGCTCCCATGCTGCTCGTCAGCGCCCATGTTTAAACATGTTAGCTACTATGTTCTAAATACACACGTTTTTTCTTGTGTAGATAGGGCACTTCTCACAGCAGAGATCTTTGGGTTGCACCAACACGTAGGCAACACTAGAGAATATACATTGGGGTACATTCTGATCTCCAGTCTTGCTGGAGTAAAGCTGTTACTCAATTAACTTCAGAACGGGCCCAATCCTGAAAATGCTTGTACATGCAGTCCCATTGTCTTGCAAACATGCATAAACTTAAGTAGGTAAGACTGTTTGCAAGATCAGAGCCTTAAACTTTTGAAAATGGTATCATGAAAGGTTGGCTTTGTGAAGTGTGACAGTCATTAAAAACTAATGGAGAAACAAGATTTGCTTCCTAAAAAAGGCATGGTATTTTCATTCTCTCAAAGTCTGGCTCATTTGTCGACAATAATGGCCTCTTGTTACTTTCATTCATTCTATAGTATTTCATTAAGTGCCTGGATTAAATGGTGAACACAATCTAAGCATTTAGATTTTTATTAGCACGTGACTAAATCATTTACGAGTTACTAGCTGGATTCCAATTAAAGAAAAAAGGGCCATCTATCAAAGATCTATCAAAGAAGGTAGCTCACTGATGATAAAATACCTACAAGGAAAAAAGAGATTCAAATATTGATTTTTAATGTATTTCCACTTATGCATTGCACATAAAGTAACTTGGATGGTAATAAACCAGCAGGACTTTGATATAGGACAAATTAACAAAATAATCAATTGACTGCAGTACTGCTCCAGGAGGGCCAAGAACCACTGCACTGTAACTGAGTGCCTCTCTATGCAACTGAAAAATGCCAAGAAAATCAGTTCATTTTGAAGGAACAGGGTAAATTGTACTGCTGAGCTCCTGCAGTTAAATGACCATGTGTTACACTGAGCATGAATGATACATACACTAAAATTATTCCAGTGGATACAGCTATCACAAAATCAACAACAGCGGAACAGCACACACGATCCCCACACCCGGGGGGGGGTTTTCATTTCAAGAATCAAAAGACATCTTCTCTGCTGTTGAATTTAAATAAAGGAAAGTTCAGACTGAATCACAGGAATAAAATTCCTGACAGAGATATCTATTAGGTGCTTATTTTTAACTGTGAGGGTGATTAACCATTGGAAAAAAATACCCTGGGAAGTGGTGGATTCTCCATCTCTTGAAGTCTTCAGATCAAGACTGGATGCCTTTTAGGATGATAACACAAGTTACTGGGTTACATACAGGAGAAACTGGATGGAATGCTACAGCTGTGTTATACAGGAGATCAGACGAGATGGTCTAATGACCCCTGCTGGCCTTAAAATCTACTGTGGAATAATCTCCCAAGAGAAGTAGTTGAATTCACAGCATCTGAAATTTTACAGAATAGAGTGAACAAAACACTAGAAAATGTGTTGGTGGGAACAATCCTGGATTGGCTGGGAGATGCTCCTGATTATGACTATTATTGTTATTTTACAGGACACACCAGAATGTGGGAGGTGCTTCACATAAAACATGGGGCTTGAGAATTTTTAAGCAGTCAAAGAGATTTGGACATTAAAATTACTAGAAATTGGGAATCCAAATCTTTGAAAATCTCAGCCATAGAGGAAACGTCCCTGTCCCAAACTGCATATGGTATAAATGATGATCTTTTCCATCTCTAATTTCTATCTACTTCTTAGGACTTGTCTTCACTAATGGGGATATTGATGATCCTGCAATCAATGCAGTTGGTGTCGATTTAGCGGGTCTAGTGAAGACCCGCTAAATCAATGGCACAGCACTTTCCGGTTGACTCCAGTACTCCAGATCCCCAAGAAGAATAAGGTAAGTCAATGGGAGAGCGTCTCCCATCAATGCAGCGCAGTGAAGTCACCGCAGTAAGTCGACCTAAGTTACGTCGACTCCAGTTACATTATTCATGTAGCTGGAGTAGTGTAACTTATGTTGACTTACCCTGGTAGTGTATACAAGGCCTTAGTGACCACAAACACAGATGTTCACTTCTCCTAACCATTTCTTTTGTCACATATATGGGTAACAGAGCTAAAAGATCTTTGCTAGAGAAATGTTAAACCCACTCATACCTTAGAGGTTGACTATTTTATAGCTACCTCAAAAGTAGAATTGAAAGAAGGCTGTTAAAAACTTACAGAGATGTAATAGATGGGAATTAATCCAAATCTCAAGTTGTCTGATGTTTTTTTTAAAGCCCCAGCTAAGCAGTTGTCAAGTTATGTGAGAATCTCAACTTTCATTTAGAACAAAAAGTAAATTTGTAGGCCTCCTCATTGTGGAGAAAAGCATAAAAGCATAGTGTAACTAAAGGCTCCAAATCCAGAGGAGAATAAAAAGAACCCATCATTTATTACTTTAAAATCTCATGATTTTTAAGGCAATTTCATGGATTTTTTTGGCTGACTCATAATTTTCAAACACTGGGGCCATGGGGAGGACCACAATATAGTATCTGAAACCTAGGCCTGCAGGGAAACAATGAACTTGGCAGATAGAGAACAGCAACAAAGTCTGGAAGCAGAGCGTAGACCAGCAAACAACAGGAGCTCAGTGGCGTCTGCCTCAGGGAGAGGGTACTGTTTAATAGTGCTAATACAGAAGTGGATTTTCCATCCTGCAAAAATTTTCAAGATTTTTTGAGGAAAAAAAATCATCTGAAATCAGGCCAAAAAGCCAAAAGTTTTAAATTTCTTGTGAAACAAAATTCTGAAAAATGTCATGTCAAAACATTTTGTTTCAATAAATTAGAAATGTTTCATTTAGATTTTGACTCTTGTTTATTTTTTTTAAATATAAAACATAATATAAATTTCAAAACAAACTCATTTTGAAATGAAAATTCTAAACTTTTTGTTCCAAAAATGTCAAAACAGGATGTTCTGACATTTTCAAAACATTTCCAGTTTTTTTCTGAACAAAATTTCATCAAAATCAATATGGTTGCACACAAAAAATCAGTTTTGTTGAATAACATTTTCAACAGAAAACAGTTTTTACAAAAATTTTCCAACCAGCTCCACTGTATAATCCCTCGCCAAGGCAAAAAAGCCTCAGAAAATAACAGGCACACAAGATTTAAGCCATACAACTCCCACTCCATTGAGTGGGAGTGGAGCAGTTAAGCCAAATGTAAGCAAACTAAGGGGCCTCTCAATGCTCCCTCTGGGTATGTCTACACTACAGGATTAATCCAAATTTAGATAATTCGAATTTGGGAAACAGGTTGTATAAATTCGATTGTGCGCGGCCACACTAAGCACCTTAATTCGGTTTTAAACCACATTAATTCGGTGGTGTGCGGCCACACTACCCCATTAACTTAAACACAGTAATTCGGTGGTGTGCGTCCACACTAACCCTAATTCGAATTAACAAAATCGATTTAGGCTCTACTCCGTTCGTCGAGGTGGAGTACAGAAATCGATTTAAAGGGCCCTTTAATTCGAATTAACTGGCTCTGTAGTGTGGACGGGTGAAGGGTTAATTCGGATTAAGGCAGCTAAATCCGAATTAAAGTCCTAGTGTAGACCAGGCCTCTGAGGTGGTATCGCTGTGTACTGCTCCCAGCATATGACTGTACCTACATTGCACAATCCATCCCTAAGAACCAGATTTACAAGTGCTCAGCACTCACAATTGCGGCCAGATCTTCTGTAGAGTTCCAAGGCACTCTATTGTAGCTATTCCATTATGATGCTTTATGGAAGATCTTTAAAATAATCTAAGCTCTTTTGAATATCTAGTCCTAGTTGTGGGAGGTAAGCTGTGCTGAAACGTTAGCCTTTCATAACTAGAGAACAGCACCTTGGCACAGCACGGCTCCAGAAACAGAGCAGGCATTTTTTTTTTTTGCCTTAAATTCAGCTAATCCTGTAAAGTAAATATCTTAACATATTAAAGAAAATATTCCATAATTCTTGGTAATATCATTATCAGCAAATTATCAATTATAAAAGGAAAGACTAAAGTAGCCCATAGTCAAGACCTGCAGTCTCAGGAGAATGTAAAGAGTGTTGAGAGATGCAGTTAACATGTTAAAAGAACAGGAGTACTTGTGGCACCTTAGAGACTATCAAATGTATTTGAGCATAAGCTTTCGTGGGCTAAAACCCAATGGTCAAATAAATGTGTTAGTCTCTAAGGTGCCACAAGTACTCCTGTTCTTTTTGTGGATACAGACTAACACGGCTGCTGCTCTGAATCCAGTTAACATGTTAGTATTTCAATTTCTTAAAAATTCACTATAGCTTTTTTCCTTTAGGAAAGTTCCTATAGAACTAACAATACATCTAAAATTAAAGAGCATTATAACTAAGACACTGATCCTTAAGTGTCTGTAGGATTGCAGGTCTAGAAATTTTATTGGATTCTCCTATACCTGCTGAAAAAGAATTTCATCACATTCTGAAAAATTCAAGCCTCTTCTGGAAACTATCCACTTAGATAGTTGAGGAATAAATAGCTGGCTATGAAAAAATAATTTGTTTTTAATTATAGAGGTATGAAATGGTTTGATAATTGTTCTAAGTATTTCCAGTGTTATTTTTTCCCTTTAACACCAACCACTCATCTTATCAAATGAATCCCAAAAGATATGAGAGGAATCTTAAGCTGATTCTTGCTATAATTAATAAGGTTTCTCTTAGAAGTGCTGTCAGACTGAGTTTGTATAAATTAGGAGTCCCTTGAGAAAGGTACATCGTAGCAGAGAGTAAAGTATGGTCAGATCAGCAAACTACTTCATCTGACATCGAGGAAATAATTCAAATTGACAATCCAGCATCTCATCCTTGATTCGCAATGTTAAGGGTGCATCTTTTATCACATTAGTGGATATTAACCTTTTTTTCCTCTGTACATTAAATTCATTTCCATATTAACTATTCTCTCAGAATCTTTATGATATTAACAGAGTGTGTTTGAATTCTAAGCCAAGGGCATTGGTTCTTAACCTGAGCGTGACCTGTATTCAGGAATTTTATGTGATTGAATACTGTTAATGGCTGTATCTAATTATCCTCAGCATCTCCAGGTTTGTGGGAATCCAGGTGTCCAGGGAAAAGACTCCTCAAACTAATAAATATGTTTCCAGAAGTATGTTATAAACAAAACTGGGTGATCGATACAGGACACTTGTTATGGCAGATGTTTTCTGGAATGGACTGGGTAACTGATAAGGAATAATTGTTATTACAGATGGATTCCGTAATGGATGAAATAATGATTCATAGAAAGATGTTTTTAACTCATTTGGTTTTCATGGCTGTTAGTAATAATGACTGGATTAGAGGTTCCTTTTTACCCATTAATCAGGTAAACTGAGGACCATAAAAGAAATTCCATCAGTAATTAGGAAAACAGAATACATGTAAATTTAACGGGGGGAAATATTTGTGTCTCATATCGTATAGAAAGACAGAAGTTTTGGAAGTTAGATGTGGTGTGTGCAAACTGCTGGCATCCTATCAGTTACAGAGCAGAGAGACACAGAGGCCATGGCTTTACTTTATCCCAAGGGTGGCAATGTATCTGTTTATTCTGTATATGGCTGTACTGATCTCTGACTGATAATCTTTGATTAATTAATTCCATTTGAATTTTATAATCTTGAATCACTATTAAATCCAAACATGCAACAGATGGCACTGTGTGGGCTAACTATCACACCTGCCATTATGGCGGGTTACCAAGCTTCCCACAGGAACTAAAATCAGTGAGGGGTATTCTGGCAGATAGCGGGACAGATAAACAACTCCAGAGAAGTACCCCAGGAGGAATATACTGGTTCAGACTGGATTCAAGAAGCCAAGGAGACACTATTGAGAGTCAGCAGCAACTAACTCAGAGACAGGGGCACCATTTAGGTAGAGCAGGGAGGGCAAATATTGTACCACAATAGAGATTTTGGTAGGGGTATCTCCCTGCCGTCCCTAAATGGTGCCCCTGCAGGTCAGCTCCGTGGCGCAGCATGTCAGGATCCCGCTGCCAGAGCCTGTACCCCTTCTCCGGGGAGCGGCATAGGAAGGGGCTGTACTTCGCAGGGTGGGAGCTAATCAGGGGCTGCAGGTGCTGGATGGCAGCTGGTGGGAAGGGGAGAAGGAGGATGGGCTGTGTGGCTGGTTCCCGGCGAGCTACGTGCAGCTGCTGGAGGTAGGAGATTGGTTTCACCGAGCGCCTGGTGAGTGGGGGGCACGGGGAGGGAGTGCAGGGGGCTAGGGCCACGAGGGAGTGTAGGGGTTAAAAGAGAATGGGATGCAGGAGGGGTTGGGGAGAAGAGGTGCCTGCCCCCTTCCCAGGCCCTGCAGCGGTCACTCCAGCCCCTCTGGGCCCTGCTCTTACCTCTGCCCCTCCCATCCCTGTGTGTGTGAATTTCCACAGGGGTGGCCCCCCAATATTTCCATTGTGGGGGCAGTAGCCCCCTGACCTTCCTGTTGTGCCTCCCCTGCTGCCTGGTGGGAGGTGACAGCTGGAGGCCTAAGACGTAAAGGGGCACCCTTCAGCAGAGGTGCTGTTATCTTGTGAAAATGGGGTAGGTCCATTTTCAAATTAGTATCAAAGGGAAAAAAATCCTCAATTATCAAGCAGTTTTCCATTTCACTGCACGTATCTCATACCCCCAGGATACTGAAAGCTGGGAGGAAAGCTTTGGTCCCCACCCCAAAGAGCGTCTTTCTGTTGCCTAGCACAATGGGACCCAACGTATTTGAGATCTCTCTATGCTACTGTAATACATATATAAATATCAACACACAGTAAGGCCATTCTGGGAAACACTGTAAAAAGTTTATCATTATTCAGTCCATAATAAAATACCAAAGAAATGCACTTTCTGAGCTCAAAGGTTTTGCTGCTGTCTCCACCAGCAATGTTAATTGCATGATTTAAACACCTCCTCATTCAACCAAGTTCAGGTTAAGAAAAATGAAATTACTGACTTGGCTGCACCTCACTTTGTGAACTTTCATTTGCCTGATATTAGCTCAGCGCCTGGTAAATGAGATGCTTTCACCAAAAGGGGCGAGGCAAAAATCAATATTTTGTCCATTTAGCACAGACTCTCACAGTTCAGTGACATTCAGGCATCGCTGAGTAAAGAGAAAAGGAATCAATGTGTACAAGGAGGCTGCAGATCACATTCAGCCAATTCCGCTGAAGAATCGATAGTGCTCTACTAGCCTCTACTTTGAAATTCAAGTGAATTGGGTAGGCTGCAATAGCAAGATGAATGAAGAGATTGATGCTGTATTTCCGCATTTGCAATGATAGGAGTCTCGGAGCAATTGGGTAGTTCCAACAATGCCCTATTGCAAGACAGCAAACCAAATTTAATTTGATCAGGAAATAAAAGCTATCAATGAGAATGGAATTTCACAGGAATGGAATATAACTATAACAGTAAACACCTACATTCCAAGGACATCTAGTTAAGAGCTTCTTCTGTTATGCCAGGCTCCTGGCATAACAATTCTTCATTGCCAAAGCAGAAGGGCAGCATTTTACATTCAATTTGCATAGATGTAAATGACTACAGATATTGCCAGGCAACGGAGAATTACGCCCAATGAGCAGAGATTTTTTCTGTAAGCTTCATGACATCAATATTTATTTTGTAAAATGCATTGTTACAAATAGTAGATTTCCATTCCTCTTTCATCCATTGCTACTACTGGTTGGACCAGAATTGTGCACACCTCGACTCTGTGCTAAAACATCCTACTCTTTTTTGCTACCTTGTGCCCTTCCCTCACCCCCCTGTTTGTCTCATATTGGGCCTGATTCTCATTTACACAAAGACCACTGAACACTATTTTGGCAGTGGAAAGTAGGTCAAATAAAAAAGGGTGAATATAAACAAATAACACAAGCGTGTAAGGACAAAATTAGAAAGGCCAAGGCACAAAACGAGATTAAGCTAGCTAGAGGCATAAAGGGTAACAAAAATATATTCTATAAATACATTAGGAGCAAGAAGACGACCAAGGACAGGGTAGGTCCATTACTCAATGGGGGGGAGGAATGACAGAAAATGTGGAAATGGCAAAAGTGCTAAATGACTTTTTTGTTTCAGTTTTCACCAAAAAGTTTAGTAGCGATTGGACACCTAACTTAATGAATGTCAGAGAAAATGAAGTAGGATCAGAGGCAAAAATAGGGAAAGAACAAGTTAGATGTCTTCAAGTCACCAGGACCTGATGAAATACATCCTAGAATACTCCATGAGCTGACTGAGGAGATATCAGAGGCATAAGCTGTTATCTTCAAAAAGGCATGGAAGACGGGAGAGATTCCAGAAGACTGGAAAAAGGCAAATATAGAACAAATATATAAAAAGGGAAATAAGGACAAGCCGGGGAATTACAGACCAGTCAGCTTAACTTCAGTCCTGGAAAGATAATAGAGCAAATAATTAAGCAATCAATTTGCAAACACCTAGAAGATAAGGTGATAAGTAACAATTAGCATGGACTTGTCAAGAACAAATCATGCCAAATCAACCTAATAGCTTTCTTTGACAGGGTAACAAGCCTTGTGGATGGGAGGAAGTGGTAGATGTGGTATATGTTGACTTTAGTAAGGCCTTTAATACTGTCTTGCATGACCTTCTCATAAACAAACTAGGAAAATACAACCTAAATGGAGCTACTATAAGGTGGGTGCATAACTGGGTTGGAAAACCATTCCCAGAGAGTAATCATCAGTGGTTCACACTCATGCTGGAAGGACGTATCAAGTGGGGTCCCACAGAGATTCGTTCTGGGTCTGGTTCTGTTCAATATCTTCATCAGTGGTTTAGACAATGGCATAGAAAGTACACTTATAAAGTTTGTGGACGATACCAAACTGAGAGAGGTTGCAAGTGCTTTGGAGGAAAGGATTAAAACTCAAAATGATCTGGACAAACTGGAGAAATGGTCTGAAGTAAATAAGATGAATTTCAATAAGGACAAATACAAAGTACACCACTTAGGAAGGAACAATCAGTTGCACACATACAAAATGGGAAATGACTGCCTAGGAAAGAGTACTGCGGAAAGGGATCTGGAGATCATTGTGGACCATAAGCTAAATATGAGTCAACAATGTAACGGTGTTGCAAAAAAAGCAAACATTATTCTGGGATGTATTAGCAGGAGTATTGTAAGCAAGACATGAGAAGTAATTCTTCCACTCTACTCTGTGCTGATTAGGCCTCAGCTGGAGTATTGTGTCCAGTTCTGGGTGCCACATTTCAGGAAAGATGTGGACAAATTGGAGAAAGTCTAGAGAAGAGCAACAAAAATGATTAAAGGTCTAGAAAACATGACCTATGAGGAAAGACTGAAAAAACTGAGTTTGTTTAGTCTGAAAAAGGGAAGACTGAAAGGGGACATGATAAACAGTTTTCAAGTACATAAAAGGTTGTTACACGGAGGAGGGAGAAAAATTGTTTTTCTTAGCCTCTGAGGATAGAACAAGAAGCAATGGGCTTAAATTGCAGTAATGGAGGTTTAGGTTGGACATTAGGAAAAACGTCCTGTCAGGATCGTTAAGTAGTGAAATAGATTACCTAGGGAGGCTGTGGAATCTCCATCACTGGAGATTTTTAAAAGCAGGTTAGACAAAGACCTGTCAGGGATGCTCTAGATAATACTTAGTCCTGCCACGAGTGCAGGGGACTGGACTAGATGACCTCTTGAGGTCCCTTCCAGTCCTATGATTCTATGATTCATGGTTGTGATATTGGGAGAGATTTTTTAATTCCAAGGCAGGGTAAAATAATGGAGGGGAGTGTTTGGGGGAATACACTCCAGACTGTAACAAAACATCAGATGCACAAGCTGATCAATTGCCTGTATGAAACGGCCCATTCACTGGGCTTTACCTTGGGGTGCTGGAGATTTCAGACCATTGTCTCCTGGAGTGTCCTTGAGCTAAGGGAATTGGAGGAGAGTTTGCTAAGATGTGGCACTTCCTCTTTTCTTGGGACAGAGCAGAGTTCAATAGGCCTTGGAAGCTGGTGTGTGAAAGAAAGAGAAGGGATACCTGTTCTCTGCTCAAAGGGCCTGCTGGGCTGGATTAGCTGTTATCTGTGTCCCTTTTACTTAGTCTCGGGGCACTTTCTTGCTTGGATAATGGTCCTTGATAGGAAATACTATCAGCTGTTTTGGGACTCTAGCCTCCTTTCTAGTATGCAGGATGTTTCTGAGAACGGTGGGGAAAGAGGAATAGTCATAGGCCTTCAGTGTAAATGAGTGAGCTTCCTTCTGAGTCTCTGAGATAACTTCTGGCCCGGCTGCAGCTGCTTTGGTCCATTCTAGTCGTGCAAAGCTGCCAGCTACCTGGAGGTTCCCCTTGCATAAGGACAGTTGTCAAGGCACTGACATCAAGTATTTCAGCATAGAGAGTCCAATCATGCAGTGTTGAACCTTGTGGAGGAATTTATGGGTGTGTGAAATAGCATATAGGCTACCATAACAGAAGTCTCCTCTCACATCAGTGGCAGCATTCTACATCCTCCTACTGCAAGTGACTTCACAAGGTACAAGAAAAGAGAGTCAAGCTCAGTGCCTTTGAAATACGATAGATACATTCTGTCTATCAGACAATGCAGAATTTAGTTAACATCTATGACAATTTAGAGATATTACTTTGGTCACCAGAGGGCTCTCGTTTTGCCATGAATATAAGAGAAACATACAGAAACTGAATCTTGAAGTCAAAGTATGGTCTCTCAGGGTGCATCTACACAGAAAGTGGCAGCCTGTGGCAAAGAGTTTCAGAGCCCAGGTCTTCAGACTTGGGCTCGCACTGCAGAGCTAAAAATAGCTGTTTAGACATTTGGGCTCAGGTTGGGATACCATACCATACCAATCCATACCATGCCACATTTACTTCTGCGCTGCTGTTGGTGGCAGTGCTGCCTTCAGAGCTGGGCAGCCAGCCATAAGCCACTGCTCTCCAGCCAGCCAGCTTTGAAGGCAGCGTACAAGTAAGGGTGACAATACCAAATCACCGACATTAGTTCATATTTCAAAAGTCTGTCTGGATGGAGATTGCAGGACCAAAAAGAGGTCATGTCCGGGAAAACCTGGGTGTATGGTAACCCTATGTTAAGGGTTAACTAAGTACTGTAATGAAATACAAAGGATCTAAAGGTTATCGCAATATTTGTTGTGATCTTGCAACCCCACCCCCCAACCCCTACAATAGCCTTGGGATAGTACTCGTTTGGGTTGGGACCCCCAGTTTGAGAAACTCTGCTCTAGATCATCAGCTCACGATGGTAGCAGCTAACCATTGTCCCCATAATACGATGATTATCTTAAATGACTTCAGTGTTCTCTATCCAGTTCTTAGTGAATAAGCAACTATATTGGAAAATCAGCTAATACAATGTGTAGTAATGGGAGCACTTGTCACAACATGGAGCAGGAACACAAAAGATTGAAAGGGCAGAGAAACTAGCCCTTGATGCTCATTCTTGATCTTCAGTAACTATTTGCCTTCAGTTTAAAATAAGACAATATAGTTCTTATAATTTAGCTGTGCATTTCACCACACATCCTAGAGAGTGATTTTTGTATGTAGTTTTATACTAAGGATGTACAGAAACAGACTGAAGTTCCAGTGGCTGAGACAATACTCCAGACTCCCTATTGTTATCTCTACAGTGCCTAAATTATGCTTGGGGCTCTACAAACCAAAGACACGCCAGATCCTTAACTGCACCCAAGGTCGGCTCAGTGCAGCTGAAGGCAGTGGTGGCAGTAAAAGGAGGTGTGATAGGGTGTGTACCCCACACAGGCAATGAAACGGTTAACAGGAGTCTGAGTCCAATTACAAAAACAACAAGGAGTCTGGTGGCACCTTAAAGACTAACAGATTTATTTGGGCATAAGCTTT
>NW_020664483.1:17876235-17974771 GCF_002925995.2 Terrapene triunguis
AAAGCTTATGCCCAAATAAATCTGTTAGTCTTTAAGGTGCCACCAGACTCCTTGTTGTTTTTGTAGATACAGACTAACACGGCTACTCCCTGATACTTGAGTCCAATTAGGCCACTGGGTGGCACTTGCCAGGGTGTTAGACAAATAACCCCAATAGAGAGGTGCTGGATCTTCATAAAGGAAGGAGGATAGACTCAGTAGGAGGAGGACCAGGGAATAGGTGAGAGGTACCTGGGTGTTTCCTCTTCTGGGCTAAAGGCTGAGAGAAGGCTGGGAGGCATAAAGCTTGGAGCTAGACCAAGAGGTCTGGAGCCAAGAGGAAGCCTGGGATGCCATGCTCTGAAATTAGAGAAAAAATAACTTTGCGAGCATGAGGCCAAACCCAACAAGAAGTCTTGAGGAAGGAGTGTGTGGGACCTGAAGAGGAAGCCTCAGAAGCTGAGGGTGCAGGGAAGGCTGCTAGAGGCAGGAGAAACGCTGGGTATGGACAGTAAAAAGGCAAAGGCTACAGGAGATGATGATTCTCACCACAGTGGGCCCAAAAGAGAGTTCAATATGGAGCTGAGACACAGGGAATACTAAGATGGTGGGATACAAAGGGTTCTCACCATGACGTGCTTGAGACAAGGCTCAGTAAAGTGCTGGGAGTTGCTTGAGTTGAATTTTCTTTGAGTGGTCTACATTGAATACCCCAGGGCAGGACACTGGATCTTAGTAACCCCTAGGAAGAGAAACTGAAGAGACTGGAATGCTAAGTACTGTTCTATGTGGACTTGGAACTGTAGTACCTTGGAAGGGGCGTGGAACTGAATTGTGACCTGGAAGGAGGGCCAAGTGCAAAAAGAGGTGGACCACCACAGACCGGGAGTGACCCTCAGCAGGAAGTGCTAGACTGGAGAGAACTGCTATGCCATGCTCAGCCGAGAGGGGGTAACAGCGGTGAGTCCACTCTCCCACCTTTCCACTCCCCTAATCGTGATCTGTTCTCTGCCAGTCTAGTCACTCAGCACAACTTAGAGCAGCCTGAATACGCTGAGCCATCTCATGCACCCTGAGGGCTGCTCTAAAGGTGCCACAATCCCCAAAGAGCTATTACATCAACCAGGGATCATTGAGGCCCAGGGACATCCCAGCCTAGCTTTCTGCATTGGCAGCAGGGGAAGAGCAGGTCATGTAGAAGCTGCTATGGCAGCTCTGCACTGCCCGAGGATCCAACTATAGTGGGGAAATCCCAGGGCTATCTGGATTGTAGCAGTATTGCACTGGGGGAATGACAAAGCTGCCCTAATGGAGCCCTGGATCTGCCCCAGCATCCCTATGCTTACAATCCAAGTAAGACTAGACAGGGAGAAAGAGATGGAAGAATAAGGTGAACAGTAACCAGATTATATGAGGACTTGAGTCACTAACACACATTTTTAATTTTTTCCCTCAGGCTCTCGATCCTTTTTGTTATATTTATTATTAGCAGAAAAATGTGGCCCTCCTAGTTGACAGCCCAGGAGCATAAGGGGGTGCAAATCGCCCCCTCATGCCTCTGTGCCAGTTACCTGTATAACAGGTAGCAGTGTGGTAGAAGGTACAGGTGCAGCAAAGCAGTTATGTTATTAACCCCTAGTGCAGGCTGGTAGGAAATATTGGGAAATTAGCCCTTACTGCACCTGGTGGCATAGCTGCCTGAGCGCACTGCGGAGTATATGCTGCCCCAGTGTGGATAAACTCTCCCACCCCGGCGCAACAGGGACAGTGGGAGGAAGACCGTGATTCGCAATAGCTCATGATCCAAGCCATAGGATTGATCAAGTTCATGCTCAGTCCTGTAACAACAGTAATAATAGTAATGGTACACTGCATTTCTTGCATTTTCCACTTGATGTCAAAACACTTTATAAATATTAGGGTGAAATTTACTCCATGCATGAGGCTTGCATGAGACCTTTGACTTTAGCCTCACAGTACTCATGTGTAGGAAGCATTATTATCCCATTTTACAGCTGGGGAAAATGAGGCACACAGAGGTCAAGATCTTAAATGGAGCCCGTAGAAAGTTCAGAGAAAAGAACCCCAAACTGATTCCTAATCCTGTGCTTTAAACCTGGCTTCAAGTCACTGTAATGACTCTATTTCCACTTAACTCTGTACACAATTCTTCCCACTTGACTATCTTCCAAGAGCCCATCATTTGCCTTGAAACATGTTCTTTGAAAAAATTATTTCTGCTTTTCCCGTAAAACATAGACTTGTCCCCCCATTGCACCAATCAACAATCTGAAATAAGCAGAGGACCCTGCTGTATTCTCTCATTCATTTAAGAACCGCACAATAGCCCTTCATTGTATGGTCTTCATTTTGCTTTAAATGCTCATTCCTTGCCTAAATGGCTTCCCATTAGAGGAGACAAATATACTTTTGTATAGCTACCCTAAGAAATAACAGCAGCATTACATTGTGGTGGTGGAGGCTCCATTCACTCAGTATGGCTGAGAGTAAAAGCTTATTTCAGCTGTACCTTGACATTTATAGCTTTCCTAAGCAGATGATGCTTTTTGGTTGGGAGGTCCTATAGCAGTGAAACATTATCATACACAAATGGCTTCAGAATCTGATATTTTCCATTCTGTTAGTCACATGAACGACTGTCCTCGAAGTCAAGAGGAGTGATCATGTAACTGCTCATCAATATAAGTATGGGGTTCACGATCTGGCCTATTACAAGTTGGGACACACATTTTCATTTGTTTTCCTACCAAAGCACTGGCCATTTTTTTCCTTTCCCTGTTTCTTCTATGGTGTGAGCAGATACCAGACCAATTTATAAAGTTTGGACTTTGATCTAAATCCAAATTTTCCCAAAGACTATGTTTAGGTGGGGGGGGGGGGAGGGGAGAGAAGGAAGGGGGAAAGCAGGTGTAGGGAGCAGAGTGGCTAATCTGCAGGAGACTAAAAAACCTGAACAAGACACTGGTTTTGTATATTATGAACACCCTGTTCTGAGAGTCATCTGCTCCTATTTGATGTAACAGAGGGCAGGCCCTATGTGGAGGAGTGAACCATTGCACATGGCTGCTTTCTCTTCCCCAGGGAACTCTTGCAGCCTGTCTGCAGGTTTGTCTCTCCACTTCACCATTCAGGCGCATAGGAATCACTATTGTTTAATTGCCATCAAAAATCTTCATCCCATCTACTTTTCTGACAGTGTGAATGAATGAATGATTGAATTAACTTTGCTTTAATAAAAAAAAATCCTTATTTTCGTAATCCTTACTGCTGAAAGGATACCCTGACATTCACCATCTTTATTAAAAAAGCCCATCCTTTTTAATATTTAAAGCTGCATCTCCCCACATGTTTAATATTAACAATAATGAATGTATGGAAGCAGGATTTATTATTGACTTTCAGGCCTCTCTGTGACTATCTCATTCAATGCAAACAAAAGATGCAATCACAGAATGATGGTCTTCATAAACTAACGGCCTATGGGTATTGCAGAGGCTTCATAGGCTTCCCAAGGACCTTCATAACTAGAAGCCATCAACAAAACAAAAACTGATCTCATGATACAGGGAAATCACAATACAGGGCTGCTTGTATTAGAATCTCTGCTCATGCATCAGACAGCAGCAGAATTGTTTACAGCAAAGCCACTTCCTTATTCTATTAACATAAACACAATGCGTGGTAGAATACAAGGGAGCCCACTAGTATGCATTTCTTTCACAGTATAATAGGAAGATACCAATAATCTGAATTGATCTAGCTGCACACTAGGAAGGCTGCTATCCCATCAACACAAATATGCCAAGATTTATGTAAAGCTATCATGAAACACACTAATAAAAGAGGTGGCTAGGAGCTGTGATTTTATACATCATATTAGCACTGTTTATAGCTACCACAATAACAGCCCAGCCCCCCCCCCCCCCCCATGAAGTGACAAAAAAGATTGTTTCTTCTGGAACAATTTCCTTATCCAGGGAAAGAGTTAGGAGTATATAGAGATGGAAAATTGGTTTGAAAAAGACAAAACCTAGCCCACATCTCAGTCCTTTCTCCCAAACCAAATTCCAATTTAACAATATTGACAGTATCCCTCTTCCTTAACCTCAGCTCTCGACAGGCTACCCCCAGCACACAGAACCCTTCTCTTAACCCTCAAATAGACTTTTCCATCGCTGAACCAGCCACCTTGGAATTGTCTCTGCACAGGAGGAATCCCAGGGTGGTAAAGAGCCAGCATGAGTTTTACACTCCCCCACCAGACATGCCAAACCCGTGGGGGGGGGGGGGAACCCACAGAAATTGGGCTTGTTTTTGGCTTAATTAGCTTGTGAGTTGCTTGTTGGCTAATTTTTTGCTTGTTGCTTGTCGCTTCTTTTTTGTTGATCGGCCCCTGGCAATCAGGGGCGGGGGGGGGGAGGAAGAGAGTCAGGGGTGCACAGCGGGCCCACCATAGTCCCAGACTGCATGCCGGGGGGATCTAGTCATATAGAGTGTTGGGATTCTTAGGGGCTGGCTTGTTTTGAAATGGGATTCGCTTCATTTTTGGCTTATTGTGAAAGTCGGGGTGCTTATTTACCGCGTGAAAGTTGGCAACTGTGTCCCTCACCCCAAGGAGTAGGGGGCATGAGTAATGGCAAGAGATCTGGCTGGAGCAGAGAGGATGTTTTCAGCTGGTCCCAGAATCCAGAGTCTGTAAAGGTGACATAAAGCCACTTCTACTCCTCTAACTCTCTGAATTGTGCTGAGCACAGCTTGGATGCTGCTCAGAATCTGCCATAAGCTCCAGGTCTTTCCCTGAGTCAGAAACCCACAATTTATCATTTGACAAGATAGCCTCCAGAAATTCCCGAGATTGGCAGAGAGTAGCTGGCCTAACAGAGAGATTGCAGGCTTGAGACCTATTGATGAAAAATATCATTAAGGAGGGTGGCAAAGAGAAGTGTGGGGTCAGCAGAAGGGAAGGAAGAATGATTGGGCTGGGCTGGGAGCAGGGCCAGCTCTGGCTTTTTTGCCGCCCCAGGCAAAAAAGCCGCCGGCCGCCCCCCTCCGGCCGCGGGGTGGGGAGGGCAGCCGGAGCTCCGGGGGGAGGGCGGTGAGCCCCTGCGGGCGCTCCGCTCTCCCCCCGGCGGCCGGGGAGAGGGTGCCGGGGGGCAGGGCGGCCGGAGCGCCGGGAGGAGGGCGGCGAGCCCCGGCGGGGGCTCCGCTCTCCCCCCAGCGGCCAGGGGGAGGGCGCCGGGGGGGAGGGCAGCCGGAGCCCCGGGAGGAGGGCGGCGAGCCCCGGCGGGGGCTCCGCTCTCCCCCCGGCCGCCGGGGGGAGGGCGCCGGGGGGGAGGGCGTCCGGAGCGCTTGGGGGAGGGCGGCGAGCCCCGGCGGGGGCTCCACTCTCCCCCCGGCGGCCGGGGGGAGGGCGGCCAGAGCCCCGGGAGGAGGGCGGCGAGCCCGGCCGTGGCCCCGCTCTCCCCGGCGGCCGGAGCGCCGTGCCGCCCCCCTCCAGGTGCCGCCCCAAGCACAAGCTTGGGGGGCTGGTGCCTGGAGCTGGCCCTGGCTGGGAGCAGTGTTTGGAACAAGCCGGTACTTAGAACAGTAAGAAGGAGGGGAAAGTGAAACCTCGGAAGGTTCAGATCAGAATTAAAATTTTGGAGTTTCTTCAAACTGAACCTTTCCTGGGTTCACCCTTTATCAACATAGTGACACAGACAACAAAAAATTAAGGCTTTATGCTTGCCACAGGCATGGCTTTCTTGACATAACCCTTGACTTTTAGGGCTTTTTCATACCTATGCATGTTCTTTGACCCTCTGTCGAGCCTGTTCCAGAGCAAGTTTGCCCCATCTCTTACATGTTCGGATCTCTATATGTCCAGTGTGGAGGCCTATGGGACAGCGACCTTGATTTCTAGAGTGCCGAGAATTTCCATTGCAAAACAGATTATATTAGGCTCAAAATAAGATAACCTGGCTCAGATCCTGAACAGTGGCCTAGGCATGTACAGAGCCACTCAGGAGAGGGAGTGCACAGATGTTTGTCAGCTACTTTTGTGCTCTCTTCATCCCGGGCTTTTCTAGTCCCTGGTGCAACTCAGAACACTTGCATGCTCTCAGCTGCACCTTCTGCCAGGAGACTATTCCAGCAGTCAGGGATCTCTGGATCATGAGGAGCCATGGACATGTCCCCTACAACAGCAGCCAGAAAGGAGGATGCAACCCAAACTTTCCCCTACATATAAGGGTGTTCTCTGTGGGCCAGAACCCCCAAGTATAAGGATGAAAAGCCCTAGTGGAGCAGCATAAAGCACAGTCCAAGACCATAATTTTCCAAACATCAGTGGGGCCAGAATTTCACCCCTGGTTTACATACATAACAGGTACATGCAAATCTGTGCAGTTCTCCCATTGCATCGGACTTTGAAAATATTCCCCTAAAGGTTGTAGTCACCCCCTGTGAATTCGTATTAATGAGAGTTGCATGCATACATGAAGAAGAGATACCCCTAAAACTACCATGTAGTTTGATGGTGCTTGTGTCCCTCATGCTTACTAGGTATATGGACTGCTTTATATTCAACTTAAAGTAATAAAATGGTCATCGTGCTAGGAAAGGTTTGAACTATTGCTGCTTTATTATTGTACTTTTGGCCTGGAATGAAGGAACACATTTTCACCTCAGTAATTAGCATAAAATAATTGGACTATGGAGTATATTTTTCTCTCAGTGCACATGCATAATTCCTATTAATATTAGTGGAGTTGCTTTATTCACATGCACTGAAAGGAAGATATATCCCAAGGTGCTGAGAGAAACTCAGTCTGAAGTGTGCTTTTGCTTACTGTTGAAGATTTCCATACACTCTAAATTACCATTCTCATTACACACTTCTTGCCTTTCATGGCTCACTTCCATTGAGACAGAATGTTTAGCATACCATGCACAACAATTACTTGCCCCAGCTTCACACAGTAGATAACTTGGTTCACAAAATTCTCAAACATTTTTGGTTAACATCAGTTCATGATGGTCAAAATTTCAGATCTTCTACTTACAATAGGCAGGGCTGGTGCCTTGCACAGAAGGGAAATATCAAGGGAAAGTTTCTTCCATGGCTTTTTTTTGTTTTGTTACCCCACCCCCACCCCCCAAAAAAATAGATGAATCCATGGTCAGGTCTACCAGGTGTCTGCTACCCCTAATGATAATGGGGAATTTAATAATCTCAAAATGCCCAATATTAATCTGTGTCATGGGAAACAGTGATTGTCTGAGACTACTACTACTGTATAGAATAATGTAATGTAGTAATGTAGCTGTAAGGAAACAAACAAAGGTAGGATCATCTTTATGATGATCTGAACCAAATATATGAGTCTAAGAAATGACACTAAACCCATATCTTCCTTATTTCAGTGAGTCTTTGGACAATACTAAATAGTCTAGTTGAAAATCAGTCCCTGTCTGCAATACAATGGTGTCAGTTCTCAAGTCTTTTGTTCTGTGTCCCACTCTTTCAGGTTCAGGCCAGTTGTTATATCCTTGGAAGGCTATCACAGAAGAAGAGTGGTGACAATCAGGCCTGGCACTAGAGATACAATGGATTATATCAGGGATTAAACTTGCCCACCATATTGCCAAAGTCCTGCGTCTAAATACAGTTTTGCAGGATTATGGGCACGAATAGCATAGTGCAAAAGTATCTGAGGACCAATGAAAGAGAAAGATGGCTGAGGCACCATGAAGTGGATAAAGTGGCACTTACAAAGTGCCAGTAGAGGCCCCTTTTATAGGTTGGTTGTTACTTGGAATTAAATTGTTCAGCCAGAAAGGTAAGTGCAGTGGGTCAAGCTCTGCCCTCATGTACATGTGTCAATACGAAGTAATTCTGTTGACTTCATTGGAGCTTCTCCAGATTTATACTGGTGCATGTGAGGGCAAAATTCAGTCTTTTATGGTAATTGCCTATAAGCAATTTCCCTCAGTTCCAGAGAAAACTAGCATTTCCATTTCCAATGGAGCCAAGCGAACCAGCATACGCAGAGGTCTAGATCATGGAGTTACCAGTGCATCAAGTAAGGGGCACTGCAGAGTTGTGCTGCACCAGGAGCACAGTAGGGACTAAATTGTGACTCAGAGTCATAGTTTACTCCCTGCTTTTCCCTTGCACCAAGGGAGAAGTCATCACTGCTAGCCCCTTACTACTTCCCCCTGCATGCCAGGTCAGCAGTGCTGGTTGATGCAGTGGGGTGGCATGATCAGCGGACCACTCTTCAACCAGCTGTGCAACCTCAGGGGAGAATATTCTCCTGTTTGCATTGTGACCCACAATACAGGTAGCTGATACTGGAGAGGTAGGGAGCAACTTACATGCTCTTAATCCCCTACATCAGTAGTCTCCAAAATGGGGTACACAAGAGGATCCTTCGGGATGTGCGGCAGGAGGAGCGCCGCCAGAGCCGCGCCACTTCAGGCGGGCGGGAGTCTGAGCGCATTTATTTATTTATTTGCTTCGGCAGTTCAGGCGGGAGTCCGAGTGGCTTTTTTTTTTTTTTTCTTGGGGGGGCAAAAATGGTAAAGCCGGCCCTGCAGCGCAGCAGGATGTGCGTGCTCAATTTTTTTACTGATAGGGGTGCGGGATCAAAATAGTTTGGAGACCACTGCCCTACATAGCCATATAACCCGCGTCACAATTTGGCCAAGGATGAGGAAGCAGCTCCAACTCATGGAACAAATTAATGCTATACTGGAAGCACTGCCAACAAAACATGCACTCAGGAACAGGAGGCCTTTGTTTATACGAGATCTTGAAAGTGTCCTTTGTATAATTTTCTCTGACTACAGCTTGGCTTTTTTTTTTTCCAGTTAGCTTCGAACTTAATTCTCCTGATTATACAAAGGTTCTCCATAAATGGCTGCACACTGTGGTGTCTGTGGCTAAACAAGCAAAAGGAGTTGCACACAGTGAATTAAGAAAAGGGGCTTTTTCAAGATTTCATAAATTTGCACAAGCAAGAATGCAGATTTTGAATCCTGGAAATGTTCTGTGTACATAAATAACTACAAGGAAATGTTCTGTCTGAATAACTCCAAAGAAAATCGTTTTCATTAAAGATTATCTGAGCCTCTGACACAGAACACAGTTGGAAAACAAAGTACAGTTTCCCGTTTCTCACCCACACAACACAGAACAAATAAAGACTTGAGATAAGCCCTCCCTTCTTTTTCTGCTGTCTAGCTCCTAACTAGATAAAAACACACCAGAAACAAAAGAAAAATCATGAGTCTTTCTTTTTCTGAGTGAAACTAGTAGTTACATATATATTTGTGCTGTATTAATGAGGTTTCAAATCCCTTTGTACAATGTATGTAAATAGCTTTACAATTTCACTGTACTTCTTAATATAAACAATAATATATAAATCTGACACTAAAAACACAGCTTTTACATTTCACAGCTTCAATTGCTAAGAAAGCAGCCATTTGTTACTCTGTAAAATCATGTTTCCTGCGGAAAAGATTACACACTCGAGGTGTGCATGAGTAAACTGGACCACATTTGATCAAACCACATTTCTAACTCACAGAAGATATGTTAAGTTATCTGATGGCTTGGGGGAGAAAATCTATTGGACAATAAAAGAAAACACAAAGAAATAAGGAAATTATAAATTACATAAGTTTTTTTGGGGGGTGGGGGATGAGTGTCTCTTACCTTATGTTTGTACAGTGCCTAGCACAGTGATTTCAGTTGAGGCCTATAGGTGTTACCATGATATAAACAATAAGTGAGAACAATAAAACTAGCATATTTGGGCTTTATAGGATCTATACTGACTTGTACACCTTTTTCTCTCTCACTGCTTTCTTATCATGTATCTGGTTGCTGTTGTATTAATTTAGATGGAATATATGGGCCAAATGTGTTACGTAATCCAGTTACTGTCCAACATTAAACAGCATTAAACAAGGTTCAGGGTTTGGTATACAGAGACCTCAGCCTGCTTAGTACCATGGCATCCTTTTAGCCTTTTATTACGGGCAAAGAAAAGAAGGGAAAACAGTTAAAGCATTTGAAATGTAAAGTATTCAGTAAGGCTTTCTTTTAAAGAACATCCCTTTCCCTTTAGCTGGAGAGAGTTTTAGAAGGAAAAGCCCCCTTGTCTGACAGTCCCTTAGATGGTATCAAAGATTGTAACAACCGTCCTTTTGGGGAAAAGAGAAGTTCATTGAGATGGGCTGGGGCTGTTGTTGTGGCTGTTGTTAAAAAGTCCGATCCCTTTTCATTCCAGGTGGTGCTTGGGATTCAGCTGGAGCCAGTAGAGGTGGCAATGTCATCTGGGTCCCTCTCTCTGGCCCACTCTGATCTGAACACAGAATCATAGAATCATAGAATATCAGGGTTGGAAGGGACCTCAGGAGGTCATCTAGTCCAACTCCCTGCTCAAAGCAGGACCAATCCCCAGACATCTCTAAGGATTAAGAGGAAGAAGGTCCATGGTCCCAGGAGGCGGTGGGGGAGGCAGCCATGATGGTAAAGCTCACTCCAGAAGCCTCTGTCTGTTCTTCCATATTTTTTCCCAGAAGTCTCTTTCTTTAAGGACCCCAAAAGGGAGTGATGGGCTGCACAGCTCATCCCCTCATTATTTTGTCCACCCATTAGGCCTAATATCCAACATATCAGTTTTGGTTCATTAATTTCCAAGCCCACATTTTCTTGTTTATCAGATATGATCTTATCACAGTCCTTGAATTATACAGTAGGCCTTTATATTTGGAATAATTCAGATTTTCTGTCTCCCTTTCATATCTTTTCCCATCAACATTTGTTATTTGAGGTTACTGTAACATCTTATGAACTTTACATACTTTTAACAGTTGAGCTCACAATTAGGGTAAATTTGTAGGCCCAATTATCATAACATTGCCCAAATACTACACAGACTCCTAGATTCTGCCGTGGTAGAGAACTGGGAGTCAAGAGACCTGAATCTTTGCCAGTGATTCACTGCATGACCTTTGGTAAGTTGCTTAGCCTTCCTATCTTTAAAATGAGAATAATCCACCTTGAGAAATTGCTATGAGATCTACATATGAACAGTATTATATTATTAGTTGCTAGACTGGCACTCTAAAAATACCTAAAATAGACTGGCTGAGCATTTTATTGGGAGTTTTGTGGGTATTAAATTCAGATGGCAGTTTCCATCTAAACCTCTCCTGTTTGGTAAGGAAGCATTTTGCCAAGATCTCATTTACTTACTGGTTTCTATCTGAATTATTCATTGTTTCCAAAGCAGGTAGGCCATTTACCCTGCAACTGAGTCTCAAGGACAGTACAAGTATGCTCTTAATGGATCCTTCAGACATAAACATTATTCACAGAAAAAACTGCAATCTTTTAAAAAAAGGCCCCACTCCATGTAAAAAAAAAAATCAACTTTCTAGAATTAATGGTATGATACCTTTAGACTTAAAAGTGCCTCATATACCTAAGCTCCTGGTCCTCTGCATGCTACTTATCTGCATTTGGATTCTACATTTCTTTCAGATACTCCAACTTCCTTACATTCCCCTTGGACCAGATGCTTCATAACAGAATGACACATTTGCATTACTACACTGAAGTGGTACTGCAGTCAATAATAACACAAAAAAGGCAGAAGGGTAATATAATTAATGCCAATCAACATGGGTTTATGGAAAATAGACCCTGTGAAACTAACTTGATTTTTTGTATATATTACAAAAGTTTGGTTGAGAAAGGTGTTGATATACTTAGACTTCTGTAAGGCATTTTGACATGGTACCACATGACATTAATTAAAAAACTAGAATGATACAAAATTAAGATGGCATACATTAAATGGATTAAAAGTGGTTAGTGTAATTGTAAACAGAGAATCATCATCAAGCTCATCTGTGTCTAGTGGGGTCCCGCAGGGAACAGTTCTTGGCCCTGTGCTATTAAACATTTTTTATCAGTGACCTTGGAAGAAAACTTAAAATCATCATTGATAAAGTTTGTGGAGGATACAAAAATTGTGGGAGTGATAAATAATGAAGAAGACAGGTAATTGACATAGAGCAATTTGGATTGCTTGGCGAGCCTACTGTAAGCAAACAATATGTGTTTTAATATAGCCAAATATCAATGTATTTGTCTAGGAAGAAAGAATGTAGGCCATACTTACAGGATGAGGGACTCTATCCTGGGAAGCAGTGACACTGAAAAACTCTTTAAGGTTATAGTAATCAGCTGAACATGTGATCTCCCAGTGCAATGCTGTGGCCAAAAGAGCTAATGAGAAATTAGTAATAATAGGGAAATTATATAACCTCTGTATCTGGCACTGGTATAACCATTTCTGGAATACTTGTGTCAAGTTTTGGTGTCAAAAATTAAAGAATGATGTTAATAAATTGGAAAGGGTACAGAGAAGAGTCACACAAATGATTAAAGGATTGGAAAACATGCCTTATACTGATAAACTCAAGGAGCTCAGTCTATTCAGCCAATCAAAAAGAAGGTTCGGGGTGATTTGATAATAGTTTATAAGTACCCACACATAGGGAACAAAAATTCAATAATGGGCTCTTCGGGCTAGCAGACAGACGTCTAACAAGATCCAATAGCTGGAAGTTGAAACTACACAACTTCAGATTAGTCATGAGGCACAACATATTTTATGGTAAGGGTAATTAACCATTGGAACAACTTACCAAAGGTTGTAGTGGATTCTTCATCACTACCAATTTTTAGATCAATATTGGATTTTTTTTGAAAAATAGCATGATCCCCATCTGGGGTTTACCTCAACTAGCTATGTCCAGGTAAGAATTGCCCATGCCTTGTTTCCCCTAGGATTTTACACTGAGATAGCTATCACCAGCTATCTATCTCCGTGTAAATACAACTTTTTTTTTGCTGTGGAGTCATAGCCTCTGAATAAAATTCTCCTGTGCGAAGGGCTGCCTCTTGTAAGCCCTATTTTGGGGACTTAAGTGGTAAACTCTGCATGAGGTAAATTTCAGTCTTTGTCCTTGGGCATTGAACAAAAGCAGTATGGGCTCGGTTAGGTTTTGTTTGTGGTAAAGTCTTCAGGCAGTTACAGATAGAAATTGCCTCCTAGACTGATATCTAATGAGGTGTAACAAGTTTTCCATTCATATGTCATTGCTCAGCAAATTATTAGTAGAAAATGTTTTGTCTGTACCAAGCCTCCTTTGTTTCAAATTCTCAGATAAGGTTCATGGATATAGCCCTGATAAACTTTGCTTGCTTCCTACCACATACAGGAGCAATATAACTTACCCATTTGTGTGACTGTGAGAAACTAGCCCATATAGCAGGGCTATAGTCTAACTAAACCGGTAAGTTCCTATTTCTAGGATTCATGCAGTCTAATACATGGGTCCCATGCTTACAAATCTAACTCAATGTAAACATGTTTATCTTCTTTTATTAAGATCACAGGCTTATATAGTCATACTTCTCCTTGGGTTGCCACCTTGACATGATGGAGAAGCTTGCATATACTTAAGACCCTAAGAACGATGCCATCTGGAGTCCTGTACTCCTGGTAGGGTCACCCATGGCCGTAAGGTCGAAGGCGAGGTACCAGACAAAGGGCAGCCCAGCACAACACAACCCAGTACAAGACCTCAATGGCAGAGCTTGCGGATGAAGCAGGATCACCTCTCAATGACTGCGAAGGCGGACAAAGGCTGCAACAGAGGAGAAAGCTCTGGTGGTCTTGGACCTCCTTGCCACAGGACACAGGTGTCTCTTCCAACAAGATTTGTGTGGCTGCTGGTGCGCAACAGCTCCTGCACATTACATTACTCACATGCAGGCTTCTTTCACAGGAAGAACTTTTTTCCCACCCCTACCCATAAAAGTCCTGTGGTGATGGGGATAGGTGAAGTGATCACCTAGTCACAGACCCACACACAGGCAGTGACCGCAAGATGGTCATCATGTGCCTATGGACTGGATTAGGGGGGCATTTTCAGCAGCAGCGGTCATGACTCAGCAGGCCTTTTTAGGAACCCCTCTGCTCACCCCATATGGGGAAGGAGCTATAAAAGGTGCCCCAAACACAGGCTATCCCACCATACCTGACTGGAGAACCATGTCCAGAGGGATCACTCCCAGTGCGGTCAAAAACCAAAAAATGTTTCTTGCAACTTGGAATGTCTGTACCCTGCTAGATGGATCAAAAAGTGAAAGACCCAAATGCAGAACAGCAATTGTTGCCCGAGAACTCTCAAGGGACAACATCAACATCGCTGCTTTCAGCAAAACAAGACATGCAGATGAAGGCCACTTGAGGGAAGAGGGCAGCGGTTACACTTTCTTCTGGAAAAGAAAACCAGCAAGTGACAGGCAAATACACAGTGTTGGCTTTACAATCAAAAACCTTCCAGTCAACTGCCTGAGCTCTCCGTCGGCATCAATGAGCACCTTATTACCCTCCGAATTTAAGTGGTCAATAAGTCATTTGCCACTATCATCAGTGCATAAGCACCAACTCTTGATGCTGACGAAGAACAGAAAGAATCCTTCTACACTGACCTTGATAAAATTTTGTCATCCATTCCAAAAACAGATAAGATAATCCTCTTAGGGGACTTGAATGCAAGAGTTGACCGTGATTCTAACGTATGGAGTAGCACCATTGGGAAGGAAGGAGTGGGCAAGGCCAATTCCAATGGCATTCTTCTACTCAGCAAATGTGATCACAAACACAGTCTTCAGAGAAAGCAATAAGTACAAAACAACTTGGCAACACCCTCACTCAAAACAGTGGAAGAAAACAAGGAGGAGCCAATGATTGCTGAACTGAGCATAGCCTAGTGAGTTCAGTCATGTCCATCAGGATTGCACCGAAGCATAGAAAGCAATCCAAATCATACAGACGGCAATACAACATCCAAAGACTTCAATCCTCAGTGCACCAAGAGAACTTCCAAGCACTCCTCAGTGAAAAACTGGCCATATGCACACCTGGAAATGACAACACAAGAGTTGAAGAAGACTGGGAAGCCCTAAAACAGACCATCCATGAGGTTTGCGAGGAATCCATTGGCCTTGCTACCCGCTACCATCAGGACTGGTTTGACAATAACAACATTGAGACTACAGCCCTTTTGGACCAGAAGAGAAAAGCTTTCTGTGACTGGCAAAACCAAACACTATCCAGTCAGAAGCAGAGCTCTTTCCTTCAGCTTTGAGCTGATGTTCAAAGGAGGATCTGAGAAATCAAAACCAGATGGTGGGAGTACACAGCAAAAGAAATGCAAACATTTGCTGACAGACATGATTTGCGGAGCTTTTTTTGTGAGACAAAGACCCTGTACGGACCAAGCTCATGTGGCTTCACACCTCTGAGATCTGAAGATGGTAGTGCCCTTATTAAAGATAATGAATCCCTCAAAGGGTGCTGGAAGGAACAGTACCAAAAGCTTCTAAATCAAGAATCAACTGTGAATGATGATACCATCAACTCCATCCGTCAGTACCCAACCTGGGAAACTCTTGCCAACCCACCAACACCTGAGGAGGTCTGCGAAACAATTAAACAAATGAAGAACAATAAAGCACCAGGTCCTGATGGCATACCAGCTGAAGTGGGGGGAGAAACACTGACTAACAAGCCTTACTTGCTGCTCCTCAAAATCTGGTGCACCAAAGAAATCCCCGCTGACTTACGTCAACCGTGAGGCTCTGTGGAAAATTATGTCAAAGTTTGGCTGTCCAAGCAAATTTATCACCATTGTAAGACTCCTCCATGATCAGAGGACTGCCTCCATCCTGTACAGTGGCTCTACCTTTGAGCCCTTTGTCATCTGAACTGGCCTAAAACAAGGTTGTGTACTGGCACTCACCATATTCTCCATTTTCTTAGCAGCTATGAGGAAAACATTAACCCAAGACTGTCTACCACAGGGCATTGGCATCCAATATCAGACTGACAGCAACCTCTTCAATCTGTCTCATCTCCATGCTGGAACTAAAGTAATATTGGCAATAATAACCGAACTCCAGTATGCAGATGATTGTGCTGTAGTTGCACACTCAAAGGAGGATCTACAAACAGCCCTTAATTGCTTCTCTGCAGCTTACAAAAGCCTTGGGCTAACTCTGAACATTGGGAAAACAAAAGTTCTCCACCAGCCAGTCCCCGGTCAATCATCAGACCCAGCAAGGAAGATCTACATCGACAAAGAAGCACTGGAAATGTAGAATACTTTGTCTACCTTGGCAGCCATCTCTTACAGAGGGCAGACAAACATCGAGATTCAGCACAGAATTAGCTGTGCCAGCCTTGCCTTTGGCAGACTGTCTTGCCAGGTGTTCAACAATAACAACATCAGAACACATACTAGACTTCTAGTTTATAAAGCGGTGGTAATCCCAACTCTCCTCTATAGCTGTGAGACTTGGTTGACCTATAGAAAACACCTGAAAAATCTGAAACCCCAACACTAGCACTTTCTTTGGAAGATCCTCAACATAAAGTGGGAGGATCATCCCACTAATGTCAGTGTCTTCACAGAGGCCAACATCTTCAGTGTTGAGGCCCTGATTACCCAGCACCAGCTGAGGTAGAGCGGGCTCTGTGTGCGCATGGCTGATGTATGCTTACCAGAACAACTGCTGTACACCCAACTCAAAGGAGAAAGGTAATGGGGAGGCCAAAAGAAACGCTTTAAAAGACACCCTCAGGATAAACATCCAGAGATGTGGCATTGATACCACACACTGGGAGACAGCAGCCCAGGATAGGGATAACTGGCAAAGACTTGTCAGAGAAGGAATGTCTACTCCTGAGGAAAATCACCTTGCCCTGGTTGCAGAAAAATGCCAGGAAAGACAACTGTCACGCAGCAATCATGGCCCAACCCTGTCTTCCAACACCACCTGCAATGTCTGCCAACTAGCCTGTGGCTCAAGGATCAGACTCCTCAGTCACCAAAGGACCCATGAAAAATAAAACCCGTGAAAGAGATCATCCTTGACCTCAAGGGATCGCCGACATATAGTCATAAAGAGAAAATGAATTCTATCTACAGTACACTGAATTTTAATCACAAAACTCGTTGAAGTAGCCAAAATGGTATTTTCTAGTAGTGTTGCTCTGGTAAGTAATGATAAAAACTTCTATACGAGATTCAACAAAAGAAAAATGTCAAACGAATGTTAGCAAGGGAGCAATGCACAGGTGTGATTGTGCGGGTAAAAGCATAGGCAAAATCTTACAGGGTTTCCTACAAACAAGAGTTTAACTCTCACTAACCAAGTTGAGAAAATAAACTGGAAAATTTGTTTTCATGGAGAGGCAATATCCTGACCCATCCCTTAACAGTTCAAATAAAAGCTCTGAGAGATGTTCCCAAGTCAAACTGAGATATCAAGGAGACAGCTGTCAGAGGAAGAATGCATGGTCTAAATCTAAAATTATAATCACCCACTTTTGTCAAGGTCTATTAAATCATAGCTCTGAGAGCACTTTATAAATTATTCTTGAGGGGGGGAGGGGGAATCTACACTAATTCCCAAAGTATGGCCTGTTTCTCCTGAATTAGACAGAACAGTTCTTGCTGGTTCTATACTAATTAGTGAAGTGAATGACTTCAAAAGTGTTTGTTTTGGATAAAGACCAAGGAATTGAATGATCAGCTAAACCCCTGTACCACCTGAGGCTGTCATGGACCTCTATGACCCCTCTTAGGCAACAGCCTGACAGAGAAGATTGACAGTACTGATGACATCTGACTTTCTGTCTCCACAGTGGACCCTCAGTTCCTCCCTCCAAGTCACCTCATTGACCTCCTACATGCTTTCATCTTACAACCTTCCATTCAGGAATTCCAGATATGCAGTTCACCCCTACTCCCTGAAGCTCCTTTCCTCTCTAGAATGTATTGTTTAGTTCAGTTCATTTTTCTTCTGGACTTTGTTACACTGTCAGATTCTGCAAATTCTGCTATATACTGGGGCTTGTTCATCCTCAGACTCCATAAAATGTCAGAGAGAGAATTGAAAGTGGAGGCTCTTGGTCTCAGTAGAGGAGCAACTGTTCATTAGAACACATTTTAAAATTCAGGGGGCCTGGAACTGCAGAGAGTGGCTGACTCTTATGGCAGGGCAGAGGGAGACAGAGACCTATGAAGGAAGGTCCCCAGAAGAAAAAGAGAGGCCAAAGGCCTACAGAAAATACCGAGAGACCAGTCATGATGATCCACTTGAAAGGAAGGAGGAAGCCAGGTTGCAAGAAGACTTCTTGAGAATTGCTGAGGCAGAACAAGTGTTCCCTAAACCAAACCCATCCCAATCCTTAAAAACAGGTTCAGGTTCAGTTTAATGAAATGGCTGAAGGGAGGGTGGTTCATCCATGTCTACTAGTAATAGGAGGAGGCTGAAATTTTTTTAGCCTATAGCGACGCATTCTTCCAAAAAGTTTCTCATTTGTCACTTCTTTTTTGCACTAGCTATGCATTTGAGGTTGGGATAGAGAAGAGAGACTTAGAACTAAAAATGTTTGTAAAACTGAATTTTCCTTTTGCAGAAAACTTTGACATTTTTAAATTACTTTCCATTCCAAATCAGAACAAAGTCAAAATATTGATAATTTTAATGAAACAACAAATTCCCAAAAGTCTCAAACTGGATATGTTGAAACAGAAAATGTACAGTTTCAAGCTAACTGAAATGATTCAACATGACTAAACACCACTTTGTTTTAAATCAACATTTCTGAATGTTTACAATTTGTTTTGTTTCCAAGTGAATTTTTTCTTTGATTTTCTTGATGAGAAAAATGTGGTTTCATCAAAATCAAAATTTTCCTCATTAAAATGTCAATTTTTAATTATTTTTTTCAACATTCTATTGAAAAATTTTGATCAGCTTTTCTCAGAATATGTGCCTCAGAGATGGAGAAAGATCTCCAGGGGTGATTTAAGATATATATTGTGACAGTCTGTACTCTTATGTTCACCCTTTTTGCAAGACTATGATAAAGTCTGTACAAAGTATGCCTTGTGAGGTATCATTTGGAAACAATCTGCAGAGCTTATTGTCCTGGTAAAATATGTGTGGCAACATTGTATGTAAAGTTATAAAATTTTACTGTAGAAGAGATGTTCCAAGTCTGGAGAAACAGGTCCAAACCAGTTCCCCAGAGACAAAAGGCAAACTGGCACCTCAGCCAGGTGTCAGCAAAATCAAATGGACAATCACCTGGTTAAGTGGCCATTCTTTGGTAGAAAGAAGGGAGTGAGCAAGAAATTTACACCTTGTCAATGGAGCAGCTGCAGGTTCCCATGTAAACAGACTGGCTGTCACCTGAACACCAGCTGGAGATGATTCGCAAAGAGAAGGAAAAAGATATAAAAATGAGGAACAGAGGCCCCAAATCACCTCTCTCCCCTGGTCTTTACTCATGGCATCAGCAATGTGTAAAAAACAAAGCATAATTGAACTGGGGGAGAGGTCCTGGCTGAAGGAATCCAACCAGACTGCTGTAAGCATGTAGTGAGGGAAACCTTTTTGTTTAAATTTACTTAGCATGTTACGTTAGGTATTAGTTTGCCTTTTATCTTTTATTTCTTTGTAACCAATTCTGACTTTTATGCCTCATTACTTGTAATCACTTAAAATCTTTCCTTCTGAGTTAATAAACTTGTTTTATGATTTTATCTAAACCAGTGTGTGTTTGGATTGAAGTGTCTGGGAAGCTCCATTTGAGATAACAAGGTTTGTGCATATCATTTCATATTAATAAAATGACAAACTTTCTATGAGCTTGTGTTGCCCAGGAGGGCAGTACAAGATGCACATTTCTGGGGAAAAGTCTGGGACTAGAAATGTGCTGATATCGCTCTGCAATACAATTCAGGAGTGGCTGGCTAACAGCACTCCTATAACAGAGCTGGGAGTAATTTACATGCTAGAGGCTGTGTGAAAGCAGGCCAGGAGCAGAGTTACTCTCAGAGCAAAGCAGTGTAAAAGGGACTATAATTTGGAGAACTGAGGGGACACAGCAGTTAACAGTCCAGATTGTACCCTGGGTAATGTTTTATATATGGGACTAGGTCTGAAATCTAGACAGTTAATGACTCAGCCATCAAAGAGTATCCCTCCTTCAGAAGATGAGAAGCCTCAAAACAAAAGGCACTTTGCTATAGCGAACAAGGAAATTCTTCTAATAAAAGCTCTGGTTCACAAAAAAATAAAATTGATTCCAGGAGATGTTTTCCCAGGAGAGAGTTATTGCTCAGAAATGAAAAAGCTGTGTTCAATTATATCATCATCTCTGGGTTTAGAGAAACAGACCTCTTGTCCAAACCCCTGTCAGAGATTGCTTGTTGTCCTGCAGTATCAGAAGCATAAAAATGAGAGGCTGGCTGCTAAAGAAATGAAAGGAAAGAGATTCACTTGCTCTGTGCTAGAAAATACAATAATAATAATAATATAACATTTATAGTGTTTTACATCTATAAAGACATTTTGCAGACATTGTCAGGAAATATGTGCAAGTTCTCCAAAAGAGCATATATGCAGCCACAGCTAGAACGGACGATGGCCCATTACATAGGAATAATTTCATCCCATATGTAACTATGCTGACTTCAGTGGAGTGACAACAAGGATGAGTTTGGTCCAGTGGGCCAGAGTCTCAGCTGGTGAAAACTAACATAGCTCCATGGATGTCAACAAAGTAACGTGAAATGATTGGGAAGTTTTGGCCCATTACATCTGCTGGATGGTGAATCCAGGTGGATTGATACCAAGTTTAACAAATCATTGAACTTCAGAAAATCACTTCTGAAATGAATGCCTGACATCTACTGAACACATTGGTTTGGTTTGTTTCTGAAGTTCTTGAGAAACATCTACACAACCCATCATTGTGGACTGGTAGCAGAAAAAAGAAAGGAGAAAAATAAAGTTTGGGGCTTCTTCCAAATAAAGCAAGCAGAACTGAAGGGAGGAAGAGAACCAGTTGTTAATATTCAGAAGAACGCTGCAGGATTACATGAAGCTAAAGACAAGCAGTAATCAGCTTAGCAATTTTGCTGTGAGACCTGTAATATAAAATACCTAATTAAATCTGGCAATGGTTTATTCAGTGGAGATTTCAGGTTTGCAACAGCTGAAGCACACACTATGGCATATCTTTCTTGACTGAGGAAAAATACTCAGGAGAAATGGAGACAGACTATATTAATGAAAGGTTAAATTAACTGTGCATGTGATTTATTTATTTATTTTCAGCATTCAGTCTGTAGTTTGGTGCCAATATAAAACATAAAGCAATCACTTAAAGCAATGTGCCTATTTTGTTTCCACTTCATGCAAGTAGATTAGACTGTAATATCAATCAGAATCTATTTATGATAGCAAGGAATGCATGGAGCTCCTAACTAGAACAAAACCCTTTCCCACAGAGTTTTTAAGGTACCCATTAGAGCATCATTTCATTCCGATTTTCCTGATCAGACCTGATCTGTAAACAGTACAAAAGTTCACAAAGTAAGAAGCATTTGTCATCTTAGATAACCAGTGAAATATATTTATTCACGTTTGTAACTACTAGTGGCCATTCTGAGTCTACTGTTAGAGGCAGCTATCTTGCTATAAAGAACGTAAAACTGAGCAACTACTTCAGAAAAATATTTGAAAACATTTGCTAGAATATAACCTTGAATCCATTTGGATGGCATTCCAAGACCTTCTATTTACTTTCTGTGACCTTTTGTAGGAGTGATTTTTGCATGCAAAGAAAATGGTGTGCGTGTTTGTGCAACCTTTTGTTGCACCTATTCATACAAGAAATGTTGGCACAGTCATTAAAAGCTTTATGCATTTGTATGCCATCCAATTAAGAGTCAGAAGTAATATTATGTGACGGGGGGGGGGGGGACCAGACAAACTGTAAAAAAGAATTCCAAATATAAACTATTTGCAGCAATAGTCACTGGGAATAGAATGCAATCAATCTGAAATACGTTCGCAAAAAAAAATTCAAATTTTAAACAAGCAAATTAGTAAAAATATGTAAAATACTGTGTGTGTGTGGTGTGTGTATATATATATATATATATATATATATATATATAAAATGAATTAGTTTTTAAGCTATATTAAATATGTCACTTTAAATGCCTGTTAAATAAAGTCAAGGAAGAAGAGGAATAAATTGCCATAAATCTATAATAATACTTTCTAGGGTATGTTGGGCAACAAGCCCTATCGGTTGCAATTTCTTTTCTAGGTTGACATAAATATTTTATACCTGTAATGCTTCTTATGTAATCCATTTCCAATCTTTTAAAAGACTGTAAAACAGTTTTACAATTCTTCACTAGACCATATTGTCTGTTAGAATTAGAGATTGACCAAAGCAGATATGAACCCTTTCCAAATTGGGAGACATTCTCATTCCCAAAAGGTGACTCTAACATCTTTTCCTATGTGCTAGATATTAATTGGCTAACCTCAGTGTAAGGTAAAACATGAAAGGTGGACATGAGGATTTAAGAAAGGAATTCTATAAGACACACAATTCTGGGTTCTGCCAAAGAATAGCATTGGCCAATCTGTGCATGCAAATATGATTCATCACAAATATTCACTTGAATTTGAAACATTATGGATCCTGCCATTATGATATGCAAGTGCAGTCAGAGTGGTACGTGAAGAATTACTGAGCCAATTTCAGCAGCATAAGCTGAACTAAACTGAGCACTGGTGAGTACAGAGGTAAGTATGCACGATGGGGGTGAGTAGATAGGAGTGTGATCAGGGAATAGATGATAAATTACAATCCAGTGAATGCAAATACTGCATGCAGCTGCCCTTTTTAGGATTTTTAGTTACTCTTCTCTCTAACAAACAGTGGTAGTAGATTAAATCACTTTTGCATGTCCACACTATGCTCCTTGTGTCGGCAATGCGCACCCTCACTAGCAGCACTTGCATCGATGCAGAAAGCAGTGCACCATGGGTAGTTATCCCACTGTGCAACTCACCATTATCTAACACAGGGCGTTTTGGGAAGGGTTTGCAATGCCTCATGGAGGCAAACGAGTCACGCAGGGATGACTGGGAACGTGGTTTCAACATCCCATGATGCAGTTTTCTCCATCCCATAATTTTATCTGCATCCCATAATAATTCGTGCCTCTTTTCAGAAGTCCAACAACCCGCACATTGGCATCTGTGTGAGAAGTATGGATCCTGAACAGCTCTGCATTATTGTGATGAGCATGGTGCACCTGATCCTGCAGTATTTGCAGAGCTGCCAGAGGGGCAATCCGCAGGACATAATGGATAGTTTTGCAGCAATGGGGTTCCCAAACAGCGGCAGGGTGATTGGTGCCAAAATAGGGATATGCGTGCCATCTGACCACCTTGCCACAGAGTACATCAACAGAAAGGGCTACTTTTCTATGGTACTGCAAGCACTGGTGGATCACCGGGGATGTTTTACTGACATCAACGCGGGCTGGTCAGGAAAGATGCATGACACGTGCACCTTTAAGAACACAGGCCTGTTCAGAAATCTGCAAGCAGGAACTTTCTTTCCAGACCAGAGGATTACCATTGGGGATGTTGAAGTGCCAATAGTGATCGTGGGAGACCCAGCTGCCCCTTACACTCATGGCTCATGAAGCTGTACACTGGCCACCTGAACAGCAGCAAGGCACACTTCAACTACAGGCTCAGCAGGTGCAGAATGACAGCTGAATGTGCCTTTGGCCATTTGAAAGTCCACTGGTGCTGTCTACTCATGAGATTAGATCTCAGTGAAAAAAATATCCCAATGGTTATAGCTGCCTGCTGAGTGCTTCATAATATCTGTGAAGCAAAGGGGGGAAAGTTTCCACCCCGGGGGAGGTGGAGCAGCTGTCTGCTGATTTTGAGCAGTCAGATACCAGGGCTATAAAAAGAGCTCAATGCGGAGCTATATGGCTCAGGGAGGCTTGAAAGTCTGGTTTAATAGAGAGCCACAGTAATGCATATTAAGGTAATGTGTTCTACCTACATTTGTTTTTTCCACCCTGGTATGAACCTTGTAAGAAGTGCTGTGTGTGTAGTAATATAACATTGCAACTGCACCTATTGCTGTTCTCTGTGAATTATGTCAGGCCCAGCCAGCATATGTTGTGAACTAACAAAGATGAATTAAGTTTCCATAAATAGACTTAGTCCAAACCTAGGCAAACAGACACATTTATAACTGAATAAAACTTTACAAAAGTTATTTTCTCTGTATTCATAGGGGAAAGAACAGTCATATCCATTTCACAAACACATACACCTGTCTCTCACAGGTCAGGGTATGTGTGGCTGTAAATATCTGTACTCTCCCCTAGGGTGGAATGGTAGGGGTAGTGCAGCGGCCCCGGACACCACATGAAATATGGGTGGTAGTAATGTAGGGAGGTCCCAGAATGCCATTCTCCATGGGTTGTAGAGGGAGGCAAGCAGGGTCTGTTGAACCTGAAGGTCAACAAGAGTCTCCAGCATGTCCGTTTGCCACTTGAGAAGTGCTAGCATCTCCTGCTGCATGTCTCTTTCCTTTTCCTGTGCTTTTCTCCTATCCGCTCTGTCCCTGTCCATTTTGTCTACAAGAGTTATCCTTCAAGCCCTATGCTCGGTATCTAAACCACCAGAGGCTTGCAGGATTTCTTGGAACATGTCATCCCACGTCCTCTTCCTTCTCTTCTTTATCTGGCTGAGCTGCTCCACTGGTGTGGATGGTGAGACCATCCAGGCCACATTTCCAGATGCAAAAGATACAATACACAGAGGTACTATTGTGAGAGTAATCACAAGATAAATGGAAACTTGATATACGGAACTCACTCCCCTTGATCCACACAAGTTACAAGCACTACATTCTCACTTTTCCTTGGGATTCATAGATCAGGGCAGCCGTCCCAGGCATGGTGAGTATGGCCAGGTGGGGAGGGAGCGAGTTAGAGTTGGTGGGGGGGGAATAGCTCACAGGCATGAGTATCTGTGGATAGGGCAACTGAACTGAATACTTGCACCATTTTCCACAGGCAGTGGTGATTTTAGCTGATCTCTCACTCCTGAGGGTAACAGTGCCAGAAAAGAAACATGTCTTGCACACATCTGGCTGCAGACCGGGTCCGTATGCTGCTAGTCTGTGTGCCTCAATGGTGCCTGATGAACTAATTGCTGAGTGACGTGGGAAAGTGTCCTACTGCAGTGGAAGAATTTCTATGGCTGGATTGGAGCTGTGTATGCACAGCCTCTTTTCCCCCACAGACCCAGGAAATCCACAACCTCCTGTGTACTCCAGGAAGGAGAATATCTGCAGCATGTAGCCTGCATGGTCAGTTGCTAGGTGAGCTCTCCATGTGGAGCAAACAGGAAACGGAATTTCAAAAATTTACATGTCTTTAGAGGGGAGGGGCATATACCTGGCCGCCAGGCAGCGGAGTTCAAAACAGTGACCAGTGTGGTCAGAGCATTGGAGAACAGCTCCTGGAGGCCACTAAAGTTGACATAAGTAACACGGCTACCCCCTCTGATACTTGACACAGTGTCTACACTGACACTGCATCGACCTAACTACGTCAATCTAAGCACTACACCTCTTGCGGAGGTGGAGTTATTAAGTCAGCGTAGTGGGTACGTTACATTGGCGGGAGCAACATTTTAGTGTAGATACTTACAGAGTTAGGTCAACATAAGCTGTCTTACTTCAACCTAATTCTGTAGAGTAGACCAGGCCTAAGCGTGCTTAAGAGCCGCACTAAAAGGAACTAATAGGAGCTACCACAGCTACAGAAATGTGCCTTTAGGCTTTTGGGTTTGATCCAACCCCCCCTGGAATCAATGGAAAGGCATCATTTACTTCAGTGGGCGTGGACTCAGGCCTTTGGAGAAGAGTAGCTCTTACGATCAGTCGTTCCATGTTTCATGTCATATGCTGGGTGCTGTGTTCTTGATGGTTCAACAACCTGTAGAATCTGCTCCACTCAGCTTACTTCACCCTATTGAATCATTCAAAACTCAGCATCCTACGACTATCTGCGAACAACGATTTCTACCTCTTTAGCATCCAGCCCCTTGTGTAAATCCCATGACTGTTCCTCCTCATTCCATTATTATTTGTATTGCAATAGAGTTCAGCAACCCCAACGAAGGGTCAGGGCTGGGAACTGCAGAGACAAATAACAAAAAAGACAATCCCTGGGCCACAAGGTTTACAATCAACATATGAGACAGGGCACACCAGGTAAATGAAACAGAGTGGGAGGTTGGCTGGAGGATGAGGTTACAATAAAACACAATTTAACAGAAAAGCAGAGGTCTGCACTCACCACTTGACTAACCAATGCCAGATAATAACAGCTTGTAGGCATCACAGCAGTGGTAGGGGTTTTTTAACCAATTAATTCTACCTTTTCTAGATACCTATTGAGTTTCAGGGTTGAAGTGTATATTCTTAAGAAGCAAAGCTCACATGAAGTATTTTTATATAGTACATATTTCAGCTACAATTAAGAGATGGAGAAGTCTCATGAACTCATGATGTAAGTGATACGGATAAAGTATGACGACTCCCATGCTGGTTTGTGGTGAGTTGTTTTTGGTTTTGTTCATTTTAGACATTGGTTAAAATTAAGCAATTTCCTAGCCTTATCCTGCTGTTTAAAGGTCATCTTCAGCAATGACTTGTCATGGTTTACATATGTCACCACAGTATAAACCAACTGTAGTTCATACTGTAGTTTTATTTTTCTTTTATATTATTTATATAGCTATTTCTACATTTTACACATGATGTAGATTAACTTTCTTTGTCCCAGTAATCCTATGTAGTGTTTCTTTGCAATACATTATGTTCACTTTTTCATAAAACATAACCATATAGTGTCCACTCTCAATGTTATTCTTTTCTGTAGCAGTTTTTCTAATTGCAAATCAACAGATTATTTCAATTTAGCAATTAGATAATTCAGAATGGACATGTTTTAACACCTTCTATCAGGAATTGTTTAAAGTATTTAATTTTCTATAATAAGGCGTTGTGATACTCTACATTAGAATGCTCTTGTACATGATGAACACATTGTAAGTATCCAATCAATGCAAGTAGTATTAGGAGTTACACTGTGGTTACCATAGGTGATTCAAGCCCAATCCAGGAAAATACTTATGTGCTTAACTTTAAGCATGTGCTTTATCCCATTGGAATTAGTGGAACAATTCATGTGACTAAAGCTAAGTATGAGTTTAACTGTTTTGGTGAATCAAGGCCTCATTCTTTTTTAAAATGATTTCACTTTGACACAATGTAAAAATTGGCACTTGTACGATATATTTACAAATGTAGCTGAACAGAAACTTTTGAAAGCAGTTCATTTTCAGTGACATCCTATTTGCATGTACAAAGCCTCAAAGTGGCAAGAGAGACAAAATACATACTAGAATACTTACTAGAATCTAGATGAAAGAGTGAGATACAGCTAATCAATTGCAAAATGGCCGCTTAAGGGGCCTAATCCACACTCCTTGGAAATCAATGGAAAGACTCCCATTGACTTGTTCTAAGGGCTGCAGCCACTTGGCCCTGGCAAATTTAAAGAACCTGCCCCAGAAAGGCATGCTGTGTAAAAGGTTCCTATGATGTGATAATCCTAGTGGAGGGAGAGAGAGTGAGGATGTGGTAGTGACAAAGGAAGGTTCTTCTGCACAATGTACACCAGCACTCCACCCTATGTATCTATAACTTCATTATTTCAACTTCAACATCTACAGGATTTTCTCCTCTATTTGGTTTGTCCTCCTTTCTTTAGTCATGATCCCAAACATGCAAAATCTCAGAGCAGAACCAAACCCTGGACCATCTCCCTGATGTGTGACAATATTTCTAGTCCACTGATCACTGCCAGCAGAATCAAGATGCCAAACCCAGTCACCCAAAGCACTCCACTCAGCCTTGATTTTTCCTCCACTTCATTTCCCTTATTTGGAATGATATGTATCAGATGATTCAAGCTGACATACTGTACAATAGCTATATTTTTGTCCTGTCGACTGCAACCTTTCTTCCTCCACATTTGATGTGAAGGTTTTATTTTGTCCCTCCACATATTGATTCTGATTAGTTCACAGTATTTACATTCTATACTTAAAACTGTGACTATTGCTTCTTCCTCCTTTCACAGAATATCAGTTCTGAACTTGGATAATTAAATGTCTATCATGCTCATAACCACACCAAAATTTACAAATGGTTCAAACATTGTGAAAGCAAAGGGTTTTGGATCTACCTTTAGTGTGTTTGTCCTGCTTGTTACAGCATCTAACAGATTCTATTTTCTAATGCTATGTAGCACACCTGGCATAAAAAAGTCTTGTAAGGAGACTCTGAACTGAGCTATAAAGGGAAATAAATGATGCTCACAATGAAGTAAACTTGATAAAGTCTAAACTCAACACTCAGGCCTAGCTAGAACACCCTCCTAAAAGCCAACCCTCACATAGAGCAGATAAAGCACAAGAGAACCTGCCCCAGGAAGACATGATAGATGAAATAGTGCTCCACTCATAATGGAAATATTACTTGTTTCCTGCAGAATACACTGTACTCTGCAACATGACTGATGAGAAAAATACTTCAGTTCTTGTTTGATGAAAAAAAGCTAGCAATATTTTTTATCCAATAGTGTGTGGGTTTTTATAAATATAGGAAAAGAGACATATCCACTAATCTGGTTGCTTTGCTTATTCATTATTCATTAAAACTACTTAAACAAAGCCCCTTATTGGTTAATGTTTCATTTCCTTTTAAAAAGATTATGGCAGTGCTCTCTCAGTGCTGTCATACAGTGCTATAAAATTTATGGGCACAACAAACATTGCCTATGTATGATTCTATTGGTCTGCCACCACAATTAAATCATTCTTCATACTCTACATTAAATAGTCTTAATTAGGGAAGTCTGTCAGCTTCACAACCTGGAACATGAGTTTACTGCATAATTACACACACACACACACAAATCAGAAAATGGGAAAGGCCTTTTGTGCTGTTTGTTAATATGGAGACAGTAAGTTCCACGCTTCTGGAAAACTGGCTAGTGACTCAATGCCAAATATTGCACCCAAGATTCAAGAAAGAATAGCTAATAGGGACTAACACCTAAAATAAAACTCCTGTAACAGGGCTCTGGTGGCCAAGCAGCCTAGTGGTTAGATTGTCTGGTTCTCAGACCCTTGCAGGCTGTGTGGACTCAGTTTTAAAGGCTGCCGGGAGGAGACGGGGACCCAGGCCCTCCCTCTCCACTGGATCCCAGCCCAGGCGACTGGGGGCTGGAACAAGGGGGTTGGAGTCCCTCCCAGCAGGGAGTCAGAATCCACTGCCCTGGGCTACTTCCTACCAGTCCGCTCAGTTTAGGGCATGGCCCCTCTAGTCCAATCTACTGGGCAGCTTGCTTCCCGTGGGATTCCCTCTGGCATCCAGGTAGTGCCTTGCTGGAGGTCCAGGCTACTGGGGGGCGGGGGAAAGGGGGCACAGCCTCAAGCTGGTGAGGACAAGTCCCCCAATATCTCTGGCGTTCACTCAGTCAGTTACCTCCTTTGCTGGGGGTTCCTCCACAATCTCCCTTGGCTGGAAAACCAGTGCTTACTTCCAGATGGCTGACCTGACTAGCAGGCCAGTGCTCTGTTCCTTCAGACAGGGAGACAACTAGCTCCTGTCTGTTTGCCAGCCAGCCCTGAACTGAGCCGGGCTCCCTTCTTTTATCCTGCCTCCAGGTCTGGTATTGGCTGCAAGTATAGCAGGGCGGGGTTAGCTGGGCCCAGCCCAAAGGCTTTCTTTAACCCCTGCTGTGCTGGGCTGGCAGTTTCTCTGATTTATCACAACTTCTAAATATAGAAATTAAATATTTCAGTAGAATCTGAGTAAAAAGGGGTGAATTTCACTAGGAATGCCTCTTTGATTTTAGCGGGACAAGGTGGGCAAAGTGAAAGAGACAAGCTCCCAAGCTACACAGCGCTCTTCTTCTATATTCTGGGCCTGAAGAAGAGCGCTGTGTAACTCGAAAGCTTTGTCTCTTTCACCAACAGAGTTGATCCAATGCTTCACCTACCTTGTCTCTCTAATATCCTGGAACCAACATGGCTACAACAACACTGCAATCAATCAGTTTTAGGAACCCAATCATTTTCATCCCAGTGACAGACAGCATCTTGGAACATCATCAAGATTCACTTTGCATAACCAATAGTCACATCCATGGTAAAGCACTTTTCTGCACCTGCCAAGGCCAAAGGAAATTACATAAACAACAAACAGAACACACACGGAGAAAGGAGAAGGCTGTGGTGTGATCTGACTCTCAGACAGGCACAGCACACTGACGAACAAAGTAATGGATACACCTCCTTTCTCCAACAAGTCACCCTCTTGGTTCCAGTACTCCAGATGGATTGCAGGGGTTGGTGAAATACCTCATCAGGTGCACCATCATAGGCAGCTCATGAAGCCAGGGGAAATAACTGGTACCAGTTAACAGACTGGCAAAAAAAGGTAGATAGAATCACTGGAAGCAAATAAATTAGTATTTGCATACTGATATATTTACTGACTATGCAAAAGGCCCTTTTTCTTAAACAAACCCTATTTCCCATATATCTGGTGGGTAGAAAACCTGTATTCCAACCCATTCATCTTCAAGTACTACATAAGATATGGCAACTTTCTTGGGATCACAAATAAAGAACATGAAATAAAAATTTCTTCACCCCCTGAAGCCCCAACCTATTCAAGTGTGCATAGGCTTTTTTGCTTGCCTTTTCCCTTATATATTGTCAGTCACTCTAGACAAATTGTAAGGTTCCACATGGCATCTTCTGTGCATGTGGTCAGCCCAGGATGAAGCAAATACTTTTTCTCAGCCACCACCTCACTAGACTTTTAAAAAGCTTTTATTTAAAATTGCTACATGTAGTTTTAGGTATTTCGGACCCCAGCTGTATTACATTTTAGTCTTATGGGGCTACAGATAGCACTGGGGCTCTGAAAGATGGATTAAAACTCCATCACTGCCAGAAAGATTCAATGACCACACTGCGTCCTAATGCAATTGTGTCCTTGATAAAGGCCAAAGCAGGATGTGGGCTAAGGATGATGAAACAACGAATAAATTTCTTTTTGTACTTTCAAGTGTATTGTTTTCAGCACATGTATAGGGATAAGGGACCAAAGGAAGGAATATAGGTGCAAAATACAGCCATTGTACTGGTAAAAAAAAGGCAAGATGTTACACTCAGTCACATTCATTTATTTTTAATTTTTAATGAAATGCTGTGGAAGTGTGCTAAGTATGCCAGCTTTTGAGTTCAAGACTGGTTAATGTTTTGATTTTTGCAGAACTGGGGATGTTTCAGACCTGAGTTGTGAACCATGAAGTTTCAATCAAAGCACTTATATTGAAGGTAGCTTTGTAACAGAAAGTCTTATAAACAGGGGCAGTACACTTTAATATTACAGAGTTATTCATTTTCAAATGTACCAGCCGTTCTGGAGTATGTTATGGCTGTTTGCTTTCTTAACAAAAGGCAACCAGCAGATCTTTCATTCATCGACACACAAGGCATAGTCCACCTCTTGTGATATTTTCATGTGAAGAAAGATTGTGTTAAACAGTTCTGAATTTAAAATATATGTGAAGCTCCATAGGAAGCTGCCCTATACAAGACACAATTGACAAAGAGGTGTGCAAGACAGACAGACAATGCAAAGAAGGTGTGGTTCATGTGTATTTGTCACATCAATTTCTAACAGACTCAAAAGATGTTGCAAATTCCCCCTATCTGTGGAAATCAAGCCACTTATTTAAGATGCCTGAACACTGGACACCCAAGTTTGATAATTCTGACCTAAGTTCACATTCGACACCGTTTCTTACACAGAAATATTAAGTGATTATTTCCCATTATCCTTCCAATATTTCTCATTCTGCCATCAGACTATAGCTGATGCTCCTATCCTTTGCTCCTATTTTGAAGCCTTTTCAAATTGGTCAATGTCTTTCCACTTCTGAGATGTGTTTTTACTAAGCATGATCAATTAAATGATTCCTGTTTTAGGATAGGAACAGGTGGTTTAATCTCAGCCTCCGAGAATAAGACATCCATTAAAACAATCATTTCTTTTAACTATTTTATGTGCATACACAAATAAATGCAATGCACAACAATGCACTTTGAGTTCTGATAATGGGATATGGTCAGTTAAATATATGCACTCCAGGACAGTACTTGAATATGTTATTTCAATGCAGCTGTTCTTTTTGAATATTAGATATACAAGAAATCTCCTTTGGCTAATTACAGTCAGACATCTTTCCCCATTCCTATATACAATTGTCCGGAAGGAGAGCAGTAAGCCCAGTGTGGCTTTTGGGAAGCTGCTTTTGCAGTGCATTGTGCCCACTGTTAGGTCTTTACAGTTTGTACGGTGCACTAAGAGCCTGCTTCAAAGCCCACTGAAGTTAATGGGAGACTTTCCATTCATTTCAATTGGCTTTGGATCAGGCCCTTAATCCTCTGCTTCCCGATCTGGGGACCTGGCCCTTTGGGAGAAATGGCAGACTAGTCCACATGTGTACATGCATGTGTGCAGAGCAGGAGAGGAGCCACAGGGACTTGAAAAGCAATATGAGAACGAAGATCCACCCTGATCTCCCACTGCAAAAGTGCTGCTGCAGGCCAAGTAGCAAGTGATTCCTGGACTGCTGCCTGCCTTCCTTCCCCAAATGCAGCTGGCCACAGAAATACCTTAAACATGCAGGGTCTCAGACTCCGGGTATGTCTACACTGAAATCTCAGGGTGTCTCTGCAGCTCATGCAGACATATTCAAGTTAGCTTGATTCAAGCTAGCTTGGGCACCACAGGTGTCCTTACGCATCATGCAACTCTCTGAAGAGTGGGGGAATGAGGGTCACAATCGCATATCAAAGCACAAAGATGTAAAAATATAAGGACAGAAGAGAGAACATGGAGAGAAGAAGAATGTGACAATTGTTAGGATGTGGGGGCACCCAAATGTCAATCCACCCAAACAGGGCTCCAGCAAAATGGTTGGGCATCTCTGAACAAGCTGTCATACCAATAAGGGTATATCTAAAATATAATAAAAGTGCATAAAACAAGGATTTTTTTTTAAGACTAAAGGTCAGATTCTCTAGATTTATGGCTCCCTGATTTTCTGTCCTGGCCTCAGCCCTGGCAGCATTTAAAGCAGTTTAAGGGCTCCTCCAAACTGTGTCCATTGGTCACAGAGCCCCAGAAACCCTACATGGTGTTCTCCTTCTACCACTGCCACAGCCCTTACACATTTACCCTTTAAGGCTCACTTTCTAAACCATTACATTTACAGTAACCACTGGGAGGTGGCTACTCATCTGGATGTGTGTTTCTAATGGACTCATCACCACAGCATCAAGGCACCATACTCAGAATTGAACGTATGTATCTATGTGAAGACAGAACCAGATCTCGTCCCTATATTAACGCTTCTTTCTTGAGTGGAATTAATGTAGGCAGCTTCCTGAAAGGAGAGACTGTGTGGGAGGAAAATGTCTTCATTTAAAACTTGAAAGAAAACAAAGCAATCTTGGATAGAGCAAGTAGGTTTTACAAATTGAGTTTCAACTCCTTGTCCTTATATGAGAGGCACTACATACCACCAGCAAAAACAAAAAACTAAAAAAAAAAAAAAATTAATTCACCTAAAAAGTGAAATAAGAATTGTGTATTCTTAACATTCATGTTCATTTTCAAAACATTTGCTAACAATACCTTTAAGCCTCCCAGCAGGAGGCTGGATTGTGAGTTCTCTTTTAAGATGTTACAATGTGCATGAAGGAAGGAAAAGCCATTGTTTACTTGCAGGTACTAGGCTGGGAAGGTCTTTGCTCTTGGCACAGTCACATTTGCAATCAACTCACATTTTCTTTGTTGACTGAAGGAGGTTACACTTCAGAGAATCAGGCACCCCAAATAAATAAAACAATAAAAACAATGCGGGGGGGATGCAGTTTTACTAAAATTGTTATACAACTGCAATTGTTGTATTCTGGCTGGTAAATACCCCAATCCTCATCGTTTGCCTCCTACTCATACTGCCATCCCGAACACTACTGTGATTTTAGCAACCACCATGGGTGAGTTCCAGTCCTTGCACCAGCAGGTTGATGTGCTCTTGAAGGGCCTGTCTGTTCACACAAGCCTTCTGCCACTCCTGCTCTTGTTCCCAGCCATCCTTCATCTGCCCTGTAAGCCTGGCCTTTTCACCTTTGGGGAAGTCCCTAGGATTCTGGCACCCAAACTGCCAGGAAATGGCTGCAGTGGCAGACATCCACAGCTTCTTAACCCAGCAGACATCATTGTGGACAGCAGTGAGGAAGACTGTAGAATCAGCCAGAGCTGTTGAAACCTTCACCAGCAGAACTGGATTCTGTGGTCATCAAGACTGAGCATTCAGGACACAGGGTTGAACCATATGATTGGCATAGCGTCTGGTATAACCTATAGCCACCCATAAGTCCATCACTGTTCTTTTAACATAGATGAAAGGATTTGGCATAGGGAGTTATCTTGGGGTGCATTCATTGCTAGGGGCACCTCCTCATGGCCACTCTGGGGATTAGCTCTTTCCAGGTCCAACTCCCTTCTGCTGCTTGCCCTACTGCTGCTGCCTCCCTCTCTCTCTCTCTCTCTCTCTCTCTCTCTCTCTCTGCGACTCAGGTTGCTCCATCTTTGTGGCTTAGCCCTCCAGCCAGATGACTGTGTTTTCCTTTTCTGGGGTATCAAAGTCTCTTCCTCCAAGATGAAGCCTTCCCTTCTCTGCCCAAACCAGTGCCACTTCCAGTGGCTGGGAGGGGAACCCAGACCCACCCTCTACTCTGGGTTCTAGCTCAGGTACCCTCTAATCAGCAGCCAAGGTCTGTACTACCTTAAACCTTGCTGCCTTTTCCCTAATCCTTTTCCTACAACTTTTCCACCTGGTTTCCCTTCTTTAATCTACTGTCCAGAGAGTGGGTACAGACACCCTCACTACAGTTCCACGCTACTGCCAGCTTTCTGGCTTTATCCTAGCCCTGCCTATTCCATTCCAGCTGGGTTCTATCATTACTCAGGGGTTATTAAAGCCAGCTAATTCCCCTCAGCTGTGGCCTATCTGGTTAATTGGCCTCTCACTCTCATAAACCCCTTCTAGGCTGATGTGGGGTGAATATCAGGAATACACTGAGTTATTGTCTTTCCAGGAGGTGATCCCTCCCCATTATCTTCAATGTCCTGATGGGTCAGAAGAGGCAGCAGGAGATTAAGAAATGGTTCCTTGTTGAATGGGTTCTACTTAACTGCTATGAAACTACTTGGGTCCATCAGGCATGATTGCTGCAGAACAGACAGACAAGCTTTGCTGTGCTTCATCATTTGTGATGCCCAGCATGTGGCGGAGAGGTGTGGTTGCAGTATAAGACCTTCCCCAAGGACATGTTGTCCCTCTGCAGAAAAAGCTTCATAGGGGAAAGCTCTATAAATTCAGGACACATGGCAAAGTTCACATTGCAGAACGTCCTTGCTATACTCCTTTCCCTTTGGAGGGATAACAGAGGAGGCAGGGAGCAAAGCAATCAGGATTTCACTGAAAGTGTGTCAAATGATTTAGAAGAGGAGAAGCATACACCTTTGTTAAGACATTTCTGTAGAAGCCTGTTTCCACAGGTATAACAAACTCTTTTCTCCTCTTCTACAGAAACAGACAAACAAAATAACCCACCCTAGAAACACCAGCTAATACTTGGTTCTTCATTTTAAATGATGGCTTTCAAGATGTAAGCAGGGTCTGAATGAGCTCTCCCCTGACATCGAGTTGGGACCCGGGGGAGACAGGAGCTGACTTTGTGCGTAGCATGATGGAGCTGCTTAGTCCAAATGATCACTTTTGGCTACTGCAAGAATGTGATAGTGTGAATTTCCTTCCTCTGTTTGTTTCCCCTCTCAGCCTCAGTGGTCTTTTCATGATGATACTGTATCTGAATCATGAATAACTTGCTAGAATAGTCCATGGACACTTTCTGATTATACTCGGCACTTCTTTTCTTTCAGTGTTTACTGTAAGTATACAGGATATTCAGCAACACACGTGTGAATCCAAGTCAGAATTTTACCTGATAAACATTTTATGGCAGAAAAGTATTTTAAGCAATTATAAGTGGATTTCAGGTCTTGTAATCTTTTTGTGATATGCCTACTTTAAGAAATCATCTTTTAAAACAAGATCAAGAGTGGATATCCGCCATTCAAAGTAGTGCAATTTATTATGGTACTTGCCATTCTAAGAGAAAGAAATATTGAAAATACTATGAGGAGGTTTAATACCTTCATGAACTTCATGTGCCCATTTCTGAATCTTCACCAGTCCCCAGCAGTATTGTGTTCTATGACACTATTGTGTCTAGCACCCTCTACTGTTAATATTGCTTCAAACTTCATTAATATTGAGATAGCTGCTGCCAAACAAATGGTAGTAAGGTTGTTCCTCCCAGCAGGAACTGAAGCACTGTTCGAACTCTATGAAGGCATCTTAACATACATTTGAACCCGGCTCTCTCAACAGCAGTGATTTTTGTCTTATAAATTCTGAATACATTTGGCATATCTCAAAATTATTTTGGCACCAAACATACAGAACATTTTACACAACTGATCCTTTTCAAGAAGTTTAAAGACATCTTGTTGCATGTGCAGTGTATGGAGATTATACAGTAACCTCTTTGCAGTAGCATTCTGCTGCCTGTCTCCCAGGACTCTTGCAGAATTGACATGGTTTCCTCAAGGGACTTACTTGATTAAAGAACATTAATTAATTGAATGAACATCTGCACTGTTTTCAACTAATAATTAAAATTAGCTAGGAATTGTAGTCCCTTCAAACTGAAAACATACAGACTACCACTTCAGCTCATACCCACAGATTTTATTTCTCACTTTCTCCAAAAAATTGGGTAGAAATAGATACAAATACAAAATTAATCTTAGTGGCTCATCAGAGATTCAGTGGACCCTGTGTTTTGAAGACAGTCAGTTTGCTTTCTGGCTATGCTGACAATTTAATAGCATTTTATTCTTAGTTTCATGTGTTGAATTTATTAACCATGACAATGCTGACATTTATTCCTTGGCAAACATTGGGGGAAATGGTCTAGAGGGAAGTCATTACACTTAGGTGCACTGGTGGCTGCAGAAATTATTTTTGGAGTTCAAAAGTAGAGTGCTGTGTCTGTAGTTCACATTTGCTCTTATCCATGCACATGGCTAGAGCTTTAATGACTGCTCCCACACTGATCATTGTGATCAGAGCTTGTTTTATTTGTGCTCATAACACGTATAATAAAAAAAGTGACTAACCTGTACAACTGTTTTCTTATTTTGAAGTCCCACAGGAGCTTTCAGGATCCCCTCATTATCTCACCATTCATGAGGGATGAATTATTATGGCACTGAAATCACACTTTGGAGTGTTAATAATTACTGTTCTCTAAGTCATGGTGCTTTGACCAAAAGTCATCTCGTTAGGAGCCAAAAATCCAAGTTCTCTTGGATGACCTTCCAGCATGGATGGAGAGGAGATACTAGGTTGGTGGTGAGAAACATCAAGAACTCTAAGGGCAAAGAGAAGCTTGAAAGGCCAGGAGTTCATTGGAAGAGAGTGTCCTAAAAGCACCGGGAGAGTATTAGGAGAGCTGGGAGGCTACACAAGAAGTTGCTAGGAGGGCCATAGAGAAAACGTCAAAGAGCCTACTGAGCAACACAGAAAGATAGGAAAGAATCAGAAAGGTCAGAGTGTGCTTCCAATTTGGAAATTAAAGCAAATCAGCAGTTCTTTCTGAAGCTGAACAGTGTAACAAAATATCAGGGCTTATCCATGGCCATGCTTTGCCACATTTTGGGGATATTCCCAATTATTTTATGATATGGGTTTATTCAGTAAGGGAGAGCAAGTCGGCAGGTCGTAAAGCTAAGTCATCATTACACTATGTGGCAGTGCAGGAATCAGCAGGATAATCAGGAGGCAGTGGAAATTAAAACCAAAAATTCAAGTGAATGTATTGGTTACGAAAGGTCCCAGACGGAGAACCCTGGAGACTGAAGTCCTCTTTACTTCCATAGAATGGACACAAAATAGAGCAGCTCTGAAATGTCGGCTACATGTAATTAAACAATCTCCATATTGACCCATATTCACATTATGCAGCCAAACAGTTCAAGCGTAGTCAGTGCAACAGCAAGTCTAGTATTAACTAATACCAGGAGGCCCACCTTTGCAATATTGAGGGCCACAATGACAACTTAAGGGACACGTCTGATTTACACAGACCTCTATAGATAAGTAGAAATATTTGTTTCAAGTACATAGAGCTACACAGCCATTGGCTCGTATATTTGCCTACTCCTGTTCTTTATTAAATAGTTCTTCAGCTATTTAAGGACTGGATGGTTAAGGAAAATTGGAGACTTTTACTTCTCAGTCCACTCATTAGTATCCTGCAATGGACGGTATTGTCTGAAAGTTGTTATTGTCCAATCCTTGTTTGGTAAATTATATGAAATGAGTTTGAGAATCTCAGTTTAATGCTAGGGGGGCAGGGGTCTGCATCACACACATACCCAAACTCTAGCTGGTGCCCTTGTTGGCAGTCTTAGCAAAGAAGCCCAGGAGTGAATGGGCATGGAGATCCTTTAACCCTTGAGGATGGTAGTTCAGAGTATCAAGAGACATACTGCACACCTGACTGATACCGACACAGGACCCATGATGCCTCACTGAACTCTCAGTATCACAACACAGTGTGACCTAAAGGAAGTGGGGGTGGCCAGCGGCTGGAAGTTGCTTGGTTTCAGATAAAGTGGCCGGGGCAACACACATTACCAGCTGTCAGATGGGCTGACTACAATTTGCCATATTGTTGGTGGATCTGTGCCCAAAGTTACTTTAACCATCTCCTGCAAAGGCAGAGAGAGTGAGCTGGAAATTCTTCAACCCTGCTTCCCAACATAGCAACAGGCAGTTTCTCAGTTTTAGTTAAAATAACTTTCTTCTTGTTTATTTATTTATTAATTTTGAAAGGTGCTCAGATACCATGATGATGGGCAGGGCAACAAAAACCTCGGTAGCATGGAACAGCACAACTCTTTCCCACACCAACAGAAATGGAGTTGGGTATTCAGGGGAATAATTGATCATCTATTTGCTTTCATAAGATGAATGCCAAGAATGATTATTTTCTTTGGGCAGTAGAAACACTTTTTTGTGCTAGCTGGTCCTGACCAGGTCCTAGTATTTATCTTCATAGAATATCAGGGTTGGAAGGGACCTCAGGAGGTCATCTAGTCCAACCCCCTGTTCAAAGCAGGACCAACCCCAACTAAATCGTCCCAGCCAGGGCTTTGTCAAGCCTGACCTTAAAAACCTCTAAGGAAGATTTTTGTATAATAGCAAAAACTCTGAAGGAGAGAGAGAAGAAACTGCTGCTAGATCACTGCATTACGGTAAAGGACCTTTTCTTTCCACCAGTGAGATGAATGCTGCGGGGGAGGGGAGGGAGGTTGCTTCTTAAAACTAAAAGTTTCATTTGCAAGTGGTACCTGGAGTTTCTAGAATAAAAGTCAAAGTCTAATGAGCAACTGGTCTTTTTTATGTTTGAAACATGCCTTTTGGAACTCATTGACTGCAAGTGAGGCTACTAGCAGAGAGTGCAGTATTACTAAGTGTGAGCAAGGGTGGAAGACTCAAGCTCGAAGCTGTGACTGTTGTTGTCATGTTAAAATCAAGGCTTAGGTTGTTTTAACTTCTGTACAGCAGCCACAGAGCTTGGGTCAGGCATGGAATTACCTGTGTTAAGACTTCACAGTTATCTGATCCCATACTGCACAGTTGGTTGGCATGGAAATCATGATTGCTGGATGGTAAATCAATGGGAAAAGCTTACCCTCGGGTCTTTTTCCAAATGAAGCTTGTGCTGAAGACTGCGTCTTCTCCTGGCCCTGGAGATGCCATTATGATAAAAATGGTACCCAGCATCTATAAAGGGAAGCTGGGGAAGAGAAAGAGCAAATTTAAAAAAACCAAACAAAGCCAAAACAAATACACTTAAGAACTATAGGGAAATTTTTTTTAAAGGAGCCTAAGTCCTATTCACTTTTTAAAGACAGGCTCCTAAGTCACTTAGGCACTTTTACCCTATAACATTAAGGTTATTTGCTACAAATGTATTGTTTCACTTGTAAACATTGGTATCAATGTCACTCTGCATTCAAGGTCTGCAGCACCAGTATTTCTGCAGGACTTCCAAATTACATCAGAATTATTTCTTAGTCCCTGAAACATCCAAAATAAAAGGATAAAATTTTCCTCTGCTGCAAATGACTTAGAATTACCACAAATTGTATTTCAGAAATAAGGCAAGACAGAAATGCTTTTCTGAGCCATTATATTGCACCTAAAATGAAGCTCTAAGACTTAGGGCAGAAAGCAGAGTGATTTTCTCCACCAGATAAATGCAGTGTCTGGAGTTTCTTCTCAATACTGTGGAATGAAATTGATAAAGAAAAATAAGGAAAAAAAATAGATGGTACCATGCATTATTAGCATGGTACAACATTTCTGATAGCCTATCAGAAAGCTCCATTTGTGTCTCAAGTTCTAAAGCCTTCTGATAATTCTATTTTCACAGGCAGATTCCAAAAAATTATTTAAATCTACCAAAAGTTTTTTTTAATTCTCCTTTTAGCAACCTAAAATTTTTACTTCTCAAAACAAGCTGTATTTTAATGTCGCTAACATTTCAATTTCAGGGACTTAATTTAGCGTCATTATCAAGGGAATAATTAAGAGAAATTACAAACACTCATAGGGGTTTTAAAAATGTTTTAAATCAAAACAAATACAAAACATTTTATCAATGAGTCTGTAGTCCTTATGAAAATATAAACATGCAAATTATTAATAGTGATTCAACTTTTCTGATTGAAAATGGAGATCAAGGGCCAGATTCCAAAGGGTCTACTCATATCCAAGAGTCTACTACACTTGATATGTAACATCAAACAGCAGCTCGCAGGGCCAAGACTCTGCCTGTCTTTGAGACTTATTTGTAAATTAGTTTTACAGCGATTCAAGTAAAAATCGTCTAAAAGGAGCATCTTCATAAAAAGGGTAGCTATTTCTCATGGTAATTCCCAGAATCCGGCGTACGATGCTAAATCCTGGCCTTCCAGATGAAAGTCCTTAGACTGATCACACAGGATATATTTGTGTATACCGCAAAGATGTACAGTGAATATAGAGGATAAGCAAATAGCTGGATTAGTTACCATTTGAAATACACTGACTAGATCTACTTTAATGCTAACCCGGGGCAAGATTGTGCCTACCCTTTCATAGCTGCACTGTGTATGCGGGGGCAGAGCAGAAGGCCACAACAAATCTTTTCTCTCCTTGTGCAAACTACACAAGGGCCTCACTTGACTGCCATCTCTACATCCCCTACAGCTACAGTATATATGGGGCCTGGCAGTGCATAGCTCCCACAAGGTGCAGGAGGAAGTGAAGTCCTGGACCCATCTCTGCATTGACATCAGCATGCAGGGCGAGTAGACTATTCTCTATAAAGGGGTGTAACAGGAGTTGCACTCTCCCAGCATTGCTAGGAGGCTCTGGGGGGGAAGTCTTCCTCCATTATGTGGATCTCCTCTCGAGAACCCCCCCTGAAAAAGTGCAGTTCCACATTGCCCCCATTACAGGGCTGCGCCTCAAAGGTACAGTTGAACCCAGGGACAGTAAAACTGCAAAGCGAGAAAGGGAAAGAAGAGAGACCAAATTTTGCAGGTGACAAGGTCATTAAGACAGAGAGGAAGGAGAGGGCATGGAGAACTTCTCACCGTTCAGCGTAACAATCTGAGTGTAACACAATGACTAAGTATATCACACAGCAAATAAAAGTCTTCTACTAGTTACTCCTTTAACTCAAGTGACCTAGAGACAGCACTTTTGGTGATGAAGGTCCTGCTGATTCCCCACTGTGGAAGACTTGTTATGTATTTACACTGCCCTCATCTCCTTAACAGAGGGTACTACAAGGATTATTCCAGCTCTCATAAATCGATGGTCAGGTTTCCTCCTTATTTCCCCCAGTGAAGTCAGGTTATTTTTCCTTTTTACCAAGCATCCAAATCGGTTCCTATCAAGAATTCATTTCTGATGCTTTCAAACAAACGTGTTCTCTTGGCTATTTTGGACACATTTGGAGAGAAATAATAGGCCCCTATGGCTCATTTTCTATGCACATTTTGTTGGGCTGAGCCTACATATTGTACAGTATAGCAAAACAACTATGGATATGTAGAGGACTTGAACGTAAGCAAAAGCAACTAGACCAAGTCAAGTAATGAAAATCACAGTTTCAGGAACATAGTCACAAATGAGCTACTTGAATCTGATTTATTGTAATTCAGAGAGTGATAGTACCCATTTATTAATAGTCAGAGGACCATCGGTTTTCATGATATTTGCGAATCCCAAAAACTTTGTGAATTTGAATTGGAATTATTCATTATTATTGGTCATTTGTTAGTCTCCCGTTGAAAGGCTTCAATCGTGGAAAGGAAACAAGACCAAATGACCAATTGGTTACCAGGAATTGTCAGTAATTAATAGTGGTAGTGAACAATTTGCAAAGAGTTTGTGAACCAACAATTGTCTGAAAATTATTTGTCTAAACTCTTCAGTGAACACTTACAAATAATGAAGATCTTAAGAGAAAACAGGAAGAGATCACAGACAAAACTAGGCCTACAAAGTCAGTTTGATGAATATGACTTAACTAGTTGCTCAAACCCATAAACAGCAGTATTGGGCCCTCTGCTTTTGAGATGGCTTCCTGAAGTCCTGTACTGATTCAGCAACATCTCATTGACCAGTGAGACCACAGGGGAAAGTAACTAATGGTACAATATTGCTCTCCACCAGTGACTTGGGGCTTTGCAAATGGAAATGCTGACCATTGCTTTATAATAGGGTGAAATCAGAATGAAAGGATTCATGTCTGTTACAAAAAAGAAATAAAATGTCAGTAACAGTAACTCCATGACCCATAAGGAGGAAGAACACTCTAGTGCAGTGGTTCTCAACTGGGGTCCACAACCCCCTGGGGGCTGCAAGCAGGTTTCATGGGGGCCACCAAGCAGGGCCAGTATTAGACTCACTGGGGCCCAGGGCAGAAAGCCCAAGCCCAAGCCCAGCCCAAGCCCCTTAGCTTTGCGGGGACCATAGTGTGGGGCCATGGGCAATTGCCCTGCCTGCTACCCCCTAATGCCAGCCACAGACTTCCCATATGTCCTTTGGCATGTCTCTTACTCTGCCCTGTGCCTCAGCTCCTCATGTATAAAATGGGCCCTCAGAGAGAGTTGTAAGGATGATTAAGTAGAGTATTAATTATTCTGAGGGTCTCAGATATTAAGGTGATGAGGGTCGTGTAAATACCTACATAGAACAGAACAGCAAACAGATTAATTTCCACTTAATGTACAAATATAACATAGCACTGAGTGCTCTCAATGTGTATCAAGGTGAGAATAAGCCTCAAAGGATTTCAGGCATATTTTATATTGTTCAACACTTCCTTACAATCAACTCTTCTGATGCAACTACTCTTGTAAATTTTAAAAAAAGCTCTAAGAGATACTGCAAAATCATGAAAGAGCCTCTCTATATCCTGCTCATCTCGACTCTTCTTTCAAGACGACACTCTCCCAATTCTTTATTCTCCAGTTAATAATATAAACAACAACATGGTAAAAATAAAATCATGTTTGGCTTCTTCCTTTATTATTACAATTGCAGTCACACCTGCCAGCCCCAATCATGGCCAGGGACCCGCATTGTGCTAGGTGCTGTACAAATACAGAACTAAAAGAAAGTCTCTGCCCCAAACTGCTGGCAATCCTGTAAAGGAACCACCTCTAAAATTAAATTTTAAAACCTCGTTACAAACTAGCAGGGGGAAACAAAGACCATTGAAAGGGAAGAGGCTTTGCTAATGACAGGAATTACTAGAACGTATTTTTAACTACAGAAGCAAGATTACATTTTACAGAAGTGAAAAGTATTCCACTGGGTGCTGTTACTGCATGCGTGTGACTCTGGGATGTCTTTGTTGCTTCTCAGGCTACTGTTCCAACTGATAAGCCAGGGAACAATTACATGATTAAAGTCTGTGTAGGAGGCAAGTACATAAGTTATACCTGCCTCAACCCCTAGCTGCACCTTCCTCCTGAAACCCATACTCTGGGAGGTAAAAATTATCTTGGTTTCAAATTACTTTTTTAATTTGCTCCTGAACTTTGCACCTGTTCTGTGATTCTTCCTTCCCAGATGCAGAAAAGAGGGTGAGGAATTTACCGAGAGAGGCTCGGTCACAAGCACACAGCCCGTAGAGAAGGGTAATGCTTAGCTGTGCTGCTACAGGAGTATCCCTGAAAGGGACTGTAACCTATGCAGCCACAATTCTCCTGCTGCTGCCCCTCACTCAAGGAGGGTAATTTGCTGTTGGCCTATCCCATCAGTAAATACCCCCTGTGCATCCCCGTGTTGGTTCAGCAGCTGCACTGTCAAAAAAAGCGTGAGGTGGAGCCAAGTCTCCACCCATTCTCTGTCCACTCAAAACCCCCCTCCTCTGGAGGAGGGAATAAACAGATGTACTGCACACACATGCTCATCTGCACCTGGATCCAACGTGTGGGTTTCCCACATAGGACTATAAGAGGGTAGAGGGGTGCTCTTGTTCCTTTTTGTCCCCCTGCACATGTGTAAACTACAAGTTATAATCCTGCCTTTAACCCTTTTTCAGTCTTTACTTGGATAAAACATTTGTTGATACCAAACGGGTTTTTTGTTGAATAAGAGACAGACTCAGTGCAGATGTTAATGAAAAGGAACCATATAAAGAGTCAAATTCAGATTTTAGATGTGCAATAGCATATTTTGAGACACACACACAGTGCTGTCATGGTGCATGCAAGATTAGAAACTGACCCTATCTTTGATGGTAACTTCCTTATTCTACAGCAGTAGAATCCATTCTGTAACCAGCAAAGGGAACATTAGCCGACAGAACTGCAAAAGAATTCAGTATAATCAGAATGGAGGTACATGCATAACAAGCATATTATGATGCAATAGCTAAAAACAGCTAAAGCTCACAGTGGAATCAGTATTACTTGAGGCTCAGTGAGAGATGCAGCATTCAAAGTCTGTAACCACTTTTAAGAAGTGACATAAATGAAGTAATTAACAAAGAGAGAGCATGGGTCTCAGACTTATAATATCCTTAACATTGAATTGTAATGATACATTGCCAATCGGTCAGCCTATCCCACTATATTATATAGCACAGTGTTTCCATTGTATGTTGCCAGTTGTAATGGGGTGCACTCACCTCTCGTGAGCTCCCCCTGGCCAAGTGCATGTGCCTGCACACTCTCTCTACCTGTTTGTGGTGGGTCTTCAGTGACTCAGCCCTCCGGCCTAGTCATACACAGTCTGTCAGTGAGACAAAAACAAAGCAAACTCCTTTCAGAGTACAAGGCCAACAGGGGCCTCTCTCAGTGCCCTCTGTAACATCTCTCTCAAGTTGTCCTTGCTTTGGTACAGAGTGGTTCTCCAGGGCTCCCTCCCTGGAGGCAGTGTCTTCACCCTCGCAGGGCCTTTTTGGCCACAGCTCTCCAGCTGGGCCACTATAGTTCAGTTCCCCTTCTGGGGTGCCTCAAAGTCCAGGTCACTTTCCCAGGTGACCCAGGCGCGCCTTCTACTCTGGGATCCTACAGATAGCAGCCATCCACCATGTCCCTTTAAATAAACTGCATTGCTGCTACAATTCCCTGGGCCACTTCCCCATTGGTTCCAGCATATTCTTCACCCTTACCTCAGGGCCCTGTCCTGGTGGAGTCCCAGCAGCCAGCCTGGAGCACCATCCACTCTCCTCCAGCTCTAGCAAGGAACTGATCTCAGTCTGGCCCTGCAGCTCCTCCTATACTAGCCTACTGGGCCCTGATTGGTTGCTTCCCATGCAGCTTGTAGGATCTCTCTACTGCCCTTTTCTGGGGTCGGGTGTGGCAGGGCCACAAGGCCTCCAGGGAGCCTCAGGGCCTAGTCCACCCTGTCACAGATAAACTTAATATAGAGACAAATACACGATTATAAATTGGCCTAAAGAAGTGATATTGATGAGATAAGCTACCAGTCACTCTCTTCCACTTTGTGGAATTGATCACATATTGTAGTTGATGTATTTCTACTGTTCGTCTTCCTCTCCCATCTTGTCAGTTGATAGTGTCAGTTAAAGTCTTTCATTATCTCATGTTTAGGTCCAAAGTTCTGTTTTTCTTACATTTAGATGTATAACCTGTTTATTAGTGGTCCAGTCAAATCTCCATGCGATATTAAGCTGCTCTCCTTTTTCCTCCTATTTTCCTTATTTTAATATCTTAATGTTGATATTAATTTGGAGTATTGTTGAAGGGGTTTCTCCCTTTCTTAGTATTCAGAAAAAGTTCTCAAACTATCAGGTTTGGTTGCAGGCGATGACCTTCTTCCAGAAAACTACAAGTTCCACCACATTACTAAGAAGCTATCTTTTATTCCTTCTCCCCTGTAGAACTCTAACATGAGTTAGTTTTTCTAGAACCAGAATATCCCACATTTTTTATATCTGTCAATAGTTTTAGGAGAGTCACTCCTCTTCCATCACCTTGCTGTGGTAATTCTAGCAGCATCTAGGAGATGAGTGATCAGTTTTTTATGGTTTTTACGAGACTCAGAGTTTTCAGGACAATTTAATAAAAATAAGGGATTATCTAACACCTGATTCTGTTATGTCCCTTATGGAGTCCCCAACAGCTTTCCAAAATGTCTTAGTTTCAGGGCAGGAAATAACTACATTCCTACAATGTATTCTGTTGTAACAAAGAAGCATCTTTTGGTTCATATGATTGTTCTGCAGGGCATGCAAGAGTTGATCCGGAGTGACTAGGGGACGCAGATTTGAACTGTATCTGGCAGAAAATGCACTATCAATCTAACATATAGTCCCGCATCACCTTTTGCCACCGTTCCTTAGAACGGTCGTGTCTGATGTACTCTCTGAAAGGAGCAACTCTCTCTGAGTGGTGAATCAGGTTCATAACATACCCGGATGCAACACAGCCCCTAAACTGAATAAGAGCTTCAATAGAACTACTTGCACAAATAACTTTAAGCATGTGCTTAACTGTTTAACTGAATTAACATCTAAGCAAACACTTGTGCTATGCAACCATTAAAGATCCCTGTTTGAAAGGAATTCTTCCTGTGCACTGAGGATTAAGACAGGAATAACATCAAAATCACGTAGCACTTAATAGTTGTTCTGCTAGAGCCCAATGCAATCCAAACTTCAAATATTTGAGGTGTTGATCTATATCTCAAACTCATTTTCTGAGTGGGCCATAAATATGGTGAGATAGTTTCTTTCATCCTATTACTTGTGCAACAGTTCCACCCAAAGGAAAAGAAAATCTATATCTTTCAGTAGTAAATGCATTCAGAAGATGCACATTTCCCCAGTGAACTGACTGGCTCTGTTACAGTTGTCTGAGAACTAGGAACTGCCTTGCAGCAGAAATTAGAAACCTTTTCATCCCACTTACCAAATGCACTGAGGAGGCTTATAAATATTCAATATGCATTTTAAAGCTCTCTCTCACTCCAGTTAGCATTAGCAATTGCTTTACTTTTAAATACACAGATGAAAGCCAAGCCTGAAGCCAAAGGCACTCAACGGCTATAGTGCTAAGGGCCATATAAGTATGGAAATAGACAGGAAGGCAGGCACTTTAAGATACAGAAATAACAAAGCAAAGCAAAATTAAGAAAGGACTAAAAATATTGTTGAATAAATTGTTGGGAAATATTACTTAGGATTACTGCTGTTTCAAAGGTTTGCACAGAACTCACCTGAAATCTAATTTGTTATTTGCCCAGGGCACCAGATCTGGACTTCAGTTTGGCATTTTATTCAAAACACAGCATCCCGGCTGCCCAAAGCTACCTAGCACCATGCTTTGTCATTGTTTTAGTCCTGACTCAGAAGGCAAAACATCGTCAACTCTAAGGATCAGCCCAAGCTTCAGACCCAAACACTTCTGAAATCTGGCAACGGTCAGGTCCGGTTCTGAACTTTGTGACTTGGGCCTACCAGGCCTAATTCATGCCATACCTAGGTGTTCCTTGCAGTCCCCATTGTAGCTAATCATCTATAATCATGTAATTGTATTATCTATTGTTGTAGTTAACCCATATGTAATCAATGGGTGATGAATAGATTTAAGTTGTAGGTACAAGTAGAGAAATAGGTAGGATAGTGTTATAGGGATTTGGGATTGATAAGCATGTATTATTGGTGAGAGAATAGTAGGTATATAAGTAAGATAAGGCTATAACATAAGGCCTACAGGCTTTAGATCTGTAAGATATGCAGCTTGGCCACACAAGGTCTCAGGCCGGAAATAGGTTGGCATGACTAGATGGCCAAGAGAGAACCCTGTACCAGTAAATTGTAAGATTATAATAATCGATGTGTTATGTGCTGATATTTTGGAAACTATGCAGCAATAGACTGGAAAATATGCCTCAATCTGCCAGTTAATATTGCAAGATGCCCCATAACATTTCAGGGATTCTGTAATAACTTCAAATTGCTATGGTAACTCATTGATGTACATGTTAATGAGAATAAGGGGAATGATAGAGGTAGCCTATGAGAAATGGGGCACCCTAAAATTCATGGGTTGTGGAAGTGCAAAAAAGGAGAAAGGGATTGACACTCTTATGCATATGCATGGTTGGTGTCAAAGAAATTCAGGATAAAAGATGTTGCCTAGACCAAGAAGGTAGGGAAGCACAACAGGAAACATCCAAGGGGATGGCCACCTGATGGTCATCCTACTCATCTTTATGTTTCCCCAGGGGATGTAACTATGAAATCACTGATGCTGGACATCTTATGGTTTGTCTCTATCTTCGTGTATGTTTTAATAGTTGTGGCATTGATCATCTGCTTAATGAAATTGTTAATAAAAGGACTTTGATAACTTGTGAATGTAATACTTTTGGTCATTCTTCCTCACGTGCTTCAAGTCTTCAAACCTAATGATATTTCTAATAGTGGTTCTCACCCTGCTAATTCTGATACTGTAGCCATTAGGGAGTGTGAAACTTCGGCACAGGCCACTGTGGTTTAAGATACCATTGGTAATAACAACCTGTCAATATTATAAAGGCTACATGATTCAAGTACTGATGAGGCCTGGCCTTGTTTATCTTGGGAAATCTGATATGTTGAGGGTATAGGCTGTAGCAAAGTCAACACTAATCTCATTAGTATTTAACATAAGATTGTTCTTGCAAAATACTTTCAATGGCATTATATATTTTTATAATATTTCTCCCACAAGATAATTCATAAATGTATGGTTAGTGGTTCATCTGTATTTATAGCCTTATTTAATGTGTCTTATCCAACCCTCTTTTTTCTTTTTTTGAAAGAAGAGTTTCAGACAGCAATAAATATATATTATGACCTATTTGGTTTAGTCCTATTTGATCTGTACTTTTTTTTGCATAAGTCGTCAATGGAAATTGTGTAACATATACTGTAATGTGAAGGTTTGTTACGGTACATCATGATTATCCTAAAAATGCATGTTGGCCTGACTTACAGGCTTGATCCAAAGCCCTCTGAAGTTGACAGAAATACTCCAATTGACTTCAGTGGGCTCTGAATGGTCCTATACCTGCAGTGGAAAAACTTCTGCAGAGAAAAGCTAATGAGCACACTCAGAGTCGAAATACATGGACTCCTTGGAATCTTTGCCTTTGGATTTTATCTAGTTATGTCCTTTCCCTCACCCCTTCCTCCTGTACATACTATCTCAGGAAAGGTCATGGGTGGTGCAGTTGTTGGACATAAGAAGTTCAGTAAATGGGGGCAGGGGCAGGGAATAAAAAAAGAAAGAAATGTCAATTCTTATATTATCACTGATCATCTGTACAGGTTATCCTGTTAATAGATATTTAAAGCCTAATTATCCTCTGCTTTGCATCTTGTGTAGTGATTTACATCTGCCAGGCTGATATGGTTTCTGAATTAAAATGGTTAAAATTTAGGTTTCAGTGCTGTGAATCATATAGGTTCAAGTGCATTTACGTTGCAGTTTATTTGATCATTTGAATGTTCAATTCCGCAATATACTGGGCACTGGTATAAAGAATTAGTACAAAGATGGTGGATTACTGATCATCGTTATTAGTTTATTGCTGGAGGAAAAAACATGTCAGCCTGTGATAAGTGTTTGCGTAACTTACATAAAAGAATCTGCACAGCTTAGAGAGATTTTTCTATTATATTCCAACAACCCTGAAACCTGGTACTGTCACCATGACCTACAATGTCAAATCAAACCAAAGCGAGTCAATAGTTTCCAGGTTTAGCGAACATGAGTAACCCTTTAAGTATTTGTACATAAGAGGTTGACACATTTTGCACTAGTTTTGCACTGTCTATTGATCCAGCAAATCATTGCCTGAAGATGATGACCGTTATCATTCAGTCAAAAACCTGAATTGCAGGCTTAGAAACAATAGTTACTTCTCTGTGCACTGATACCAACAATGTTACAGGAGAAAGAGAATTCTTCAACCATGCCAAGAAACAAGAAAGAGATAGAACTCAGAAAAGGGTATGGTCGTTGTGGGTGTCTGATAGGAGCTTCTTCCATTTTTAGCAGCAACATATGGCCACTGGGAATAAGAAAAACAGCCTCATAAAATCATTCAACTAAATGGTTCCATAACTGCTGCATATACAGCAGGCAAACATGCTACATTATTTAGAATAATAAAGTAAATGATTCCACCAGAAGCTGAAATCAACACAGTTATCTCAAACAGAGGTTAATGGTGCAAAATTGAAGACTGATAATTTTGGTGCATTTTGGTCACTATGTGAACTGAAAAAAAAAAGTAAAATGTTTTTCTTTAGATTCCGGGGCATGTTTTCTGATCTCGCTTACGCTGATGGTGGGGTCAGTGGCGTTACTCCTCAATTAGTGCACTGGAAATGACATCAGAACCAGAAATCTGCACAATACATCACCCACACCACCTCTGTTCTTATGTGATTTACACTGTGAAAATTACCCTAAGCTAATTAGATTTTTTCCCCTTGACCCATATCCGTAAACAGTCCTTTTACACTTTTGTATTTCTGGATTCTCTGTTCAACACTTCCACTTGATAGATCCCAGTACTTAAAAATCTATAACATAGAACTTTCATTAGTGAGGCCACCACTTGTCGGACCATTACAGAACTTCAGGGTCACCCTGGAAATGCTAACCCATGCTTCAATAATGGCCCAAAGTGATTATTGATATCTCCAAGTCATTTGCAGAAGTCACCCCACTCCTCACAAACATGAAACTCACCATAAACATATATCCTTTGTCGCCCCCAACAGAGAATATTAAAGTATTCTCCTTCTTAGGCTTCCCCTGAAGTTGATTCAGAAGCTTTTGATACATCATGCTGTTCACCGGCTCCTTAATACAGGTGCATGGGAGTGAGTAATACCTGTCCTATGCAACATTCCATGGCTACGAGTAAGTGGAGAACTTCATGCTCTTGTTAATGATAGAGAACTCTTAAGGACTTAGCAGCAAAGTATCTGCATGACTTTGGGCACGTCTTCACTACCCGCCGGATCGGCGGGTAGCAATCGATCTATTGGGGATCGACTTATCGCGTCTAGTGAAGACGCGATAAAATCGATCCCTGATCGCTCTGCCATCGACTCCGGAAATCCACCGTGGCAAGAGGCGGAAGCGGAGTCGACGGCGTAGTGGCAGCGGTCGACTCGCCGCCGTCCTCACAGCCAGGTAAGTCGACCTAAAATACGCAACTTCAGCTACGCTATTCACGTAGCTGAAGTTGCGTATCTTAGGTCGCCCCCCCCCCCCCATAGTGTAGACCTAGCCTTTCTTTCATATTCCTGTCCCACCAGGGCAGTTAAAGATCAGTTGGATTATCCTTACTCATTATCTCAAGGTTCATTCTGTACTGAGACTCAGTGCATATGTAACCTAGACACCTCCTGGGTGTGGTGTTCTGTCCCATCTAGTGGCACCGAGACCACTTAGAGAGAGTTAAATGAGTCTGGTCTACAGCCTTAGCTAAGAGTCAGGTGGCTTTTAGCTCATGAGGTAGAGGCTCATGCACTAAGCTCCAGAGCCCCCAGGTTCGATCCCGCCTGCTGATGACCAGGGTCTGTTGGTGTTACAAGTGGGAAATGACTGCCTAGGAAGGAGTACTGCAGAAAGAGATCTGGGGGTCATAGTGGGCCACAAGCTAAATATGAGTCAACAGTGTAACATTGTTGAAAAAAAAGCAACCATCATTCTGGGATGTATTAGCAGGAGTGTTGAAAACAAGATATGAGAAGTAATTCTTCAGCTCTATTCCATACTGATTATTTGTCCAGTTCTGGGCACCACATTTCAGGAAAGATGGAGAAAGTCCAGATAAGAGCAACAAAAATGATTAAAGGTCTAGAAAACATGACCTATGAGGGAAGACTGAAAATATTAGGTTTGTTTAGTCTAGAAAAGGGAAGACAGAGAGGGGACATGATAACAGTTTTCAAGTACATAAAAGGTTGTTACAAGGAGGGAGAAAAATTGTTCTTCTTAACCTCTGAGGATAGGACAAGACGCAATGGGCTTAAATTGCAGCAAAGGAGGTTTAGGTTGGACATTAGGAAAAACTTTCTAACTGTCAGGGTGATTAAGAACTGGAATAAATTGCCTAGGGAGGTTGTGGAATCTCCATCAGTGGAGATTTTTAAGAGCAGGTTAGACAAACACCTGTCAGGGATGGTCTAGATAATACTTGGTCCTGCCATGAATACAGGGGACTGGACTGGACTAGATGACTTCTGGATTTCCCTTCCAGTCCTACAATTCTATGATTGTGTGAACCACTGCAGTAATTACTGCAGTGGCTGTCTGTCAACCTAACATAGGTCGAGTTAAGTTTATAGTGTTGACATGCCCTCAGATGCTACAGTGCTGAGAATTAGGGCCAGCGAGAGAAATCACAGACAGGGTGTCTGTTCCAAAATATTGAGTTTTATGTTTGAGAGAAAGATTTTTCTGACCTGTGTCCAATAAATGTACACCATCTCCAAGGAACAAGGTGTCAGAGCTGGTAATATTTCTATGCCATACAGTCCGGTCAGCCATGAAGCCTCCAATTTCCTGATTAATGTTCTTCCAGTACTTATTACTAGCTTTCATATTGTCACTGTAGTGATTATTCCGATGCTCAGCCAAATCAGAGAAAACTTTATCACAGCTCTTGGACACAAATCTCTGATGAGGTCCAAATCTGCTCTCATAGGTTGTATGAGGTGTACACCAGGAATAAGTCCCAAATCATCTCCACCTGAGGGATTCGCCAAAAACGGTTTATCACAAACTCCTAAGTCAGTGATCATAGATGCCGCAGAGTGGGCAAAATGTGATTCCAATGCAGGCTATCTCTCTCCACCCTGTAGTCAGCAATCCTCATGTCATGGTGTACTCCTTGCTCTCTCGCAAACTTCTACAACCTTGAGATCCAAAATTGCCCAGAATCCATATGTTGGCAACCCTGGCAGCACATATATTTCTCTCCCCTCAGTGGCCAAGGTACCTGTGCTGTCAGTTCCAAATCTCTGTGCAGTGCATCTTGGGAAACATCACATTAATCTGCCCCAAGATCAGGAAGTAGCCACTTACCATCCCCTTTCTCCCTCTCCCCACCACCCACCAGGAGCTAGTAAAATACACATTTTCTCAAACAACCAATCTAAGCCTTGCCTACCGCCCATCCTCATTTCCTGCCCCCTCTGCAGCCACAACCCCTCTCCCTGTCCCTAAACCTCCATTCCACACACCCCCAACCCCCACTCTCTCGCTCACACACACACACACACACACACACACACACAAAGTCCGCTGTCTCTGGCTTCTCCCAGCCCGTTCTAACAAAAATGTTGCTAGACCAGCTTCTGACTATTCTGCTGTGCTCAAAGTAAACCTCCCCATCAGATAAACATGTTATATTATAACAGACACCATGAGTCATTAAATCTTTATTGCATAGATGGAAACACCACTGGCAAGGCATTCACTGATGGGGAATGGCATCAGCATGTTGCCTCAAACTACCCCAGGCAAACAGAAGTGGCTGCACAGAAACCCTCTCATAGTTTTGGGGTTTTTTTCCTTTGTTGGTGCATGTGCACTGTAGTCCTTCCAGGCTGCACATCTGCACAAGGGAAGAAGCGATCGTGTTCTTAAATGCCATTCAGAAGTTGAGTCCCGCAAAGCCTCAAGTGGGTGCCAGGCACTAACCTGGGTAAAATTTGACCAACTGAGCCATCTGGACCCACATCATAGTTTGATCTCTAGCTCTGTGCCAATAAAACCTCACTTATAAACATTTTGTAAAATGGTTAATGGGGGGAGGGGCTTATATCTCTACAACCAAGCTCAAACAATCCCAAATGTGGCTCATTTACCTTATCCTGCCCCCTTCTGAGGCACACCAAATTTCAAAGGATTCTGACCAAGCATGTTGATTTTAGAGGACTTGGAAAGGTTGACCTGTGAACAGAAGTCGTGATGCAACCTTAACTATAGTGGCACTGCTGCACCACTTTAGTAACAACCAAGACAATCTGTACCCCAAAGAGCTCACAGTGTAAGTGTGCACAAGATGTGTACATGGGTTGGGGTGCACAGGCAGAGCTGTGGGGTGCAGGAAGGTTGGGGTGCAAGGGGGTTGAGGTGCACTGGCAGAGTTCTGGGGTGCCACACCTCCCTCACCTGATCCCCCAGCCTCTCTCCCTTCCCCTTATCACCATGTGTCCACACCCTATATCTCCCCTCCCCCATGGGAGTTCTAAACCCCTCTTCCCCTATTCTCCACTGCTCCCCCGCAAGACCCCTCCCCTCCAGGAAGCATTCACATGCCAATTTTTCCTCCAGATACTTTGATTGCATTCCCCCAAGAATAAAACTACTTTTATCTTAGGTGGGATGAATGTGATTAATTTATCCTTAGTTATGTTAATTGAAGGGTGAGTTCACAGCCATCAATCTCAAGGAGGTCTGTGATTCATCTGGTCATTAGTACCTCCCAGTTTAACACTACAAGACAGCTGAAGGAAACGGTTTATCTGGGGGAGTTGGGGACTTTAACTCAGGAACCTCTCAGTGAAAATGACCCCATATTTGGACCCTAACATTACACCATGCCCACATACAAAGCAATCCAAGTAACTGTTCTGATTTTAGAGCACTTACAGAAGCATATAAAACTCCACCTGTTTTTCTGTATTGGCGGGCACACTGTAAAAAAAAATGTACATTTTCTTATAAACCTTCTCTGTTTGGGTCCCCCAAAGATTTCATAGAATCTTAGAAGATTAGGGTTGGAAGAGAGCTCAGGAGTCATCTAGTCCAATCCCCTGCTCAAAGCAGGACCTGCATCAACTAAATCATCCCAGCCAGGGCTTTGTCAAACCGGGCCTTAAAAACCTCTAAGGACAGAGATTCCACCACCTCCCTAGGTCACCCATTCCAGTGCTTCACCACCCTCCTAGTGAAATAGTGTTTCCTAATATCCAACCTAAACCTCCCCCACTGCAACTTGAGACCATTGCTCCTTGTTCTGTCATATGCCACCACTGAGAACAGCCAAGCGCCATCCTCTTTAAACCCCCCTTCAGGTAGTTGAAGGCTGCTATCGAATCCCCCCTCACTCTTCTCTTCTGCAGGCTAAACAAGCCTCAGCCTCTCCTTGTAAGTCATGTGCCCCAGCCCCCTGATCATTTTCATTGCCTTCCACTGGACTCTCTCCAATTTGTCCACATCCCTTCTGTAGTGGGGGGACCAAAACTGGACGCAATACTTCAGATGTGGCCTCACCAGTGACGAATAGTGGGAAATAATCACTTCCCTCAATCTGCTGGCAATGCTCCTACTAATGCAGCCCAATATGCCATTAGCCTTCTTGGCAACAAGGGCACACTGCGACTCATATCCAGCTTCTCATCCACTGTAATCCCCAGGTCTTTTTCTGGAGAACTGCTGCTTAGTCAGTCGGTCTCCAGCCTGTAGCGGTGCATGGGATTCTTCCATCCTAAGTGCAGGACTCTGCACTTGTCCTTGTTGAACCTCATCAAATTGGCCCAATCCTCCAATTTGTCTAGGTCACTCAGGACCCTATTCCTATCCTCCAGCATATCTAACTCTCCTCCCAGTTTAGTGTCATCTGCAAACTTGCTGAGAGTGCAGTCCACGCCATCCTCCAGATCATTAATAAAGATGTTGAACAAAACCGGCCCCAGGACCGACCCCTAAGGCACTCCGCTTGACTCTCCGGTCTGCCAACTAGACATCGAGCCATTGATCACTACCCATTGAGCCCAACAATCTAGCCAGCTTTCTATCCACTTTATAGTCCATTCATCCAATCCATACTTTTTTAACTTCCTGGCAAGCATACTGTGGGAGACCATATTAAAGGCTTTGCTAAAGTCAAGATATATCACGTCCACTGATTTAGTGTGTATCATGGACTGCTTTGGATAAAATTCAACAGATTGAGACCTTTTTGGCCTGCGTCACATCAAGAGTTTGATCTCTAGCTCTGCGCAAAAAAAAATTTTAAAAAAAGCATTTTTTGCAAAATGGCTATTTTTCCTGGCTTATATCACCGCAACCACTAGCTCAAATGATCCCACATATGGGTCACTAACCCTGCTCTGCACCCTTCTGAGGCACACTAAGATTCAAGGAATTTGACTAAGCATGTCATTTTTTTCAGAATTTAGCAAGGTCAGCCTTTAAACAGAAGTCAAGACCCAACCTATAGCTATAGTAGTGCTGCTGCACCATTATAATGAATCATTGCTTGAGAGAGGCAGTGTTCTCTCCGCTGGATGAAGCCTGTGCTGTAGCACCCGAGTTTCTAATCATGGCTCTGATACTCACTTGCAACTTGGCCATGGTACATATGGCCTAATTTTCAGATGTGCCAAGCAACCACTTTAATGAGAGTTGCAGGTGCTTAGAGCCTCTACAAATCAAATCATTCACCTCGTTACATTTCAGTTGTCTTGCCTGTAATACGGAGGTAATAATACTTATTTACCTACGTCACCTGTTAGGATTCACAAATGTTTGTACAGTGCTTTGAAAATATTAAGTGCAAAGCATAATTATTATATTTCTATATTCAGGTTCTTGTCTGGCAATACATATTCATAAATATTTTTAAAAATTTAAATAATACATGACAGCAATTTCCTCATCATAACAGCCACATCTGCCTAAAGGAAAAGCCATGTTACTAAGCTTAAGCAATTCTCCTAGCAATTTATCTTCTCGGAATTTAGGGATACATAATATATTCCTGTCTAAGCAGGAATGGGATCACCGAAAACAACAGCCCCCTCCTAGCAAAGGATCATTTGACTAGATGACCTTTCCTCCCTTTTCTTTGTTGATGCAAGTGACCTGGTTGTTTGCATAATAAAGAGAATAGATCTGGTGAAAGCTGGGACCATATTTGCCCCAGAATTCATACAGAGGTGGCTTCAGAGATAAGGCTGTTTTCTTCATTCTAGTAAAGTTCCTTGTTTAGTGTTAGAAGAAAGTGATTTACTGAGATTCTTTAGCATTGTCACATTATAACTCCTGGCCAAATTCTGCTCTCATTTACACTGGCATGAGTCTGAAATAATTCATTAGAACCCAAGGGAGTTACTCCAGATTTGCACCAGTATAACAGAGCATCTAACCCTTTGTCAGGAATCGCAGTAGATTCAAGAGCTCCTTCTTGGAAGAAACAAAGAAGATGAACTAAACTCACTGTTGCTGGAGGTTAAAGGGGGGGAAATGGCACCCCACCATCAAGAATCCTTGCTTACTGATTTTTCAGGCAGCTGCAGAATAAGACTTTATTGGTTGTTAATACCGATTAATAAATGTCAGCAGTTTATTGCCATCATAAATTGAGGTTAATCTAGTATGTACTGATACGTTATCTTTCTTAAATTACATCAATCAAGTGAGGCAAATGTAGGCTTTTAATTAGCTACTCAGCATGTTTCAGCCTTTAGAGCCTGGAAAACTCTACTGGGGTACCATGCGCTTTGGATGTAAAACACATTCAGGAAAGACAGACAGACAGACTGTGTTTTGGAACTGTATGAAAGAGTTTGACTGTAAATGTGTCTGAGAGAAGAAAAACAGCTGTTTGTGGGATTTTTGAGATTGGCTCACAATGCAAAAATGTGGATCTGGATCTCAAACACCCAAAATTTCAGGCCTGTTTAGATCTGGGGTTTTGGATCCACCCATTTTAATGATAGAGGCCTTAACAAAACTGAGTTTAGATCTGGGTTCTGATTCTGAATACCTCCAACCCAAATTTAGAGGTTCAGATTGAGTGGGGGTTGGCTCAGGCCCATAACTAGACATTTAGTGATGAAGAAAAGTATGATATGTGCATAGTACAGAAATGTATGATTAATTACTTATGTTGCAGTTACATGTAGAAGTCCTAGTCAGGGATTTCTATCATCCTAGGCATTGTACAAACAAGTAAAACAAAGGCAGTCTCTGCCCCAGAGAGCTCATGGTCTAAGAATCATAATTGTGAAAAGACTCATTAATTTCACACATGTACTTCCACAAAGATTGTCTGAGAAGATAAGAGAATGGTTACAGAATGCACATGTAGAGTAGGCTGCATAATACATACTCTTTCCTTAGGCACCTGGAAGAATCGGAGACTCTACCATCTGGCTCTAGCTTCATATCCAAACAAGGCCAAATAATATTGTCCATTTCTCTCTCTGTCTTTTTTTTTCATTAAGAATTTTTTTTTTTTTACAACTTTAAATGTTATTTTGTTTCAGGTTTTTAAATCATGGTTATATAATTTTGGCCACAATACAGTGTGGTCTTGCATAGTTACCTTCTTGTATTGAACTGGTGAGTAAATGCTCTAGTTCAGCCATGGGTAGCTGGAACACTCATTGGCTGCCTGAAAACAGGTTATATATGGGAAGTGAGGTCATTATTTTCATTTGTTTTAAGTGGGCAATGAAGTAAGTTAAGAACATAACATATACATGGAAGTTTTACTGGGGAAGGTTGATAATACATGACAAATCTCTTTGTGTGTTATTCATGTTTTGGGTGTAAAAATGAAAAATATCCCCACCTACTGTCGGCACACAAAATACAAATGGATAAATAAATGAAATGTGAGAATAATGGACCAGGACCCAGTTTCCTTATTCAGTTATCACTAAGCCTCCAATACTGACTGAAAACAACTGGAGTTCAACTGGGTGGGTCCAGCTTCATAATAATGTAACAAATCTATGGTCAACGAGGATTTCATGCTTGCTGCTAAATTGCACATGACGGCCATGTAGAACTTCTTGCAACAACAGGGATAGAATTCAGATCCTCCTAATCCAAAGCACAAACCCTCACCACTTGAGCTACAATTTTAGCACTATAGAATGGGATTTTTCAAAAGCAGCCAAGGGAGTTAAGTACCCAGTATCCATTGATTTACATTAAGAGGTGAACTCCAAACTTCCTTTGAAAATCCCATGTAGAGAGACTGACAAACAGTTGAAGAGTTCTTATTCCTGCCAGTAGAGGGAGAGAGATACATACCCCTTAGTCAGTTCATTATACCCTTTATAAAATGATTGCATACCCAAGTCCTCTGGGGACCTGACACAATTCATAATATACTTTAGAAATGACTAGGAGGCCAGTGCAGGAAAAAGTTCAATTATATTAATAACATATTGCACAGCATTTTTGCAATTGAGATTCTTTCAGCAATTACCAAAATATTATTTTACAAATAGAAACTTCACAAATGGGTTTCTGATGTATGATATTTTTAATTACAGCTGACTGAATCATACCCAATAATTTGATTAATTTAGCTGATTTTGGGGTTAGTGACATTGTCTCCAAGCAGCTGACAAGTTTCTCAGGATTTATTACTTGAAACAATCCACCAAAGAAATTTCCAGATATAATGCAGCAACTACTTTGCAAGTACTTCATTGCAACTATTTGAAATTTGAGCTGCAATGGTTAGGGATTTTTAGAATAATCCTGTAAATGCTTAAGCAGAAAAAGCTTTCACTATAAGCACCTGTAAAAGTGTAGACCTATACCTGGTCTATGCTTAAAAAGTTTTCCGGTATAACTATGTCAGTAAAGCATATGTCAGTGATTTTTTTACTTAGATAGTTATGCTGGTAAAAGCCTTAGTGCAGACACAGTTATACAAGTAAAAGGTGATTTACACCACAGTCGCTTATTTCATTTTGCTGTACCAGAATAAGTACTTTTATTACACTGATATAGCAACATACACTAGGGTTTTTTGGTTTTGTTTTGTTTTTGTTCCACTTAAACAATGCTAGCATAGTTAAAGCAGCAAATGTTTTACGTATAGGCAAGGCCTTATACCTTACAACTTGATTGAGTGAGGAAAAAACTGTACAGGACACCATGTTATCTCCTACACTTAAAAAGAAGTTGATTCTCCTGAAAGGTGGCGGATTGGCAGCTCTGAATATCTCTGAGGTGCAACAGAAATTCAAGCATCTCCATAATGCCAGCTAACGGGCCTCAGTCCTGGTTTGGAAGACTCAAGTCTAGCACTGGGACAGTAGGTCAGTGTCCAAGTCCATTCAGTCCTTGGCCTCTGACACTTGGGGTCAAGCCACCCCAGAGGAAGAAAGGGTCTGAACCCCCAAAATAAGCAATTGAATCAACTGATTGTAATGTTACTGCACTATGAAAGTGTAGCAAGTAAGGTCTTTTCTGAAAGCCTGTGGCACACTGGTGATTAAGATCATTGTGAAATGTAAGGGAATTATGGATACTCACTGAAATTATGCTTTAAACTCTGGGACTGATGGGAGAAACAGGTGTTTTCCCAGACAGGAGGGAAGGCAGTATTTACCTGTCTCCAATGTAAATCAAGCATTATGGAATCAAAACAATGGAAGCCCCATTTACATACAAATTAGCCGGGGGATGGGAAGCCCACAGAAATGGAAGAACAACAGGAAGCCTTCCTGCCTCTTGCAACCAGGTCAATGCACTTTGGGAGATATAAGCAGAAACAGAGAACTATTTTAGCATCCTTCACCTGAAGAGTCAAAGAAACCAAGCGCTTTGGACTTTGTGTGTCGGATCCTGGCTAAGGACTGGCCAGCTATGCTGGAAGAACTGTGGTGAGAAACAACTTTGAACAAAAGACTCTAGCTTGTTAAGTTAGATTTTAGTCTCAGAAGCATATTTTGACTTTTGTTGGTTTGTAACCATTTCTATCCCAATTCCTTCTACTTGGTATCACTTAAATAGCTGTTCTCTGTTAATAAACTTAATCTTGTTTGATTACACAACCATCTCAGTGCAGTGTTTCAAACTGACAGGTAAAATCCTCAGCCAAACTAACTGGCTGGTGCTGTGGACTCTGTCTGTAAAGGAGCAGTGACCTGGATACAGTTTTGTGAGTGCTACAGTGAGAGGGGCTGAGCTCTGCAGAGGAGACAGTTTGGGGGGAAACTCGGGGCTGTTGGGGTCACCCTGCAAGAAGTAACCAGGCTGGTGGAAGCCAGGGTGAGATCATTGTGCTGAAAACAGGCTGCTGGTGTCAGGGATCTGAACCAAAGCTGCACAGCACAGAGGCCTACAGGGTAGGCAGTGACAACCCCTTACTGGTCTGAGTTGAACCCCAAAGCGTCACAGCCTCTCAGTTAAGTCTGCCAACAAATTAATGCCAAACATGCTGTTGGTCCTGTGATAGAGTCACTTATCCTTAGGATCTGGACTGTCAGTTTACACCTATCACTATTGAATTATGCTGGATTTGAACCTATGACCTAGTAATCAAAGGCTCTATTTCATCTATACCATCCTGTCCCCTTAGTGCTTATTTTTCTCCATACTGCAATGGGATTTTTAACTTCCACCTGGCCTGCTGCCAGAGCTCAATGCTTCCCTCAAAAGACAGCATTTTTAAAAGTGCAACAATCCCTCTTCTGTACAGCACTGCAGTGTCAGCACTTTGGGACATATTCAGCCCCTGTGTAACTCCACTGATGTCAAGGATGATCAATTTGATCTGTGTTTATCCAGTTCTGGTATTGAAATCATGACTTTGTGGCCTAGAGCCAAGAATGAAATAATCTAAAGAAACTCCAGTACTGGAATAGGAAGGGAAAAATAAAGGAAATAGAAAGAGCTATTTCATCTGTATCGACCCTATCACCTCAGGTAGCGCATCCTGACACAAACCATGTGAGCACAGAAGTCTCCAGCCATAGCAGAACTGTACTGCTTCTGTCACTTAGAGGCATGAAGAGGAGAGGAAAGATTTGGAAGGGGGGTTGAGCTCACTGCATGCTATGGATCAAAGCTCTGCAGTGGGTTTTGTTGAGCTGCGGTAAGGAACTCCCTCAAAAAATTCAGCCTCTGATGTCAAAACATGTGGTGCTCCCTGGTTAAAATATTCTCCCTGCACCCTCCTGCCCACAAAATATCCATTAATGTCTGATTCTCTCTTCCCCTCCCCTACCAAGTCTATTCACTTACTCCCCCTTACAGTCTATTTATTCCAGGCTCTCACCAACCCCAATTCAATACATCAGTCCTTCATCTCCACTCCTCGCCCTGGGCTCCTCAACCCATCACCTTATCATGGAGGCTTCTTTAGGTAGCAGATGTTCCTCACAGTAGCAGCTCCGGGGGCAAGCAGGTGGCTTTTGGTCTCCACAGGCAGTTGTGATTATAGGCTGGTCATCCTGAGGCATCTGGCAATGTGGTGGCTAGTCAGGCCCCCACTGGTGGGATAGGTGGGTGGGGAATGAGTATTTTGGTGAGTGGCTGTCCCTTAGCTGTTGGTGAGAGCACACACCCTTCTGGCCAGCATCTCCCACTGGTAACTTAGGCAGCTCAGTACCTAGCCCTACTGGCTTTTGTGAATCATAGTCTAAGGTGCCTATTTCCCCCCATTTATTATATAGGGAGCCTAGGTGCTTAACTCAGGCTTTGTGAATCCCAGTAATTTTCTAGGCACCTAAAAATTTGTGCATCCAGGCCTAGGTGCTTACCTTTCTCAAGATGCTCCTTCATGGGAGGACATGAAACCTCTGAAACAAGAGGGTCACATGACCCTCCTCCAGTTCCATCAGTGGGAGCAGTTCTAATAGATCCACCTTTCAAAGGCCATCTACAAATCCCAAGTACACGAGCTGGCAGAGCTAATGTAGCCTCAAATCAGTAGTGGTGAACACTGAGCAGCTTTGCCTGGGAGCGCAGATTCCCCATCTCCACAGAATTCCCCAGGGTGCTGCCCAGTTAGCTGGGCTGACCATGTACTCGGGGAAGGCTGTGTGGTTACATACCAAACTATAGCATGTCTTAGGCAACATTCATTGGGCCTGCTCTTCACCTAATGTAAATAGAGCTAGACCAATATATGCCAGTTGGGGGTCTGACCCAGTGTTTTTAAATCCTCCATTTATTGGAAGAGTTATTCACATGTTTATATTTCTTCTCTTGAAGATTTTTTCTCTGACACTGAGAAAACTGAACACAATTTTGAAGTAAAAATAAGTAAATGTACATTCCCAGTTCTGCCCTGTATCATTTAAAAGAAAAGTGAAAAAGAAAAAAAGATCCATAATGTCTTTGCTGGGTCTTTGCCCTATAATCAATTTTGTCAGTATATTGAAAGAGTTGCTATAAATGTAACATTACTGAGAGTTCAGAGTTCGGGTGATGTGCAGTAAACAACATCATAAATGCATGCAACTATATAAGCAGCCAGAGTTTTGTATCATTAGGACATCTACATGATTACAAATCTACAGCACACAAACAATAACACAAACTGATGGAGTTATTTCTAGAAGCAACCTTTGAATGTGTGCATTTTGCTAGAAAACAGAAATCACTCATGTTTCTAAACAATAAGAGATGCAATTACAGAGGGGAACAGCAATAGGGAAGTATGAACTTCTCGTTTTACATTCTATGCTCTTAAACAAAATTGAAAACTACAGCTGAGTAGATAATTATTTCAACCTTAACTACAGAGTTCACTACCAGTGGATGCTGCATTATTCAGGTCTATAGCAAATGAGAAGCTGTTTCATAGATGTTCTTTATGCTGTGTCGCAAATTCTTCCTTCTTTTTTTCTGCTCTGTGTGTTTGTGCGCGTACATACAATAACTGGTTTGTTTTTATTTGTGCTTGAATAGCAGTTTAAAGTGTTTCCTACCAGTGCTATATCTGCATCCATGGGAGAATGCAAAAAAAAAAAAAAATCCAGACATTATGGGCCAAGTGCTTTTCCCAGCTACCCCTGTGTCATACTGGACTAACTCCAAAAACATCAACAGAATTACTCACTGGTGTAAATGAGAGCAGAAAAGCCCTTTATGCTCTATATCTTGGCCCCATTCAGCGATTAGATGCCAGGTACTAAGAAATGTATTTCTCTAACTGGAAAGATCCCTCAAAATCTAGCCTGCTGTGTCTCTCCTCTCAGTTACTTTCTTCCCAGTTTTTTCTAAAATGGGGAATGGTCCATCAGAACCCAGAAGTGTGCAATTCCAGCAGCCAGATCATACATTTCCTACTGGCTAATTGCTTCCTATCTTCTGAGCACATCAGTTCAGACACCAAGAAGTGTGAGTATGCATCATTCCCTTCTGGACACGTAAGAACCACCAAACTCATGCTGCTCAGACAATACGTAGGACATTTACTTTTTCATACCTTTTAACGCAGTTTGTATTATTAAAGTCTGATCAGTGAAATTAAAGCCTTGGGTTCCTCATGAAATTTAAGTATCAAAGTGTACGTTTGGCTGATCATTTCTTTATAGTTTTAATGAGAGGTTTTCCTATTTTCATAATGAAGGAATATTTGTGCGAATGAGTCTTCTAGGATGACATAAAATCGATTACTGAACTCCTCTTAGGGTGTGCTTTAGTCTGAGATCTGATCTTCAGCTCACTGATTTCAGTGGGAGCAGAAACAGATCCTATATTTTAAAACAATACATGTCTATGGTGCACACACAAAGGCCTACATTTCCAAAGATTGGTCTCCCCTTTTTCATCTGCATATATTTTCACCCGCACTTTACAGAGGCAAAGATCTGCTCCCATGATAGTAAACATTCTAACATCTGTACTTTGCCTACGCAAAACCAGCACTTTCTAAGGTTAGAAATGTGTGCAAACTCTGCACTGGTGCACTTACCTGCAAAGTGCAAACACAGGTATGTGCACAAAAAATTGGGAAGGTACACGCACAGAGGCTCAGGTAAAAGTCTGGCTGAACACTGACCTCCAAACAGGCCGCTAAACGTTTGAGTAAAATTGATAAATTCTCAAGAGCCAAATCCTGCATTCCTTACTCAAGCAAAATTCCCCATTTCAATCACTGAGCGTTTTCGGTGCACGAAAATGCAGGACTGAACCTTAAATATAGAAATAAGACACATTTTAAATAGTGAAGGTAATTAGCCACTAGTCCAATTTTAAAAGGGTTGTGGTGGATCATCCAGCATTGGCAATTTTTAGATCAAGACTGGATGTTTTTTCTAACAGATATGTGCCAGTTTAAACAGGAGTTAATAGAAAACCTATGGCCTGTGCTGTACAGGAGGTCAGACTAGATGATCTCAATGGTCCTTTCTGGCATTATAATCTATGCATGTATCCCCAAAAAAGCCTCTCTCAAGATTTAGGGGCTGATCCAGATCTGACCACTGTGAAAACTATCTTTATAGCATTCAGTGTGAAGTGGGAGCAGACCTAAAAACAATTCAGGGCCTGTATACACAAAGTTATCTGAATAATCCTTGGATTATGGTTTTATTCAGAGAAAAACACAGAACAGGACCATTGAGAAGGAAGAAGGAGCCTGACCACTTTGGAAGAGGGAGTGGAGGGGATTTTGCCCGTTGTAAAGAGCTTCCACAGCTTCAAATCTGGCAGTCTGCCACTCATTTATATTTCTACACCATAGAAACTCCTGACCATCACTCTGTGCTCCCGAAGTTTGTGCCGCGGCTCAAAAGAGAGAAAAGGGGATGTACCACAAGCAGTGCAGTGTAGTCATCGACAGGGCTGCTTGAATATAAGAACATAAGAACAGCTATCATGGGTTAGACCACAGGTCCATCTAGCCCAGTATCCTGTCTTCTGACAAGGGCCAATGCCAGGTGCTTCAGAGGCAATGAACAGAACAGGTAATCATCAAGTGATCCATCCACTGTCGCCCATTCCCAGCTTCTGGCAAACAGAGGCTAGGGAAACCATCCCTGCCCATCCTGGCAAATAGCCATTGATGGACCTACCCTCCCTGAACTTATCTGGCTCTTTTTTGAACCCTTGCACTCAGAGCAAATCCCCAAACTGTGTGCAGCACTTGTTGGAAGAAATGAAGACATGCAGCTAGGCCAGCTGGTGTTAAGCAAAATGGGGAGCAAAGCCACCGCCTGCTCAGGTATGTATCTTTGCTTTCTGCATTGGCACAGCTCTTCTACATATTTTCAGCCAATGCAGGATTGGCCCATAGTTTGGAAGCAGCAAACACAAAATGTTTTGAGATTTTTAGGACACTGACCACTGATTGATCAAAGCATTTCACCTCTGCAAGATGAGTGAAGGTGGAGTATTTAGACATGGTGGCATTTTGTCATGACTATGAGATATGTAGCTAATGAAAACAAAATGTGAAGGGAAGTAGATCTTACTTAAAAACTTGCACACAAATCTGTAATGATTAGGTGACCTTTGTGACTGCCATCTGCAACTGCCTCATGAGAGAAGAACTAAGAACTGGGAATGAGGATGCCAAAAATCAAGAAGCAGAATTTAAATATTTGTTTCTGTCATCTGTACTGAGAAAAGCTCTATTGTGGAAACACGGATATTTTGTGAATATTGCTTCATTTAATAAACCAAAGTTTAATTTTCTTGAATAGAGAATACGAACACTAGGAAATGTGAAATATAGAACAATCCTGCTTCATTATGGCTAGAGATTAGGTGACAATCTTTTTTTTCCAACTACAATTTATTGATTGTATAATGGACTAGTGAGAGGTATGATATCATTTAACCGTCTTTTCTGTGCGAAGTATAGTATGCAGAGTTGCCAAGTCTTACAATTTTTTCGTGAGTCTAACAATATTTGCTATTGTTCTTCAAGTCCTGGACACTGGATGCTCAGCTTTCATTTCCTAGCCTTCAGGGTTGTGGGCAAGAGCATGAAAACGTGATGCAAGAGTGCTTCGAGGGTTCAAAAGCAAATAAAGAGCCCTCCAAACAGTTTTGTTTTTAAATCTCATGATTTCTGAATGTTTAGGGTTGGAAGGAGTGGGAACATGAAGAAATGAATGTGGTTTATAAGAATGACCATTTTATGAGGAATTTTAGAGTTGTTTTAGGAAGGTGCAGATGAATTGGAAAGCTCTCAACCTTACAAATCAAAGTACATCATTAAAATGTAATTAAAGCAAAGAAGGGAGTTTAGGATTATTTGAAATAAGATAAATTCAAGTTAAGATTTTCAAGAATCCGTGCCTAATGCCAGAATCCCAGATCTATATTTAGGCACCTGATTTTCAAGAGGGATGAGCACCCAGCATCTCCCACTGAAGTCCTTGGGCACGACGCATTAGAAAAAAAATCAAGCCACTTATTTAGGTGCCCAAATATGGACTATAACTAACTCAGATTCGGAGCTGGAGTTAAAAGCCACAGGGGAGCCAAAGATTGAACTTGAGCTTCTGACTAGAGTTAAGAGCCAAGTTGCTGCATCTTCACTGCCATTTCAGCCTGAATTAGTTAACTAGGGTTAGCTAACCAAAGGTAAGAACACACTTTTTTTTTTCCATTGTAGACCTACCCAAAGGGGGTCTGGCCTGTCAAAGAACAGCTAGAATGCATAATATTAGCCCTCATTACAAATTTCTCAGTTATGTTTCACTGGAAATCTGCTGCTAAACAACCTTCTATATTAACTCATTTGGCAGTTATGAATGAACCTTGCATACATTGAATTAGATATTTTTAAAAGTCTTCTATGAAACCAATAGCTTAAATTATTTAAAAAAATATTGTCTGAATTATGTAAAAGGTAAACCACCTCTCCCATATGTATCCTATATTTACATATATGATATTCTGTGCCTGTGAAGAGACAGATATAAGACCAAATAAGTATGATATATTACCAAATGAGGGCTATACTCTGCCAGCTTTACTCCTGGTGAAAAGCACCTCCTCTGCAAGAAACACCCTTGAAATAAATGTGATTACCTGCAGAGTGAGGTGCTATTCAACATGAGTACGGAGGGCAGAATTTGGCTTGAGTGAATAATTTATCAGACTGCCAAACACGACCCTTGTGGTTGAAGAATGTAACCATGATCAGAGCTATCTGTGATATAGTTTAATATTTTGGGTATTTTCTGTATGTTTCATTATACAATTTAGAACTTTGCAATAAAAAGATCTATTTAAAATAACTGGCTGTTTATTATTCATATAGTGCCCATAGTTGTAGGTACCTATCCTGAAGAGTTCAGAACCGAAGGCGCTGATTCTGCATAGACATACGCTACATTTGCCCTCTTTTAACTTTTTGCACTGAGTAGTCTCATTAAAGTTGCCTCTGCAGGATCAAGATCTGAAAGGACACTAGATAAGACCAGTGAAGACATGATAGATAAGAGTCTCCTGAGTTCACAAATACTGAAAAAGCACCAGAGCAGCTGGCACAAGCCAAAAGGAAGCAGAGATCGGCGCACTGAATCAGAGCCATCAAACGCTGTGCCAGACATAGTGAGGATCCCCCCGTCAAAGTGAAGATAGTAATCAGCCTCCTTTGTATTATCCTCTGCTACAGACCTTGCTAAATGCAACACATTTTAAAAACGGCACTGATATTTCCTCTGCCCCGAAAGAGAGAGAGAGTGTAGGGAGGGGGTGGAAGAAGGCACAGGTTGTTTGGGAATAACATCACGTAACCTAGAAGTCTCTCAGTGCAGTGTGTGAACCACAGCAGAATAGTTTATGAGCATGATTCCTGGGAGTGCACACACATCGCTGTGGGCTAGTCTGCTGGCCTGGCACTGCTTTTGTCTTTTTTACCTGGAAGGTTTTACTCCTAAATAGAAGCACGTTCATGGAATATAGCTCCCTCTGCACAGATTATATGGAAAGCAGGTGCTCTGTTGGACACCTTAGGAGACCAGGAACTTTGCCTTGGCTCTCTGTTGTGAGAAGATACAAGAATAGGAGCCAGGCTTGTTCTTAATCTAAAATTAATATACCTGGGACAATTTTTAATATGCATAGGAGATGTGTGAAATTGCACAACCCCGGCTGTGGATTTCAGACAGGATCAGGACTCTCGCCCCCAGGCTGCTGGGGAGTGGCCCTTCCCCACCTCCTTCTCTCTCTCCTCTGAATTTTCCCCACCTGGATCATAAGAATATACACATTAAAAAAGCAAAGGTGAAAATAAGCACTGCCAGGGACCCACAACCTCACTAGTCAGCACAAGCAGTGACAGGTCCCAGGACATGGTGGTGAAGGAGCAGGCTGGGAAGAACAGGGGAGACTGATGACCAAAGTGTCACATCCAACAAACCCCAGCAGTATACAGAGGCTCAGGTACAGGATCACTTCCAAAAGGCACCAGCAATGAATTCCTGTTACTAACAGAACAAGGATTTCAGTATTACCAACCAGCACAGTATCAGAGTCAGAGTTGGAATGAGGCCAAAGTGGTAATTTATTTTGCCTTAATTTCTCTAATGAAACCTCAGTGGAGCTGCCACAATACAGCCCAGATGCAGTTAGTTGCTCTGGAGAAGGCAGTCTAACTACACATTGGTTTTGATCTTAATGGAAGGGCCCAATCCACCGCTCCCTGACGTTAATGACCAGACTCCCATTCAGTACAATGGAAGTTGGATCAGGCTCTTATTGCATAACTACTGGGAAAACAAAAACACCTAAGAGCAGCAATGCTAACACAATTCCTCTCCCGTCTGGGAGTTTACCCTTACCCTGACTGCTACAGTTGTATTGACCTCAAGCATTTAATCAAACCTGTTCCATAGTTTAATCTATTTATTAATTATATTATTAATTATTATTATTATTATTATTCAGCTAACCTGGATTAAGAGATCCACATCTAGGTTTAATTCACGTTTGATCTGGAGAGATTGCCAGTTTGGGTTTGCCTGGGTTGACTTCTCAGCAACCAGAAACAAAACAATGTCAAAAGGTGCTTCAAGTTCTCCAGGTCAAATAACTGTATACGATCCTGCATTACCTTTTATCAAGTTCTCTTGTCTTAAAATCTCACATTGCTCTTAGAGAAGACCATGAATATCGATGCCTCTGTCAGCCTGGCTCTGAGTGTCAAAGCAAATGTGAACCCTCACATGTAAGTTATGTAAGCTCCTTCGGTTAGTTACCTTTAAATCTTTTATAGCGGTGCAGTTTCTAAGCAATTTCCATTAGTGATCACTGTATGTAGGTTTTAGGAAGCGATGGGTGTGCACCATGCATTCTTTTGTTCAGTTCCAGAAATTGCTTAATAGTATTTCAGGATGGGAGTTAAATTGGAGGATGTTTACACAGCAATTACTAGGTACTAAACTAACCATGCGGGGAAACTCCTTGTTTTTAGTCCAAGAAGCACTGATCTGAATCATATCGTGTCACCACTGATGAGTAGCTTGTAGTGGATCTTTGCAAATCCACTATTTCAATATGTTACACCACAGGAATTAAGGAGCAATTTTAAAACAACTCTTATTTGTTTTCATTCCTTTACATTAACTTGCTAGCTGGGCTGATGGAGGGGTGTGTTCAACCAAATGATTTCCTGCTCTCTTTCTGAAAACTACCAGTTATCAGGTGCATAGACCCACAACATTCAAGCATGACCTTAGTACAAATTGAAGGGCATTTTAATTACACAACATATGAGGGGGAGGGGGACACACAACCCAACAGGGCTCTGTCTGAAGATGTATCCTGCTATGTTATAAAATGCGTGCAGCGATCTCATCAACTTGCAGCAGCGGCTGTTATCAAAACAATGCACCACGCCACGGCCTTAATTGTCAATGCAATTAAACAGCGAGAGGCTCTTACCTTTCGGACCCCACTAAAGCCATATTCGGCAGCGAGTTGCTTCGCTTCTGGCTCGCCCCCTCGGTGCAACTCCACCAAAAAATGATTCGTGTAGACGGCTATTTCAGCGGATGCCAAAAGAAGGAGACCCGGGCAAAAGAGCCCAGCGATCGTCCCCGGGGTAATGCAGCCTCCCTTCATGGCTCTTGCCTAGTAGAGGGAGAGAATAAATACACTAACCCGCCGCCGAGGAGAGTAAAGATTTGGGGGGAGGCTAAGCAGGGTGCTGCTGAATGCAATACATCAGCGTGTGCGCTCCCTCGGCAGCTGGCGCGGGGAGGAGGCGAGGCGGGGGAAGTCGGCTGGGCGGCTCGTGAGCTGCTGCGGGTGGGTCTGTGCGCGGGGGGTTCGCGGCCAGATCTGCATTGTCAGCTCCTCCTCGCCGCTAGTTCAGCGGCGGCTCCAGGAAAGCACCAACCGGCCGAGGTGAGATTGCAGCGCTGCCAATCACGTGCGGGGGGGGGGCTGGGCCAGGGCTAACCCGAGGCGAGCGGTTCCCGCTGCTGCCTGATTCAGCACCCTGGAGAATTCCTCCATTTCCCGGGGCAAGGCGAGGGGGAGCCCGCGGAGACACACGCGCTGGGATCAGCAGCAGCGCTGCCCCTGTGGTGTGTTACCCTGGGGGCGAAAGGCTTGTTTCCCTTGGGGGCCAGTGCTGAGCTAGGCGGCAGGAGATGCTCCTTGCCCCATGCTCCAGTCCCAAATGTTGACATCAGTAGTACACCGTGACCGGGGCTGCCTTCCTTGCACGGGCTTTCCCCAGCCCATAACCGACCAGCAGTGCTCTGATCCCAGTGTCCACCAGACTACAGTGCACTAATCAAGTCTTTAAAGAAGGCGCCGGGACCCGCCAGGAAAGGGCAGTGGGTGACACTCCGGGGGACTCTAGGCTTGCTTCCCTCGCCACTGCCATGGTGAGAACGCGACTGTTTATGTTTACAAGGACCTTGTGTTATGTGTCCAGTGAGGGGGTCCAGGTCTGAACTCGAGCTGAGATGAGGGCACGCTGAGCAGCACAGAAAATGCAAGAGCCGACCACGTTTTTCCCTGTGCAGAGGGAAATATAAATCCGTGTCAGGGAATGCACAAACAAGACCTTCTTTCCTGAGCCAGTGGAGTAAAAGGAAGCTAAACCAATTCAGATCTTTTAAAGAAATGAATGATGTACTGGCAGTTAAAGTAGTAAGGACTTCGATGGTTTCCTCTATTGGTGGCTGCATGAGGAAGCAAACACATGTCGGGTCATGAGAAGTATTCTTGTGACCCAGGTTTCATCACATTATGTGTGTGTGTAACCTACCTGGATGTATATTCTGTCCAATAAACTCTCAAACCCTCCAGCACAGGGAGAGGAAAAGAAACAAAGCAACAGCCCATGCAACCTATGAGTGTTGTAAGCACGCAACGAGATATTCCGAGCTCAATTTATGGGCAAAACATTTATAAGAATGAATATTGTCATTTAAATAAGGCAGTCAAGGAGGAGGGTGGGGGGACACACAATGCACTAGCAGGGCTTCATATAAAAGATAGAGCTTTAAAAGGGGGTGGAAACTGAGTTCTTTAGAAAATAAGCATTAAAAGCCTGCAAAGAGTCAATTTTCAAAACTCTAATGGGAATAAATAACACAGAAGACTGGATCCTATGATAGTTACTGTGTATTTCTGCAGGTTTACACAAATGTATTTATTAATATATCACTCAGAAAGATAAACTCCTTCAGTTGCCCCATCCTATTTTAAAAAGGAGGAGACATTCCCTGAGGAACAGAGAAAAATACACTCCTTTGAGATGTAACAATTGTGTTGTTATAGAGAGTGTGTGCAAAGTGGTTATTAATTTTGAAATAAATAGAGCAGTAGACTTGTGGTAATCCATTTTACGAATGGTTATAATTGAGTAGAGATTAAAACAATCTGCATAAAAGAATTTGTAAAACAGTAAAGATTAAAGGTATATGGGTTGTCTATTTTCATTATCCTAAAATACCCTCAAGAGAAGGAAGGAACAGATAATCACAGTGATAGAATGGACACTCCGAAAACAAATGGGAGCTGATTTATTGTGACAAATTATTGATTTCCTTCCTCTGCATAAAAATCCCCTACTTAGGCAGAAGAAAAATGAAATTCAGGGCCTGATCCAAAATACATTTAAACCAAATTGAAAGCTTTAAAATGAATTACTAATGCTAAAAAAGGTATGCATTACAAATGGAATATCGGGGAGAAAAGCAATCTCTGCAACCTATTAAAGAGATTATGTCAACGAATTGCAGGTTTTTAGATGCCTGTTCAAAGAGCAGGTATTTACTGAAAATAATGTCATACACTATAAAAAAAAATCCAAGTCCTTTTTTTTTAATTGATCCTCTGATACGCCCATTGCAAAATGCTTTTTTTTTTTTTTTTTTTTTTACTACTAAAGCATTTGACACGTTCCTGGGGAGTTTTGGTGCTGGTGAAATTATAGGATGAATAGCACTAATTAGAGCTTGCCAGAGAGGAAGCAAGGACTGTAGTGACTTCTGCGCAAAGTTTCTCACGGATAGAAGGGGAGATTTCTAGGATCTACTTGCCTCAAAGGACCCTAACTTCCCTATAAACATGTTTAGAAGGGTCCCTGCCCTCTAAAACTGTTCCTCTGATCAATGCTTTCCACTTTGCTGCTGACATATATAAGGTGTCAAGTATCAGGGGGTAGCCGTGTTAGTCTGTATCTACAAAAACAACAAGGAGTCTGGTGGCACCTTAAAGACTAACAGATTTATTTGGGCATAAGCTTTCGTGGGTAAAAACCTCACTTCTTCAGATGCAGCATATATAAGGTGGAGCATCAATAACAAAAAGCTGTTCAGGAGTGGACCTGATTCCATTAACTCAGCATGAAGAGCTCCCAACACTATAGTCAGGAGCAAGGGAACATGGCTTTCTGCCATTTCTGGTTGCCTTAGAGAGTTTGCCAACTGTTTGAGGTGGGGGAGAACAAAAAGGGAGGGATATTAGAAAGAGAAAGGGAGGAAGGAAACAAGCAGGGAGGTAGAGGGCTTTGTGATTAAGGCACTGGACTTAGACGCAGGATACCTGGGTTCAATTCTCAGCTCTAGGACAGACCTGGGCCCAGATCCTCAAAAGGTATTTCGGTTGTGGATCTGGGGCTTGCTGTGTAACCTCAGGCAGGGAAAAGTCAATTCAATAGTCCCAGTTAAAGAAAAATGGTAGTTATGAGTCTGTGATCTCAGTCCAGAACCCAGTGGATCAGTTTCTATAGCTTAAAACCACCATTATAACTGGCAGTTCAAGTTAAGATGCTATAAATGAATGGACATGGCAACTGAATAACTCCATTGGCAGGGCAAATTGTTGGGGTACCCTGACAAATGTGCACTGCCATTGTTCCTCCCGTACTTCGTCTACAGACAAACCCAGGGTAGCCAATCCAACAATTAAATTCACTTCATTTTTCTTACAAAAAGAAATCTGGAATTAGTACATGGCCAACAAAATGCTAATATTAGTTAAGTGTTTAGTGTTTTGGGGTAATAGAATTGGATGGTACTGTGCCAAAAAAGGCTCAATATGTCGTAAAGCAAATTTTAGATGCTTTTTCTCTGCATGGAAGCCCGTGGTTCTCTGAGAACAAGATTTAAATTGCTTAAATCTCTAATAGTGCTAGTAAGCATGTGAGCAGTGGCATTTTGAAAAGCTGAAAACAGAACATTACAATAATCCAATTGCATGGTTATGAAAGAATGAATCATCATCCGAGCATCATTCTGAACAAGCTTGGGTCTCCCTTGGACATTTTTTTTTTTGAAGTTGCCAGATGAGAATATAACTGTATTTCTCACTGGAATTTGAAGCAGCGTCAAAGATAGTAGCAACTGGATTTGTAGCAACAGATATAGGGATAAACAAGGGGTTACGGGGAGATTTGAAATGAAGGTATCAAGTGCATCTTAGCAATTAATGGCATGAGGTGGCATTGCTTCACTTTAGAAAGTTGGACATTCGTGTGCGCCGTTATTATGGCAGGGAGTGAGAAAAATAGCATTTGAAGACAAACTACCTGGAAGGAGGTATAGCCATGTACCTACTATGTACCAGGAATACTGGAGTGGGTGCCTGGGCAAAGGTTTCCCCAGAGCCAGAACATATAAATAACATGTAATAGGACTTTGGAAAACTCCTAGGGGGTGGGAGACCATGGAGGAAAACTTATGCTGTGACTACTTCAAGTAATGATAGGATCAAAAATCACTCCAAAGCAGTGCTTTAACAAACAGGCTAGGTTTCCAAGAAATGCCCATTATACCCTTAGTATCACATCTTAGCCAAGGTTATTTTCCTCAAAAAGAAAGACCAATAAGTATCTACTAGTCTCTTCCACTCTTGGCCCAGAGACTCTTCATTCTATCTGCCTTCACTTAGTGGGGACAGGTTCTCTCTGACTTCTATCAGTGCTACTCTTCACCTCCACCAGATGGGTTCACTAAAAAAATGACAGACATTGTCGTCCCCCGTCCTCCCCATCTTTCTCTTTTGTGCTTATCCTAAAAGAACAAATTTAAAAAGAGAGAATTTGACCCAGAAACAGCCGATATCTTAAGGTTCACGCAAGCCCCTTACATACTGGTTTCAGAGCTCTGTATTGACAGAAGCATAGACTGATACGGGTCCAACAAATTCTGCTATCAGGCATTTACATTGCAGTAATTCCTGGAAGTCTACAAGAGTCAAGGCTCCATTGTGCTAGGTGCTGTAGTAAATTGAAAGACGCCAGTACAATTCCAAGTAGAGAGGTCATCTCTCAATCTTCTGTCCTTTGCTTTTAATAACTAAATAACACCAGCATGGTACTTGCAGTACTTTTATAGGAAATGCCTAGAGAATACTATGAATACAGCAGTAACATTCCTCAGTTAGCAAAGGTTTACGGCTGGCAACTATTTTTGGTAGTAAAGAAATACTCACATACCTGCACCTGTACATTGCAGATGCAAAATACTTGAATGCTCACTTTAAATAGTCTAATATTTGTACACATGTTCATACTAGCACCTGTGAAGGTCACAAAGGCCAATCAATTTTGCTGGTGCATGTTTTTAAATATATACATACATGCAATGATTATACTATTTAAAGTGTGCGTGCAGGTGTTAGTGGGTGCACAGGTGTCTAAATCAACAAGGGGCAGTTGTATGTATGCATGTGTGTAATTTAGTGCATACAGAAGGGAGCACAGACTTGGAAAATTTAGACTTATGTATGTTATGTTAATAGAGCCCTGCTTGGGGTGAGAAGATTTGTCAAAATAAGCACTGATACTAAAACTGTTGTAAAATGGGTTCGGGGACATTCAACCATAACAATAGAGAGAATAGTAATCTGAACAATCATAGCAAATCTACTAATCAAACCAAGAAGTGCTTCTCTAGACCAAGGATCAGTCCTCTAATGTGCTTGGTATACTTACTCCAGAGGGTTTCTAGAGTTTCTTGCGGCATTTGAAAAACCTCAGTCTGGACTAGTTGGTGGTGTAACAATTTGAACAGACCTCTGTTGTTTGATATTGTTGGACTTTTTGATTATAGATTTATTAATGCTGACAACAGCATTTAAAGGTAACTGGCTCCTGATCGTCTGCATATTTTGCCTTAAAATAAGCTATAAGTTTACTGTTAATGGGGGGATTAAAACAGATCGTGCTTTGCATTTAAGGTGTGTGAATCTAAGAGGTTGGCATTTAGCTGGTTCTACAATTAAAATAAGTCCCTACCATCACTGTGTAGCATTGTATTGTCCTTCAAAACATAGAAGAACACTTGAAGTTCAGACGCCCACTAACAATTTTCCAGTCTACAGTTTCTGGGATTCATAATCCCACATTCCTCAGAGAAGGAACCAGCAAAACCCCGGATATTTATTGCACAAGTACATACAGGTGCCATGGTGTCAGCTATCTGAGTAACATGGAATTATAAGTACCAACAGAACGACATGGCAAAGTACATAGTGGAGAATGATTAATGTAATCAGTGAAAGCAGTTTCCCATACCTAATATTATATTTACTTTCACATGCACATGATCCAAAAAAATGAAAGGTGGTTTTAAAGATACATTACAGCCTATGTGCCTGCTATATTTGGAAGGGTGAAGAGAACAATGTGAAACACTGTTAAACTATAATCTATACAATAAATTCACAGGTCCTGTGTGCTTAAGCCTTGATTCAGGCTTAAAGTACGTTTTACTTTAAGCAGGAACTTAAGCCTGGCTAACTTCAATGAGATTTAATTAATGTAATTAAGTATTTTACTAAATAGAACACAAAAAAATAGATGTGATTAGTCATATGCTTAAGTGCTTTTCTGAATCAGGCCCTAAATAGCCAATGCAGAAAGTTACCTTAAAGTGGTGAATTTAAATCATTGTATCTGTATGATGCATTTGTATTAAAAAGATAAGCTTGTCAGATTCAACACTCTTGTATCATTTTTATGACTTGTTAGAAAGAGTCTGCAGGGGAGGTCTGTGAGAGTGATTTTAGACCTAGAATTGCTCAGAGAAATCAGTGAGGCTTGGAGCAGATGGCGTCTCGGTGACATTTTAGGAGATAACAATGGATGAAAAGAGGACTCATATGAGACTGGAGAATGCTGTGGAAAAGATCAGAAAACACTTAAGGGAAAATAACTTAGTGGAGGGCCAAGGGAAAAGGAAACGCAAAAGATTTCCAAGACAATGGGGACACCTGGTAAGAGGTAGGGGAAAATTGGAAAAGATATAGGGTTGGCTCAGAGAGGTATAGGTCATATATTAGTAAGGTTCAAAGTGACTAAGCGTGGAGTTCAGAAGGGGAAATTAGAGAGACCCAAAGAACAGGCTTCTGAGAAAATCCAGCTAACCAGATGACAAAACAGTAACGAATTATTCATTGGTCATCTCATTTGCTTCAGGAAAGCAGTGTGTATGGAAGCTGCAAACTTTGCTCTAAAAGAACAACAGAACTGGGATGGGGGGAAGGGGTGTGGGGGAATAGTAACATCATGTTCTTACTTTCCCAACCTTTGTAAATTCTTCTTCCTTTCTATGATAGCAGCAGTGAGGGCGGGTGGCATGTAGATGAGGCACACACCAATACCTGCTCAACCCAATCAGGGCTCTAAATTGGAATCACTTGGATTTAACTTGAATAAAGCCAGTTGAAAAGTTTAACAAAGTTTTTGGTGGGAAAATGCAGCTTTGTCAATATCAAAATGTTTTGCAGAAACATGTCAATTTCTATGACATTTTCAATTGGAAAGAGTGAAAATGAATCATTTCAACTTACTGATTTAATTTCAATAATGTCAAAGTGTTTCCTATATAATTTATATCATAGTTATTTTACATTTTCAAAACAAAACAACTCAAAGTTTCCAAATCAAATTTATTCTGAATTTCTGTTCTGCGAGAAATGTTGAAATTTCTATTTAAGCTGCTTGGGGCAGGTGCTGTCGCTTTTGTTCTGTGTTTGTACAACCCTTATCTCACTGGTGTCCTGTACCATGAGTAGGCATTATGATCATACAAATAACTTTTTGTTCCAATTTTGAATGAAAACAAATTTCAAAATTTTCCTTTTTTCCCTCCGCACAAACTCTAACCTTGAAAAACATGGTACACTGAAATTCCACCTGCCCTCAATATACACATTAGTTGCCACGATTCAGGAGATACTTATTGTTTGCTTGGGGAGGGATAAGAGAATCTTACTCTTGTATTTGGCCCCTCCCTAGCAATCATCAGATTTTTCATAGCAGAAAAGACAGTAACGGTGGAATTCATATATTTTCTAATGAAAGCATAAGTGCCTTTTTCCAGATTTTCAGTGCTACTGCTCCGTACATGTTGATTTTATCATCAGCCCCTTGTTCCAAGAGCAGAATAGTTTGCATAGCATCACAGTCAGCATAAGAAGGGAGACATGATAGAAGCTGAATTTTTGTACAAAGAAAAGGTAAGTTGATTCTAAAAGAGCTGGGTACTTATCAGTCAGGAGTAAAACACTGAGGAATAAAGAGGCTCTTAGTGCAATCAAGATCTTCTTGTTAAGAAATCAGTGCTTTAGTTAGACAACATGTTTGCTTATGGCTGGGGAATAAGAAGTCAAATTCATCATTGGGTTAAGCCCATGAAAATAAATGGAGAGGCGGCAGGGATATATTTGACTCCCATCATCACTGGTGTTTCTTTCCCCCACATCTTTTAACCCCACACAAGTTTAAGAAAACTGCTTCAAAAAGGATAAGAATGCAAGACCCTGTAGTAGGTGTTACCCATAAAGCACTAAAACACTGGTCTGTGTCCAGCCAAAAAAACTCTCTCCCAGCTGTAGAGAAGGGTAAGACAACCAGTAATCCATGGTCAGGAGAAAGGATGGATATTACTGGTACAAGTACTTAGCAGGTGTAGGGGGATTAAAGTACCATTTATTCCTCTTCCACCCAATAATTATAAGGAGTTGTGCTCAATTAATTTTTGTGTTGCCTCTAGTTAGAAGATGCTCCCAGTTGTTAGAAGATGCTGCAAGATACAAAATGTACAATAGATACTGTATCTCTACATAATTCCTGGCATAAGCTTTGCTGAATTGGTGTCAAGGTTGAGAATACATATCACTTGGGTAAATTTGCATGTAATATAGGGTCCCTAAAAGGGAAGGAGTCTGTGCTGAGCCTCTTAGAGAGAGAACTAAGACTATGTCTACACTGTGAGCTAGCGAGGTGATTCTCCTGCTCACATACAAGAACTTGTACTAGCTCTCATTGAGCTTGCATGAGTATAAGTAGCAGTGTAGGCGTGGTAGTACGGGTATCAGGAGTGAAGGCATGGTTGAGTCATGCTGAGTACAAACTCACCTGACACTGGTGGGTATGCACTCAGCACAGCTCAGCTGTGCCTCCGCAGTGGTGACACTGCGATTTATACTCATGCTAGCTTGAGGAGAGCTAGTGTAAGTATATGTACTCAAGTAGGGGTAGGGAGAGCCTAAGGTGGCTTGAAGCCACCTTTGTGTCCTGCTCATCCTGAGCTGCTCTAGGAACCCCAGCCTTATTTAGACAGTCATTAAGATTTGTCATATTTACAACAGTCTCCCCAGGCTGCCCTACAGGCCACAGCCCTTCCAAGAATCTCTCCAGAGCTGCATGCTGTGGCCCACCCCAACACACCCCACCCAGGATACTCCCTATCAGAGCTTTGCAAGGGGGTCCGCAGAGAGCACTCCCTAAAGGCATCTTCCACAGTGCCTGTACTGTGCAAATCCTCCCCCCAGCTGATAAAGGGCTTTTAGGGCCCTTTTACAAAGTTCCAGCCCTTTTAACTGGCAGAGAGTCTGGAGTGGGGTAAACATCTCACCCAGAACATATATTTGCACACAAAGTGTCTAGGTCTAGATCCTAAAGTAGATGTAGATGAAGAAAGCAAAATGTTAGCTTGGTGCTGAGGAGTCATAGAATCATAGAACCATAGAATATTAAGGTTGGAAGGGACCTCAGGAGGTCATCTAGTCCAACCCACTGCTCAAAGCAGGACCAACCCCCAACTAAATCATCCCAGCCAGGGCTTCGTCAAGCCTGACCTTAAAAACCTCTAAGGAAGGAGATTCCACCACCTCCCTAGGTAACCCATTTCTGTGCTTCACCACTCCCCCAATGAAAAAGTTTTTCCTAATATCCAACCTAAACCTCCCCCACTGCAACTTGAGACCATTACTCCTTGTTCTGTCATCTGGTACCACTGAGAACAGTCTAGATCCATCCTCTTTGGAACCCCCTTTCAGATAGTTGAAAGCAGCTATCAAATCCCCCCTCATTCTTCTCTTCTGCAGTCATGTAGCATTTGAGACATTTGCGACTTAAGCCACTTCGCAAACCAATGCTGTGCGGTGCACATTTTTGGTACTCGCCCCACCAGAAGTAGTAGTGCAGGATCATCACTATCTGCAGACTTGTTAAAGCCTTTATGGAAGAGGATGACCCAGGGAAGATAGAGGAAGGCAGTGATACAGTTACCGGCATTTTCAAATTTAAGGGGTCTGCTACATGCCTTTTTTAGGCTACAGTCTTTTATATTAAAAGCTAAGAAAACAGTCTGATCAAATGACAAGTTACAAAGCAGACAAGAAGGGAACTCAAAAATGGGAAGGACAGGAAGACAGGAAGCTATGGGGGAAAGTTAAGGTTGTTTGAGTGAAGTAGTTCCATATGTTGACAAGTTTGGGTTTTTTTTCAAGTTTATCCTTAACTTTGACTCTCCTGTTTTCTAAAGGGTCCATGAAGATGTCTTCTTGCTTTCTTTATTCATGTTGGCACAGTGACAAAGATTAAAAAGCAGTTTGGGTGAATATCATTTTAACCCAGATTTACCCTTAAAGCTCAATATTTTCTACTTCAGATAAAATTTCCATAGCCCAGTGAAAACAAAAGGCCAGTGGAAGAAAAATGAACATCCCTCCATCTCTGCTGGTGCGTCTTTGATTACTCTTGTTCCAATCATTCTTCTGTCAGTTGCTGCCAGAAGGAACAAGGTATTAAGCAGCCCCAAAATGGGTTGGGGCATGTCTTGGGCAAGTTTGTCCACTTTCTTTTTCATACTGATTTCACACATTCACAGCTTAGCCCCCATGAGAATGCTGCTGACCAGCTATTAGTTTCCCCATGTCGTTGTGTGTGAAAAATCTCAAACAACAAAAATTGCTTGAAGCAGAATGTCCAAGAATAACAGTTTTCAATAAGTAAATCAATATTTATTTCCTTCATCATCCATGTCCATTAGCCTCCCTTTGGAGCTGTCTTTACGTTTTGTAGCATACAGGGCAGAGGGGCATTGCTGGCATATATCACATTAGTAGATGTGCAGGTGAATGAGCCCTAAGATAGATATTGGAGCAAATGCGGTTGTATCTTAGGGCTCATTCACCTGCACATCTACTAATGTGATATATGCCATCATGTGCCAGCAATGCCCCTCTGCCATGTATATTGGCCAAAGCAGACAGTTAATACGTAAAAGGATAAATGGACACAAATCAGACATCAGGAATAGTAATATACAAAAGCCAGTAGGAGAACACTTCAATTTCCCTGGACATTCAATAACAGATTTAAAAGTAGCCATTCTTCAACAAAAAGAGAAACTGCTGAGCTACAATTCATTTGCAAACTTAACACCATCAATTTGGGCTTGAATAGGGATTGGGAGTGGCTGGCTCACTACAAAAGCAATTTTCCCTCTCTTGGTATTGACACCTCCTCATCAATTATTGGGAGTGGACCACATCCACCCTGACTGAATTGGCCTTCAACATTGGCTCTCCACTTGTAAGGTAACTCCCTTCTCTTCATGTGCCAATATACATTTATGCCTGTATCTGTAATTTTCACTCCATCCATCTGAAGAGGTGGGTTTCTTACCCACGAAGCTTATGCTCAAATAAATCTGTTAGTCTTCAAGGTGCCACCGGACTCCTCATTGTTTTTGTGGATACAGACTAACACAGCTACCCCTCTGATACATGAAACCATTAGTAGGACACTTCTTACAGCATTTTGGACTTATAGCACTATAAGTGCTAAGTATTGTTTCTCGTAGATTTTCATAGACTTAAAGGCCAGAAGAGCCCATCATGATCATCTGTCTGACTTCCTGCACACTGCAGGCCACAGCCAACACTCCAATATCCTCCCCTTTCCATCATCAGTCTTAAGGTTGGATAAATTAATGGGACAGAAGCCAACACCTGCTATTTGTTATGGGCCTGATCCAATGTCCACTGCAGGCAATGGATGCCCATTCACTTCAACGGGCTTTGGCTGGTGCCCTTCTGCCAGCAAATTCCACCTCCCCAGCGGAATTCAGGCCCCAGTTTAGCAAGGTACTTAGAGCTAGATCCACAAAGGGATTTAGGCATTGCAGGGGAGCCACCTAAACTTGCCATTAGGAAATGCTCCACCCCTCTCAGGGAGTTAGATACCTAAGGCTGGGGCCAGAGGGAGGTGCCTATCCCCACTTGGGATTCACAGCTATGAACCCTCTCCTGGAGTTAGGAGTCTAAACCTTTGTTGTTGTTGCTGCTACAAGAAACACAGCAGCAGCAGCCTCCCCATTTAGCCCTGGATGTTGGTGACCCAGGTCCAGTCCCCACCTTTCTTCCATTGGGGGGCAGGGATTTGAATTTGGGTTTCCTCCCTCTCGGCTGAGTCTCCTAACCACGGGGCTCGAGAGTAATTCTCAGTCACTCTGGCCCAATGCAGATTTAATTATTTATTCACAGCTTCAACAGGAAAAGGAAAGATTGAAAGAGCCCAACACTAGCATAGCCCTGTAATTAAGGCACTCCCCTAAGATGTGAAAAGCCCAAATTCAAATGCCCCCTCCATGTCAAGCAGAGGGATTCATTGAATCTGTGCCTCTTACATCCTGGATGAGCCCTCTAACCACTGGGCTAAAGGTTATAAGGGAGGCTTGCAAACAAATCATTTTGTATAACAGTGCAGATACTTAGAATTGTTTAAACAGCAAAGAGTCCTGTGGCACCTTGTAGACTAACAGACGTATTGGAGCATGAGCTTTCGTGGGTGAATACCCACTTCTTCGGATGCATCTGAAGCAGTGGGTATTCACCCAAAAAAGCTCATGCTCCAATAAGTCTGTTAGTCTATAAGGTGCCACAGGACTCTTTGCTGCTTTTACAGCTCCAGATTAACACGGCTACCCCTTTGATCCTTAGAATTGTTTGTAATTTTTAGACATCAGCCATATTTTGGCATGCCATTTGCAGTCCCACGACCAACGTTTCCTTGATTAAAACTCAAATACCTGCTCAGCGTCCCATAACGCAGAGTGCAATATATTTTCCTCAGCACAACTAAGTGAAGACTACAATCCCTGGCCTGCCTCCTTTGCAGCACATGGGTTTAAGTCATCTGTTAACCTCATTCCAGCTTCTCGGCTCTCATTTCCTTGTCACTGGTTGCACAAGTTGTTCGGTTTCTCTGTTTGTGCACTGTTGAGACTAATGATTTTCATAATCTACACGGAGAATTTATGAGAGTGACACTTGCAGCAATGAGGAGAGTTTGCGGGCTGTCAAAGATCAATCCAACCATTTCAACAGCTGTGGATGGTTCAGTACTTATCTTCCATCTTGATTTCACATATAATTGGTGAGAGCAGAATGTCAATGCCACTAGCAGCTAACAATGGTGGAACTGCTCATTCCTGTGAACTGCCGACTGTCCTTGATGTGGATGTCTGGGCCTTTATAATCTCCTAGGCAGCAGACACATTGTTGTAGCTGATAGAGGCAAAGTGCTTCATATTTCATTCATTCCACCATCCGATAGCTGAATTTTAAGGCAAAAAATTCAGTAGTTCCTTTTTCATTAGAGGAGCAGCCCCAGTTGGAGAACATGAGCCACTTCTCACTGAAAATGATTGAGATTGTCAGAAAGAAGAACTCATGGAGGCAACCCGGGACTATGAAGGTCAAATGAACTACTAATGGTGTAAATAGGACTACTGTTACTTTCTCCATCCCGCCCCATCTCTTTATTCACCTGTTGAATATTGTGTAAAACAGGGGTGGGCAACTTTTTTGGCCCGAGGGCCATATCTGGGAATAGAAATTGTATGGCGGGCCATGAATGCTCACAAAATTGGGGTTGCGGTAGGGAAGGGCTCTTGTTGGGGGTGCAGGCTCTGGGGTGGGATCAGAAATGAGGAGTTCAGGTTGCAGGAGGGGGCTCTGGGCTGGGGTGGGGCTGGGAATGAGGGGTTTGGGGTGCAGGAGGGTGCGAGACCAAGGGGCTCGGAGGACAGGAGGGGGATCAGGGCTGGGGCAGGGGGTTGGGGCATGTGGAGAGTCTCAGGGGTGCAGGCTCTGGGCAGCGCTTACCTCAAGTGGCTCCCAGAAGCAGTAGCATGTCCCCCCAATGGCTTCTATATGGCAGCGCAGCCTGGCGGCTCTGCATGCTGCCCCTTCCGCAGGCACTACCCCTGCATCTCCCATTGGCTGTGGCTCCTGGACAATGGGAGCTGTGGGGGCAGCGCTTGGGGTGGGGGCAGCGTGCGGAGTGGAGCTCCCTGGCTGTCCCTATGAGTAGGACCCGGAAGGGGGCCATGCCATGTGGAGCAGCCCCCGACCCTGCTCCCCAGCTGGAGCAGTTTGCCCACCCCAGTATAAAATCATAAATTGTAAGTAATCCAGGGCAGGGAGTGTCTGTGTTATCGGTTTGTTTGGTATCCAGTGCAATGGGCCCTAATTCCTGCATAGGATTCATAAGTGCTATTGCAATAGAAACTTGGAAAGCAAATATGGAGGATTTTCAAAAGGTACAAGGACCAGGCAGATATTCGAGTCCCACTGAAGGTCAACAGGAGTTGGATGCTAAACACCTATTTGTGCCTTTGAAAATCTTCCCCCAAAGCAATAATTTTGTCTGGAGACATATTTGGATTTTTGGCATAAAAACAAACAAATCCCCTGAAAGTTATTTTGGTTGGGTTTGTTTTTAGTGATGTCTCTGCTCAAATCACTATAGGATTCCTGAGGTACCGGGAACGTGCATCAGCATGTGTAGGCCTACATTTGTCAGTGCATCTTTATGGTGAGTAGCACCTTGCTTCAGAAATAGTCCTATTGACTTGAAGCCAAATGGAACTATTCACAGAGCAACGTACTACTTAACATGCAAAAGGGTAGTCAAATTTGGAGCCATATAAACAGAAAGGATGATAAAACCAAAGGGAAGAGAAAATACTTCATTTGTTTCAGACAACTCTTATCTGATCAATATTTTTTGGGGGGGGGGTTCCTTTTAATAAGGAAAACAATGCTTTTTCTGCCTTAGAATTACAATGGGAGCATCCCAAAAATTGGGAATGCATAACTTGTGGAGTGAGTTCTAACTTAACACAGTTACAGGTTTCTAACCATACCTACAAGCTGGGCATTCTTGACAGAAAACTAGCAAGCGAGTGAGTGAAAACGATAAGAGGAGGATTCTTCAAAAATCTGGCAATGACAGAAAGTCACAGATATTTATACCCTGCTATCTAATTAGATTTGCAAGCAGAAGCATTTTAGCCATCAGAACTGCAGGGTTAGCATGGAGGGCAACCTTCAGAATAATTTGTCAGTGCTTTGTCATTCAAAAGGGTCGTGATAACTCTCTTTATTTCATTCAGCGTGAAGTGAGAGCAGAGCTAAAAACAATTCATGGCCAGTATATGTAAAGGTATCTGAACAGTCCTCGGATTATAGTTTTATTCAGAGAAAAGCGCAGAACAGGACCAATGAGAAGGAAGAAGGAGCCTGACCCTGCATTCCAGACACCCCCAAGTCTTCAGGCATCATGCTCTAGTAGCTTAGGGCACTGGCATTAGAGTCAGGAAACCTAAGTGCTATTCCCACCTCTGCCATTTATTGGCGAGGCCATGGGTAAGTCACTTCACCTCCCTGTGCCTATGTTTCCCCTCTGACCTTTTGTCAGTTTTGATGGTGAGCTCATCAGGGCAGGGTGGTCTCTTGCTATGTGCCAGACAACATACAGACAACAGGTTACCAGCTTGCTGGGCTCTCTGGGCACTACTGTAACACAAACCATAAAATCTCACTCCTTTGACATAAGTGGTTGGTTTGTACAATGGTTTGATGTGGTCAGTTCTTAGGACCAAATCCAGCTCCCCTTACTCAAGAGCCATCCCTTGGAAGTCACTGGAACTACTCATGTGAGCAAGGGGAGCTAGACCTTGCCCAAGGAGTCCACACATCCCTCAAACCAACACCTCCTACAGAGAGAAGCTTCTGAATGGGAAAATTATTGATTCGGTCTTCTAATTCACAGCAGAATATGGAGTAGTTCAAATAAATGATGCTAATAAAGGCCATTATGACTTAATTGAAATACATCTTAGATATTGATCGACCACTAGCAATTCAAGGAAACAAAGGAGAACTGCATGAAAGATACAGGACAAAGCTCATTTTTCAAGGTGCCGCTCCCTGCAGTGTTGTATTGGTGGTACAAAATCTTACAACACGAAATCATGCACATGTATCACAGTGTATGATTCAGTGTATGATTATTGCTGAGATATGAGATAAAGTGCATCCTGAACATTAAGCATCAAACAAAGGATGTCTTTTAAAGTAAGGGACAGATGGTCACCTTTTACAAGCAGTTTAAAAAACAATGATTTACCACCAGGCTTCAGATGCTAAAACAGATTCTGATATGCTTATGCCTACTGAGTAACAGCATCAGAATCTGGACTTAAAGTGTTATAGCACAAGCTGGTAGAAGTGGCAGAAGGAGCTCTTTGAGGTAGGTACTGCCTACCCTGTTTTGAGTCAGATACGGTATGATCCACACTCACTGCTATAAACTGGCTCTGAGCACATTTTTACTTGCATCCCCACATTTAGGGTATGTCTACACCCAGCCACTAGTTCGGCGGCTGGGAATCGAAGTTCTGGGTTCGACTTATCGCGTCTTGTCTGGACGCGATAAGTCGAACCAGGAAGTGATCGCCGTCGACTGCGGTACTCCAGCTAGACGAGGGGAGTACCGCGGAGTCGACGGGGGAGCCTGCCTGCCGCGTGTGGACCGAGGTAAGTTCGAACTAAGGTACTTCGAACTTCAGCTACGTTATTCACGTAGCTGAAGTTGCGTACCTTAGTTCGATTTGGGGGGGTAAGTGTAGACCAGGCCTTAGGTGAACAAGGGCCCTACTGGCAAGTGGGGGATGAAGGCTGGAGCCACAGGCTAAGAGCTTTTAAAGTGTTGATATGCTGTAAACACAGAGACCCTTTGTACTTATACACCACACACACACACACACACACACACACACACACACACAAGACCAGAGGCAGAGAACAGAGGCAGCATATAAGAAGATGTAGTGGTCTTGAATTGAAACACTTTCAATGTGAAAGTAATTCAGTGTTCCTGTGTTGGATACACTGCCCTCCAAGCAGGATGTACAAGCTGTAACCAGGACAGTGGACTAGAGGGACAGAATCAGCTGAGACATAAAAGCAGATTATTTAGTGTTGTGAGATGCTACCGGTGTGGTGCTCTGCTTTCTCCTGTGTTGATATCACTCGGCTGCGTGCGTGTGTTCCCTCTGTATGCAGTCCCAGCTCTGCAGATAGCTGACACAGCAAACCCGACGAGAACCCCCCATAACCACAGAGTCTAGTAAGATGCAAAGTCACTTCGGACTAGGTTTATTGCGATCTCGGACACAATTGCAGTTCCCCGTAGATTACTTAGTCTACCGGGCATACTACTAATAGATGCCTCTTGGCAAGGACCCGGCTCAGTGGCGGGACTTTCCACTGCCCCCGTGGCCGGACAAAGACACCACCCCAGGGATACATTTTTATACACAGGTACAAACAAGTTACACATCACTCCTGACGTATTGAGGTGCAACCCCTTCACGTAGCAAGGTACAACCTCCCTACGTAGTAAGGTGCCGCCTCTCACCTTGTACATGTTGGTTCGATCAAAACAACTCTATCCATCATTTTACCCTTTTGCCCCTGTCATTGGGATGGGTCGGCCTGTTCCATGTTATCTGTGGAATGTTCCAGTATAGGAGTGTTCTGATATCTAGTGTTCAGTACTTTTTAGGTATGTATCTTTTTGCAGAATCAGCCCTTTCCTTGCCAGCTTCTGTGAGCAGGGCCTGCCTCTAGCTCACAGCTTAACTTTGCTTTATGTTAGCAAAGTCTTGACCATTACTTTAGTTCAGGCCTTAGGCCTCATACCAGGCCTCTGATACCAAGGTTTATCTCTCAGGGCCTCCTCTTACTACATTTAGTACAACAGTGGCTGAGTAGCAATATCTGCAAGCAAAGTCTACCTTAAATAAAGACAATGGGTAAAGTCTTGGCCTCACTGAAGTCAATGGCAAAACTCCAACTGACTTCACCCAATGTTCTTTTAAATACCATTTATGGCCAGGTCAAAGTAAATAGGGAGTGCCACTCAAAAGCACTTGGAGGAAGGCAAGAAGCAAATGTGAGCAAAATAATTAAGGGCTTCTCATACTGGATCAGACATTGGGCCCATTAAATCCAGAATCCAAAGGTTTAGTAACCAGTAATCTCATGAGGCCATGGCCAAGAGTTTAGCTAATTTGCGATTGACTTAAATAAAAAATAAAAAAGCAAAAACTCACTGAAAAGGACTAAGCATCCTATCATCTGTAGTGCTGCTTGAACTGAAATATTACACAAATATATTTCGTCACTATGTAGCACTGTTCTAAATTTTGGAATACACCTCTTTACTGTACTGGAAGTCCTCTAACAGCTGGTAAAAGCCTCAAGTTTCACTGTTTTGGTGTCAGCCATCTCTGAGGGTACTAAAATAATCACACAGAACTGAAATCTCACTCGTGGTAGCTGAAGATGCTGCATTTATTTATTGATTGATCTAGACTAGATACAGAAAGAGCTTCTACACCAAGCTTTCAGACGTGACCTTCTATACAGTAAAACAAAACAAATAACCCCAACTTCAGAGGATTTTATAAAAGTTTAAACCCTTCAAACGAACACCCCACCCCTTACTCTTCACCCCACTCCTTGTGAACCAGGGGAAAAAAGAGCCCTGCAGCCCACATTTGCATTTTGCAGACTGGTGATTGAAAGGGTATTTTTCCTGATTCACTGCACTTTGTACTGAATGCTGGGCTTTGGGATTTGGAGAGAGGTTAAAAAGCTAACTTTTCATTTTTTTCCTCTTGAACTGTGTGTTGTATGTTAAATCTGCTAATGAAAAACCTGGAAGCAAGAAAAGGTGAAGTAAAAAGGCAAACCCTTTTGTTGTACTTCTAAACTATGAGTGAAATTTTCAATAGCATGTAAGTGATTTAAGAGCCTAAGTCCCATTTTGAAAAGTGATTTGGCAAGACAGACTCCTAAATAGATAACTGTATAGACAGGGCTGGCATTAGGCCAATTCCCCCGAATCGGGCCCCGCGCCTAAGAGGGCCCCGCGCCCTAAAGAAGAGCACCTAACTTAGGCGTCTTTTTAATTTTTACTCACCCGGCGGCGCTCCGGGTCTTCAGCGGCGTGTCCTTCACTCGCTTCGGGTCTTCGGCAGCATTTCGGCAGCGGGTCCTTCAGTGCCGCGGAAGACTCAGAGCGAAGACCCGGAGCGCCGCTGGGTGAGTCATCCCTGTCAGGGCCCCATCGAAACTATTCAAATCGGGCCCCGCACTTCCTAATGCTGACCCTGTGTATAGAGAGTACACTTAAAGTTTGCGGACAATACCAAGTTGGGAGTGGGGGGTTTGCAAGTGCTTTGGAGGATAGGATTAAAATTCAAAATGATCTGGACAAACTGGAGAAATGGTCTGAAGTAAATACGATGAAATTCAATAAGGACAAATGCAAAGTACTCCACTTAGGAAGGAACAATCAGTTGCACATGTACAAAATGGGAAATGACTGCCTAGGAAGAAGTATTGCAGAAAGGGATCTGGGGGTCATAGTGGACCATAAGATAAATATGAGTCAATAGTGTAACACAGTTGCAAAAACAAACAAACAAAAAACGAACATCATTCTGGGATGTATTAGCAGGAGTGTTGTAAGCAAGACGAGAAGTAATTCTTCCACTCCACTCTGTGCTGATTAGGCCTCAACTGGAGTAGTGTGTCCAGTTCTGGGTGCCACATTTCAGGAAAGATGTGGACAAATTGGAGAAAGTCTAGAGAAGAGCAACAAAAATGATTAAAGGTCTAGAAAACATGACCTATGAGGGAAGACTGAAAAAATTGGGTTTGTTTAGTCTGTAGAAGGGAAGACTGAAAGGGGACATGGTTTTCAAGTACATAAAAGGCTGTTACAAGAAGGAGGGAGAAAAATTGTTCTTAACCTCTGAGGATAGGACTAGAAGCAATGGGCTTAAATTGCAGCAAAGAAGGTTTAGGTTAGACATTAGGAAAAACTTCCTAACTGTCAGGGTGTTTAAGCACTAGAATAAATTGCCTAGGGAGGTTGTGGAATCTCCATCATTGGAGATTTTTAAGAGCAGGTTAGACAAACACCTGTCAGGAATGGTCTAGATAATACTTAGTCCTGCCATGAGTGCAGGGGACTGGACTAGATGGCCTCTCGAGGTCCCTTCCAGTCCTATAATTCTAAGTCACTTGGAGATTTTACCCTAATCCCCATTTTGAAAATGGAGTTAGGAGATTAACTCTCAAAGAAAGTCAATAGGACATAGATGCTTCAGGGCCTTAGTCACATTTCAAAACGGGACTTAGGGTAATGTCTCCGAAAGTGACTTAGAGCCTATGCCTTGCCTGCTAAACTAAAAGCACATGTCAGAAACAGGGCCATATTCGTTTTCTTGCATATGGTTATTCATTCTGCCTTCTCAAGGGACATTCAAGAAAGAGACACTGCATTTTCACAACAAACAGTTGGGACCATTATCTTATATATAGGGTTAACTTTCCACTCATATATTACACACACACTTTAATTCCCCCAATGCCAGCTATTTACAGATTCACTCCATCCTTGAGACGCAGCCTCTTGTACACCGAGGGATCCACCCATCTCTGTTTTGATTGACAGGATGAAGATCCTTCGCTTTCATTTTGTATTTGACCAGCCCTCTGCTTCAAACATCAATGCTCTGATAAAGGGTCAGCAATGGAGAATTTCACAAGACTTACCAGCCTAAAACCAACTCCATCAATCTTAATAACTGGTGTCATAACCAGCAACTCTCGTCTCTGGAAAGAGTTGGTTTTCAATTGCCCCAAAGTGCAAAGCTGTCTTTTCAGCAGCAGTCTGTGGCCATTTCAGGCACTTTCTAGTGTCAAAGCTAAATTGAAAGCTTTTCTATAATAATAGTAAACAACGCAATGGAGAATGTTTTCATGGTCTCCAAACTGGCCTGGGATATTGTTCAAAAGTGAAAGAATACTCCAAGAACAGGTAAATTCCTCCTCCTCCACCCCTCCCATTAAAATGCCCCCTTTGGCCTAGCAGGGGAATGTACACAGGTCCTTTTTCTAGCTAAGGTGAGTGGGGAACAGAGTTTAACTGACTTACCAAAGCTTATCAAGGCAGTTTGTGGCAAACCCAAGTACAGAATGTTGATCTCTAAGCTAGTAGAGCCTGTTTCACTCACCCGGCTACAATGCCTCTCATGAAAATTGCTTCCAATCTCTGTAATTAGGTAACTACAACTGTACAATCAGGCTGATAGTGCTCACTCATCTTTGTAAAGTACTTGAGCTCCAAGCATGAAGCAGCTCTACGAAAGTGTAAAGCATTCTCCTTAGCCCCATTTGTCAGAGGGGGTAATTAAGACCTTGGATACAGAGAAACGTTTTACCCATTTCACTAAATTGGTTTAGAAACTAATGTAGATAAATTGGTGCAACTCATGTGGACATAATTAATTTTACTACATCCGTTTCTAAACTGATGTAGTGAAATCAGTAAAACTTGGGTATCTATTCAAGGCCTAAGCCACACAGAAGTCCTTTGATTGGCTTAGGGGTATGGTTGGAGTTCCTAGGTAATGGTCTTTCTTCCCTCTTTTCCTCCTTCCCCAGTCCTCTGTCAGGTGCTCCTCACCCATTCCACCTACTTCCCACTCAGGGGATGGGTTCCCTTCTCAAGGATGTAGTTCTTGGAGGAATGATTTTTTTCTGGTTGGTGGATGGACCTCTCCCTGTCTGGTTTGAGGAGTGCCAGTTCCTTTGGTGGAGGGGTCTCTGTTCCAACCCCACCCTTCCACATCAGGCATACACACCATTCCCAATGAAGTTGTTGGTGAGCAAGGCTCAGTGTGGATCCTTTAGCATCATTCTATATTATGGACACTAAACCATATTAAGAACTGCTGTGGTTCACAGGCATTTTCAACAGCTTGGTGCTGTTATATAGGGAGAGGCTGCATATGTGTGTATCATTATTAAGGAATAATAAGGTAATCTGTAAATAGTCTTTAAAACTGACTGATTGAGATTAGTATGTCATATTAAAATTATTCACAATACAATCAAGACAATTATTCTGACCAGAGGGTATAAAATAGAAGACCAGTCTAACAATTAGTATACCCACTCAACAGCAAAAAGAAGCATTATCTTGAGGTTAATGCATGTGAATCAGGAGATCTGAATTCTCGTCTGGGCCTCTGCCAATGACATGCTGCCTGATTCTGGCAAGTCACACAAGACCTCCAGACTTCAGTGTCCTTGCCTGTGAAACGGAGCCAGAAGGGGTGTTGTGAAAGCTTTATTCCTGAAGGGTTCGAGAGTTCTTTGGGATTCTTGGATGGGAGAGTCTGTGAAAGTGTAAAATAGTATAATTATTCCTTCAAGAGTTTCCCAACTACATAAGTCAATCTGCTGGCCCCCAGGGCTTTTGTAGAGCTGCACAGGAAAATGGACCTTGTTTGCAAGAGCAAGCCAATCTGAAAGCCATTAAAGTTGACCAGTTTGTACGTAGGCAGATGTTTCACCATCCAAAGGCTGACTCACCCAACTCCATTCATTTTCTGTAGCAGCTTTCATGAGATTTGATGAGATTTAAAGGGCAAATGATTTGTCCAAGGTCACATAGAGGTCAGTGCCATAAGCAGGAGCAGATAGGTCTCCCAACTCCCACATTACCAGGAGCGGAAGGATGGTTTGGTGTCTAAAAGCATAGGCCAGCTTCTGCACTGATTAATATTCTGTGCAAATCTCTTGACCTCAGTAGCATTGGCTGTGGTCAGTATCAGATTTGGTTCATTAAATGTAGAGAGCAGAATCACAGAAACTGAAGCAAACACTGGGGAGGAAGCTATGCTAATTATAGTACCAAAGGGAACCACCAGGCACATCCAAAGACTGAATTTGGGTCTGACATCCAGTGCTTACTCCTCTGGTTATAGCAAAGAACGGAGACCCCAGGAGTTTGAGTTTCGAACCAGCTCACCTACTTGCTACCTTCTTGCCTTAGGCGAATCATATCCGCCTCTTGTACCTCAGTTGGCCCATTTGAAAGTTTGGATTAAAAGCAGGACTTCACTTTTACACCATTTGATTGGGCCAAGGTTTTTTGCTAAATAAATTACAAGCCATTATTTCTGTAGTAAAAACACAAGGTGGGATTTATACGTAGTAATTTTCTCACTAAATACATACATTCAATGAACTGCTTAGAAGTACATTTCAAAACAGTTTGTTGAACACCACTCTTATTACTGTTAAAATATTTGCTGTCACTACATAGTGGATAAAAGTAGAGGTTGAGAGCAGCATTTTCTCAAAGTGTGACAGTTTTCTGAAAAAGTCTATCAGCATGGCATGACAGCCAGCAAGTAAATTACAGCACCCAAGCTCATGCTAGGCAATAACTAAGTTCTGTGGGCTGAATAAATGCCAGAGCTGGCAGCAGATATTTAAAAAATTATAGAATCCTTCCGAATTTGAAGGGCTTCCCTAGCCATCTTGTCTATTATCCCTTCCCTTCTATGCCACTACCACCAGTCGTGTTCTGCTGCACGCAGCTCTTGGGCAGGAAACCACCACCATCATGTACAGTAAGATTTACCGTTCCATTTTAACAAAGTGAGAGTGAGGACAGCTGGGAAGAAAATAAAACCATCTGGTGAGGAAGCTCTGTTCTCATTTGTTTCAATGACAGAGAGGTTTTCCAGCACAGGAGATGGAGGCTTAATTGGTAGCTGCAATGGTGCTGCAGAGTAAGGTCCAGATCCTGCAATATGCATGGGCACAGGGGTCTGCCCAATAGAGCTCACTGCAGAATCACGGCCTCGCTTTGTGGGGACAGTACTGACCAAGGGTTTTGAGTGAGTGGAAATTGCTCCTAGTTTCTACTCTTGCTAGTTGTGAGTAAATATAAACACATACAATACCCCCCAAGAATACAGATGGAGAAAGTACTGCAGCAAAATAAAGAACTCCAGGGCGAGTCGGCACTAGAAAAGAAAGCATTAAAGAACAAATGTATTAGAAAACAATGTCATTAGAGAACAATGGGCAGGTGACTAACCCAAAGTGTTCAGGTCCAATCCCAGTAGCAGCAAGGCATACCCTGCTGAAGTTAATGGGGCTACCCAGTTTCCCTTTCCCATTTTGCATGTCTGTTGCATTTGCCAGTGTTTTCTGTGCTGATCTGTCTAGACAATAAAAAAAAATTAAATGTAAGAAAAAATATGTTTCAGAGTACTAAGTACAGGGGGAAAAAGATCCTTTTCCGGGAGTCTCTGGAGCAGTGGAGGACAAAGACTCCAGTACACCAACTTTTATCTCAGTGTTACTTAAAACTAATAGGAGAATGTAGGTTAAAGCCTCTTTCCCCCCCACTCCCCATCTCATTCCCAACTTTGATGGAGCCTAGAAGTATCCAACACAGATCCCATTATCTTAATGGCACCAGAATGTCACATCTATTGCACAAGAAATGTAAACTCTAGCAAAGAAGCCAGCGCTCTGTACATGGTCTAGCCTAAATATTCATATTGCTAGCCCCATAACCCCAGTATGTGGCACAATCATATTTCTCTATAGCCTCCATTAAACAACAGAGGGGAAAGGGCTTGCTGCCATACGACGCCATACTGCCACCTACGCCACTCTTTGTACATGGAAAGGCTAACGGGTAGCACTACTCGATAAACTCAATAAAGCAACTTTCAGTATTTTGAAGCAAATCTTAGGACTTTTGCTGATTTATGCACTTTCCTAGAGCCACATGAGGGCTAAAACCTTCTGTTACATTCACCACATGAATCGTAGAGAAGTGACTTCAATTATGTTTAGACTGTGCTGAAAAAGGTAAATGCCAAGGTTCAGGATGCTTCCATCAGAGTTTTTTCCAGGAGGCCAGTTCTGCCTCACAGCTCCTTCGGAGGGAAATGGAAGTTTCACTGGGGTAAATAAGGCAGAAAAGCCGAACCACTTTCACACTATGGCTAACAGATATCTCCAAAGAGATTTGTGGCCCCGATTCTGGTCTCAGGTAGCCCTAGGACATCCCCAGTGGGACTGTACCTGTCAGCAGAAGCTGGCACTGCCTGTTTTGGTCATAAAGGAGCCAATTAGTCACTACTGAGCCCACGATAATACTCCAACTCACCACAGTAATTTGAATTTGGTGTCCAAATGCTCCAGAAATGAAGAGAGAAGTCCCTGTTTTGTGTGGAATAACTGAGGTGCAGCAGCCTCCTCGGGTGCAGAGCCAGCGGGAGAAGACAGACAGTGGATACATTTATTCTATTTCTGATGCATTCTTTAATGTAAAACCCCCAATGTAAATATCACCAATTCAGAGGAGGATCTGAGGCATTTTTTGGAGGATTGTGGAGGATGCTGTTGATCATTCAGTTGGAGAAAATTCTTCTGTCAGGGTCTCAGAGCTTGCCTCCTGTACAACCCCTTCCTACATCCTTCCTAAGGAACAAGGAGTCTAGCCCACAAAGAGCACAGATCCTTGGGCATCCACGGCCATCCATGTGAATTCACTGCACCTTTGCACTGGATCTGGACCCTGTACTGCTCTGCTGCTCAGCACAATGATCTCAGAGCTCTACAGCAGGTGCCTGTCTTTGGGATGCCCTTCTAAGAGGGTTCCTTATTGTGGGAGGTGTTCCACAACAGAGTTAACAGGCAGTAGCTGTGTTAACTTGCCTCTACTCTTTCCACCAGATGCAGCAGGCAATATGGAGGCCCTGGCCCAACCCAGGCCTGCCCACCCCGGCACCCATTCAGGGGTGGTGCAAGGAAGTTTCACGCCCTAGGTGAAACTTCCACCTTGCGCCCCCCCCCCCAGCCCTGCGGCAGCTCCCCGCACCCCCCCTCCGCCCTAAGGCGCCCCCCCCACGGCAGCTCCCCGCGGCAGCTCCCCCCTGCCCTGAGGCACCCCCCCAAATTTGGGTCTGGACAAGAGACAAAGGCAGCAGAGTCCCTGCCTCAAGGAGTTTACAACACATGAAGGTTTATTGACGATAATCTATTTTTGCCCCCATATCTACCCTGGTTGAACTCCCAGCCCTAAGTCTAGGACCACACCCTGCACCTACACCGGAGCAAACGCTGCTCTGGATTTACTCCAGTGTCCCGAGCTCCCCCACTCATTGCCTGGCCCCGGTGCAGAGGGTGAGTGGCTGCTGTCTCTGGGAAGGGTCTTTGGCAGGTGGCAGCCAGGAGCAGAGGACAGGAGCCGGAGCCCCGAGCAGGGCAGTGCCATGTGAACGTGCTGTCTTCGGAGTAAGGGGTGGGCGCAGGATGCTCTCACCTGTCTCCGGCAGGTTGCGCAGCACAAACTCCTTGGCCGCGGCCACGTCTCGCTCCCGGGTGACATCCAGCGGCAGCACCTGCAGGCGGCCGGAACCGGAGGCGGCTTCCCGCAGCAGCCGCTGCGCCCCTTCCCCGCCTGGGCAAAGGCAGCCGGCGAAGATAGTGAAGCCCAGGCGGTGCAGGCGCAGCGCCAGCAGGTGCCCGAAGCCCCTGTCGCAGCCGGTGATGAGCACCGCCCGGCCAGCGGGCTGCAGCGCTGGCCAGCAGCGCCAGGGGCAGCAGCAGAGCGGTCGCTTCCCACATGGTGGCGGCGCCAGGGTTTTTGCGGCCCCCTAGGTGGGGGGTCCTTCCGTGCTCCCGGTCTTCGGGGCACTTCAGTGGCGGGTCCCGGAGCGAGTGAAGGACCCGCCGCAGAATTGCCGCCGAAGACCCGGAGAGCGGAAGGACCCCCCGCCGCAGAATTGATGCCGAGGGCGGCAAAATGGCACCCCCCCAAATCCTGGTGTCCTAGGCGACCGCCTAGGTTGCCTAAATGGAAGCACCGGCTCTGGCCACACAGCTCCCCAGGCCGGGGGGGTGGGGAGCTGCCGCGGGGGGGGGGCGGGTGCCTCAGGGCGGGGGGGGGG
>NW_020664483.1:17974871-18029061 GCF_002925995.2 Terrapene triunguis
GGGGGGGGGGGGGGAGCTGCCGCAGGGCTCCCCACCCCAGCTCACCTCTGCTACGCCCCCTCCCCGAGCACGCCGCCCCCGCCGGCAATGACGATAATTGCATGGAGCAGCCGCTGCGCTGGGAGAGGGAGTCTGAGCCGCACGTGTCAGCGCACTGCCGGCAGCCCAGCCCAGGAATGCTGTAAAAAAAAAATTGGGGGCACCGCTTTTTGGCGCCCCAAAATCTTGGCGCCCTAGGCATCCGCCTAGTTTGCCTTAATGGTAGCACCGGCCCTGCACCCATTCCCTATTACTTCATACACACCCACCCTCGGAGCTCTGCAAAGAGCCTCTGAAGGATAGTGCCATGAAAGTGACTGACCCTCACCTTCTGCAGAGAGAGGGTTAGATGCACAGGAAGACGTTAAGGGCACATTCTAACCCTCAAAACTTATTTTAGCATGGCTGTCATTGACGTCAGTGTCCATTTCACTGAAGTACAGACTGAGTAAATATCAAGCAGTTCAGGATTTGGCCCTATGTTTTTAGCAACAGAATTTAAACATTCAAAAGAAGAATGTGCATATCTGTAAAATGCCAAGTTACTTACAAAAGGAGTTTTGGTTTTTAATACTCATCAGTTTATTAATTTGATTCAGGAAAAATAATTAGGCCAAGATTTTTTGGATGCCTAGAGTCCAGATCTTAAGTCCACATCTATGCGCCTAAATAAGTGGCCTGCTTTCCTAAGTGCTGAGCATACAGCAGCTTCCACTGATTTCAGTTGGCTATACTTGGTGTAAGTAAAGGCAGAATTTTGCCATATACTTAAACTAAATAATTGTATGAACCAATATTATTTGACCAGCTATTTTCATTTAAAGATGAGAAACATACACTCCTGTAGAAATTAATTTGATATAAATTAGGCAGGTATAGTCTCTTTACCCTGAAATTGCTTTGCCTGATTCCTCTCTCATTGCTAAGTGACCTTTAGATCTTACCGTTTTCTTTTTATCTTTTTTCCCCTCTGGTACTTTATAGCACAGAAGCAACTCACCTGAAGCAAGACCAGTATACACTTTCAAAAATTTTAAGTGTTACTCAGTTCATTAACCCGAAAGGCAATGATGGGCATCAGACACCTTCCCATAATGCTGGAGTAGGATATTCATGTTCCACAGCTTCTTATGGCCCCAAAGCCAGGGCAAAAATTAACATTGGAAATGGCCCCTGCAATCCCAGTTTAGGTCTCCCAATTTACTGTACAAACACATGCCTGGCACATTGCAAAGCCAACCACTGCTGCCGAGCTTTGAAATGCATTTTTCAGAAGAAACAATGAATAAATAAGAATTTTGATTAAACTTTCGGGCTTGGGGGTTAATTGAGACCTGGGTTCTGAGTGCGAAACAAGGCTTGTCAGACATTGCTTAGGGAGGGAGAGATGGCACTGCTCTCCGTCGTTCTTCTCCAAACCATTAACCTACTCTCTTAACTGAAGGCAGCAGTTATGCAAGAGAGTATTTCATAATAAGAGGAATGAATAGCAAAAAAGGTAAAAGAAAAGCACTGAAGGAAGAAGTAAAGGCAAACAATTTAGTCAGGATTCAATTTTCGATGGTGCACAGCCAGAAGTATTTGACATTTTCATCCTCCAGGATTAGCACTTGCAGGTATTGATTTAAACTAGGATTTATACCCTGACTGTCATTTTTATCAAGCACACAATAAGAGAGATTAACAAGAAATTGCAAAGCACACCAACTCTAATCAATTACAAACTGCTTTCATTTTAAATTTGCAGCTGGGCTGTGAAAACACACACGTACATGAAGGAGCAGGAAGTGAACATTATGTCTGAGAGACTCAAAATTGTCACCATTTCCGGGCATATTAGAGAGCTGTTTCAAACAAAGAACGGGTTCACAATTTGTTGTGCCATTTTTAAATAGTATTCCCTAGCCTGGTTTATGATTTTCTTGAAAATTGAATGCACGCCTGTTTACTGTGTATTCCACAATGAACAAATGTATGCACCCCATCCCAGCAACTCGCAAAGAATAAGTAATGTAGACAGTTGCTCTCTTATCAGTGTGTATAAATATTAGTATTTTACAGATAAAAAGCAAGAAGCCAATTAGACTGATAATTAATGACAATGTCATTTTGCTCATATGATCTCACAGGGTCACTACATACTTTGCTAAACCAATACATTAAAATCACGGGAGGGAATTGTGTAAGCTAAGAATTCCTGTTGGCTTCTGTGGGAGTTATGCCTGAGTAAGGAAAATTGCAGGACTAGAAGGGACCTCGAGAGGTCTTCTGGTCCAGTCCCTAGCACTCAGGGCAGGGATAAGTATTATCTAGACCATCCCTGACAGGTGTTTGCTTAACCTGATTTTAAACCCTTCTCCTTGTAACAACCTTTTATGTACTTGAAAACAATTACCGGTATGTCCCCCCCTCAATCTTCTCCAGACTAAACCCAATTTTTTAAAATCTTCCCTTTCTAGACCTTTAATCATTTTGTTGCTCTTTTCTGCACTGTCTCCAATTTGTCCACATCTTTCCTGAAATGCGGTGCCCAGAACTGGACACAATAATCCAGCTGAGGTCTAATCAGCACAGAATAGAGCGAAAGAAGTACTTATCATGTCTTGCTTACAACACTCCTGCTAATACATCCCAGAATTTTTTTTTTGTGACAACAGTGTTACACTGTTGACTCAAATTTAGCTTGTGATCCACTATGACCCCCAGACCCCTTTCCGCAGTACTCCTTCCTAGGCAGTCATTTTCCATTTTGTATGTGTGCAACTGATTGTTCCTTCCTAAGTGGAGTACTTTGCATTTCTCCTTATTGAATTTTATCCTGTTTACTTCAGACCATTTCTCCAGATCATTTTGAATTATAATCCTATCATCCAAAGCACTTGCAATCCCTCCCAGTTTGGTATCATCTGCAAACTTTATACGTGTACTCTCTATGCCATTATCTAAATCATTGACGAAGATATTGAACAGAAACAGACCCAGAACTGATCCCTGTAGGACCCCACTTGATACGCCCTTCCAGCTTGACTGTGAACCACTGATAACTACTCTCTGGGAAGTTTTCCAATCAGTTACGCACCCACCTTTCAGTAGCTCCATCTAGGTTATATTTCCCTAGTTTATTTATGAGGTTATGTGAGACAGTATAAAAAGCCTTACTAATGTCAAGATATATCACATCTCCCCTTCCCCCATATCCACAAGGCTTGTTACCCTGTCAAAGAAAGTTATTAGGGTAGTTTCACACAATTTGTTCTTGACAAATCCATGCAGACTGTTACTTATCACCTTATTATCTTCTAGGTGTCTGCACATTGATTACTTATTTACTCCATTATCTTTCTGGGAACTGAAGTTAAGCTGACTGGTCTGTAATTCCCCAGGTTGTCCTTATTCCCCTTTTTATAGATGGGCACAATATCTGCCCTTTTCCAGTCCTCTGGAATCTCTCCCATCTTCCCTGACTTTTCAAAGATAATTGCTAACGGCTCATATTCCTCCTCAGTCAGCTCCTTGGGTATTAGGATGTATTTCATCATCCCCTGGTGACTTGAAAACATTTAACTTGTCTAAGTAATTTTGAACTTGTTCTTTCCCTATTTTAGCTTCTGATCCTACCTCATTTTCTCTGGCAGTCATTAAGTTAAATGTCCGGTCGCTACTAAACTTTTTGGTGAAAACTGAAACAAAAAAGTCATTTAGCACTTCTGACATTTCCACATTTTCTGTTATTGTTCCTCCCCCCCGCCCCCACCCGCTATTGAATAATGGGCCTACCCTGTCCTTGGTCATCTTCTTGCTTCTAATGTATTTGCAGAATGCTTTCTCGTTACGATTTATGTCTCTAGCTAGTTTAATCTCGTTTTGTGCCTTGGCGTGTCTAATTTTGTCCCTACGTGCTTGTGTTATTTGTTTTTAATAGGCTTTTATATTGGCCTCTATAGGAAGGCAGCGTTGCCCCTTTAAATAGTGTGTAGGCCTGCATCTTTTGTTTTTCCCTTCCTCCAAATACCTCTACATTGCTCTGAGACACCTTTATTGGATTTGCTTTTAAAAACATTAAAAAAAGACTTTGCCCCCAGTGAAGACCAAGCTTTTAAAGCATCAGAAAGGGTCACTGGGTCTCAGAGATAGCTACTGTCTATTCCTATTTTCTCTCTTGGAAAGTACAATAGAATTTAATAGGCATTGTAGTGATCTTGTTTTATAGAAATACGATAGGGTTCTGTAATAAATACTCTAAAAGCCCATAGGACATAATTCCCTATTACATTCTTTCTATAGGTTTTTTGAACCATCATATAGAATTTTATCAGTAAGGACAGAGTTTTTTTAATACACTATATGGGATGGTTCAAAAACCTATGGAAAGATTATTTGCTATTAAGTTCTATAGGACTTTTCCATAAAGGTTTGATGTTCTAAAACTTCATTTTACCTATACCCAATAACGTGGTATGGTAAACCGTAAAATGTGCCAGTTGTCCTTACTTATACCTGTGCAACCCCATTATGGACAACCGGGAAAACATGTCAAAGTCTGCTAAGTGATTTAGAAGCCTAAGTCACATTGGATAGGGGAAAAGTGGATTTATGCTCCTAAATAACTTAAGTCTCAAAAGCACCTAACAAAAAAATCCATGCACTTCGCTTTAGTTCTGAGCTTGTACAGGTAAAGCTGGGGCCAGAATCTGCTCTCCCATTTTGCCACTGATTTCAGCAGGATCAGGCCCACAGTCATTATGACCAACCTTTCTTTCTCTCTCTGGGTGATTCAACACAGAACAAGTTCCTCATTGGTGCCTCTCTCCTCTCCTGATGGAAATCATTAGCAGCTAACAAGGATCTTACAATCAAATACAGGTCTCCATACCCACATGTATTTGGAACACTCTACTTTGAAGCATGCTGAAATCAGTAAAGAAGTGCCTTCTAAAGTGCCTTTCATCTCTGGATCTCAAAGTGCTTTACAAACAGTCATGTGAGAAGCCTCCAGACACCTTTGTAAAAGTAGGCAATTTTACAGGTGTGGAAATTACAAGCCACAAAGAAGTCACACAACTTGGTCAAGATCACAGCCACAGTCAGACAGTGCCAGAGCCAGGAATAGAACCCAGCTTCCCCAATCACCTACTCTGACATGCTGCTGCCCTCACAAATGGCACGTAGATGTCACACCGTTTTAAAGTGTCCATAGCTTTCTTATTTCTAGGCTTGGAAGGATTCAATTTTTATCCATAAGTGTTGCTAAACGTCAGTTTCACCACACACACACACACACACACACACACACACAAATGAAAAAATAGTTCCATGGATAATAATCGAAATTTTCAGATAGGCAAAGTAAGAAAAATACTGCTTGAGAACTTAGAGTTTGATTTAAGGCTGTTTAACTTTGTATATCTTGACATATGCTGAGGACAATGTGTGTTTTAACAATTAGAAAGCTTTTTGAATTTCAACCTCCGCTGTCATTAAATAATTATTGTCTGGCTCCCTCATAATTTCCTGCAACTGAAAATTTAAATCGATAACAAATCAGAAAAAAGTGCTTAAAAATAAACATCAGTATTACCTGTTGAAATTATTTAAAAAAAATTGAATTCTGCCAATCCTAGTTATTACTGTTTTCCCACCAAGGCAAAACATGAATTTTCCATAAGGACTATATTAGGGACATGCTACACTGGATGCACTTTGAACATCTGACAGCAAATGAAACTTCCCAGCAAAGCATCTTTAATCTGAAAAAAAAAAAAAAACCCCAAACCAAACTATCAATTTCCCCCATGCTTGCATCGTTCAAAACATACAGGCTAGATTTTCTTCAAACTGTCAAAAAAAAATTACTCATCCCTTCCACCCCTTGAAATGAGTAGGCTTAAAAGAACAACTAGAGAAGAACCACCTTGTGAGTGGGCTATGGAAAAGTGACTTGGGAGCACAAATCCCATGCAGGCAGATTTTCAAAAGCACAAATGGGATGAATGTGCCAATTCCCATTGACTTGCAATGAGGTAAGACCTAATTGTCCCTACATACTTCCTCTCAGTTGTGTCTATAAGTAATGAAAATTATTTTGCTGAATTGTTGAAATTACTTTTATGGTACATACTTTCTTTTAGGATTGTAGTACTGATATAATGCAGTGGTTCTCAACCTTTCCAGGCTACTGTACCCCTTTCGGGAGTCTGATTTGTCTTGCATACACAAGTTTCACCTCACTTAAAAACTACTTCCTTACAAAAATCAGACAAATATACAAAAGCATCAAACCACACTATTACTGAAATGTTGCTTACTTTCTCATTTTGTCTGTATGAAATTTTACTGACTTCACTATTGCTTTTTATGTAGCCTGTTGTAAAACTAGGCAAATATCTAGATGAGTTAATGTACCCCTTGGAAGACCTCTGTGTACCCCCCGAGGGTATGCGTACCCCTGGTTGAGAACCACTGATCTAAAGACATAAAAGTACATCTGTTCTGAAAACCTCAAAGTCAAGGGGATGAACCAGTGGCTTTGAGAAATCATTACATGCTGTGCAACAAAAGTCTTCAGTTTAGAACCTCACTGACTCACCTGGACCCAGATCCAGCAGAACACAACCACAATTTTGACTTTAAGCACACCACTAATTCCTTTGACTTCAATGGGACTACCAATCTGCTTCATGTTAAGTATGCTTGCTCCCTAGGAAGTTGAGGGAACTCAAGTGTGTTACAGAAATGGACTTGTGCTATCAGGGGAAATATGTCTATGCAGCACATGGAAAACTCTTGAAAGTGTGACCCTGGCATGCACACTGACTAAGGAAAGTAACCAATGGGCTAGCCCATCAGCTGTTCTGAAGCACCATATCGCCATTGAAGTCAGCTGAGCAACACCAGCTGAGGACCTAACTCAATATTTCTTTTCTTCTTTCTCTGCTATAGGAACCATATACATAGCTAAGTGCTACCAAGCTGGGGGTCTCTATGATAACAGGGTAGTGCCTGACCTTGATATAACACAACACCATTTGGTTTTGCCTCTGAATAGGACCAAGCCAAGGGATGGCAACGTGTTAATGCCCTGAAAAGCTACTAGTTTCCAAGGTTAGTCATGGTTCTTTTAGACATATTTGTAAATTATCCAGATTATCAAGAGAATAATTCTGGAATACAGATCCCAGACATCTACCCACCCAAGCCGAATGCAGTTTTACTCTATCAGTGCACCAGCCATACTTCAATCATGGATACACAATGAGCTCTGGGGAAACTCAGTAGCTCTTTAATAGCGCATTAAACACAACCATCTAAAGATAGAGAATGCTATCACACCCAATTGAAACTAGAGCCCAATTGATGATGAGGGGAAAGGGAGGAGTTTGGGGATTTTCTTTTGCAGCAGATGTGGTTTTTGGCTGTGTTTTTATTGAAAGTAGACAGAATTTAGATTCCCAAATTGGACTTCAGAAAAGACAGTATGGCTAACAACCCAGCGCTCACAAAACACCTGGTTGGAGCTACAGCGATCCTAAAGCTTCTCCCTAATGCCACACTGGACACGGCTGCAGTGACAGTTCCAAGGGAAGAATGCTTTCGAGTGCATCACTAAGCCTCCTGCTGCAGCACAATCAACATTCCATTAAAAGTCACTCATCCAAGTGTGGGGAAAGCCCTGTCCCATTTAGCTTGTGGGATGAGATGCAATTGCAATCCAAGGAATTATCAGCTCTAGACAATTTGCCCAACGCAGCAAAATACTAGAGATGATCAAGGATGAGGGATCAAAGAAAAAAAAGTAGATTGTTATAGATTTTTACCCTAGTACTAGCATCTGGTACCATGTTATACTCACTGAAGTAAACCTAAGCCCCCCCCCAATCACACTTGTCTCATCCACAGCAAATATTCTTTCAGAGAGAACAAATGTACAGCTAGCTTCTTCCTGCTAACCTTTTCAGTGGCTGAATTTCTCTTGTCATTACTGCAGGACTGTTTCCCTTATCCAGTATTACCTTGTTCCATTTTGCTTTCAGAGTAAACAGCCTCACCTGACAACTTATTCATCACCCACTAATGCCTGTGAACATGAGTGTGTTGTGCATTCCTGATTTGTTTCTCTTCAGGTTGGATTATAAATTGAGTCTAAGGGGGAGATTTCTGATGGTACAAATGGTAGGTAGGTGCCTAGCTCTCACACAATTTCAATTATTTAGGCACCTAACTACTATCTGTGCCTTTGAGAGTCTTCTTAGTATCCCAAGTAAATGATGAGCATTTATAATACTTATAAGAACCACTGTTTTTACTCCCTTGCTAATAGGATTTCATTAACTACAAAAAGAGACCTACAGTAAGGCATCATTATAGATGGGAATTAAAAAAAAAAAAACACAGGAAATTAGAAGTTCTAGCTTCCACAGACACTTAAGCTTTAACCAAGCCACACTTCCTACATGGTATTTTAGAGCAGCGGTTCTCAAAGCCGGTCTGCCGCTTGTTCAGGGAAAGCCCCTAGTGGGCTGGGCCGTTTTGTTTACCTGCCGCATCCGGAGGTTCGGCCGATCGCGGCTCCCACTGGCCACGGTTCACCGCTCCAGGCCAATGGGGGCTGTGGGAAGTGGCACGGTCCGAGGGATGTGCTGGCCGCCCTTCCCGCAGCCCCCATTGGCCTGGAGCAGCGCCAGTGGGAGCTGCGATCGGCCGAACCTGCAGACGTGGCAGGTAAACAAACCAGCCCGGCCTGCCAGGGGCTTTCCCTGAACAAGCGGAGGACCGGCTTTGAGAACACTGTTTTAGAGCAATAGTTGTGTAGTTAAAGGTCTGCCTTTATATATTACAGTATGCCTTTCTATTGACTTCAATAGACTTTGAACCATGCCCTTTGGGCTTATATTGTGAAATATGTAGCTTTTGTATCATCTAGACAATCTGCAACAAACCCAATTCTGAAGATTACCCTGGCAGTGGTCCTGCTACACAAAGGAAGGTGCAAGTTTTAGGCTAGCCAGGGCAGAGCCACTCTGCAGAACCACAATTCCTACCCTGCCTCCACATGGTATGGCCACATCAGAGTTTACACCATGAGGACAAGTCTGGAAAGCGGGTAAACCTGGCAAAGGACAAGTTAACGCCTCTAGCCATGTGTCATCAAAGCTGATGGGCCATCATCTATCAAGTGACCATTCTTTGGCAAGGAAAGAAGGCAGGAAGAAACAGATATGTATCTCAGCAAACAACAGCATCACATCTCTTCCCCACCAGATTCCATGTCTCCCTGCTCTCAGATGGAAAGAACTTTAATTAGCGGTCATGCTCACAAAAATGTTTTTAAAAGAGCGACTGAACTATAGAAGTGAGGGGCAAACACACCTCAAGTTCTCTCTCCCTGTTCAATTCTCTCTTTTCCCCTAAGACGACAAAAGAAACAGCCTTGGGAGCACATCCTAATACTAAAATTCTTACCACAGGTTTGCAGTAGCATTGCTGACCAAGTTTCAGGTTAGGAAGTGTTTCATTTTTATTTTTCTTGTAACCATTTCTGACTTTAGTGCCTTAATCTTTGTTCTCCCTTAAAACCCATCTCTGTAGTTAAATAAACTTGTTTTATCCTTTAATTAAAACTAATCCAGTGTTGTGAAATGTGTGGGTAACTCCATTTAAGGTGGCAAGCTGTTGTCTCTTGATCCCCTTAGAGGGACAACAAACCTAATATATCTGAGCTACCCAGGAGAATCCTGGACAATGTATAAACACACATTTGGGTGGGGTGAAATCCATGACTGGGAGTGAGTTGGGGTCACCCTGCAAGTAGTAATGAAGGTTGCTGGAAGCCAGAGTGTGGCTGATGTTTGCTGACAGGCTGCTACAGCCAGAATTGCTGGATGAGGGCTGTAGCTATACACAGACACTAAGGGTGTGATCTGCATGTTGTTTGACTGTTTGTGAGGATCCTAGGTTGGAAGCCACAGCAATAGAGCATTGTGAGGTACCCCAGGGTGCATGGCAGGTGGTGACACAGCCCGTCACTGGTCTGACTTGCACTGTCATGCTCAAACCCTTCTCCCACTCTGAGGTTATGCTGCTTTCTTGCTAAGCTTTAACCACCCCACATGTTCTAAGAGATTCTAATAATTGCTTCAAGTTCATGAATGTCTCTTATGCTTTTGAAAGGATGGGAAAGTTTGCATAGGACCAACCTTGTGTGGAACTGGCACTTTTCTGAAAATGGTTCTACTCCAGTGCGACAATATTATCACTCAGACATTAGATTAGTAAAATAATTTTCTTATATCAAATGAGCAGCATAACGTTAGAGCAACAACTTCACAATTAAGAATGCCCAGCATGCTCACAGTAACTGCCATATATTAGAAGCCTAGTTATGAGTCAGGGTTATAAACTGTGATCTTCAAATACATACCTGAAATATAATCCCCCTTCAGATGTTTTGGACAGGACTAAGGGGCATGTTTGGGTATCACAACAATATTCAATTGGTCATATCTGAATACTTCCAAACCAAAGGCTCTATCCTGTCTCTAAGGCCTGGTCTACACTACAAAGTTAGGTCAATACAAGGCAATTTATACTGACCTACTTGTGCACGTGTCTACACTTAAATTTGGCTCCCACTGATGTAAGTACTGACTTAGTAACATCATCACTCTGAGCAGTGTAGAGCCACAGTCAATTTACTTCAGTCAATGCAGTGAGAGTGTAGACCCTGCGTTATTTATGTTGACTGTAACTGCTCTCCAGCAGCTATTTCCCAATGCCCCAAACGGACTGCTCTGGTCACCCCTGTGAACTCCGCTGGCCAGAGTTCTGGATACCTGATGGATTCCTTCACCAAGTAGTTGCTGAACCAGCAAGAGGGGAAGCCATTTTAGATTTGGTTTTGGTGAGTAATGAAGACCTCATAGAAGAAATGGTTGTAGGGGACAACCTTGGTTCGAGCAATCATGAGCTATTTCAGTTCAGACTAAATGGAAGAATAAACAAAAATAGATCTGTGACTAGAGTTTTTGATTTCAAAAGTGCTAACTTTAAAAAATTAAGGAAATTAGTTAGGGAAGTGGATTGGACTGAAGAACTTGTGGATCTAAAGGTGGAGGCGGCCAGGAATTACTTCAAGTCAAAGTTGCAGAAACTATCAGAAGCCTGCATCCAAAGAAAGGGGGAAAAATTCATAGGCAGGAGTTGTAGATCAAGCTGGATGAGCAAGCATCTCAGGGAGGTGATTAAGGAAAAGCAGAAAGCCTACAAGGAGTGGAAGATGGGAGAGATCAGCAAGGAAAGCTACCTTATTGAGGTCAAAACATGTAGGGATAAAGTGAGAAAGGCCAAAAGCCATATAGAATTGGACCTTGCAAAGGGAATTAAAACCAATAGTAAAAGGTTCTATAGCCACATAAATAAGAAGAAAAACAAACAAAGAAGAAGTGAGACCGCTAAACACTGAGGATGGAGTGGAGGTTAAGGATAATCTAGGCATGGCCCAATATCTAAACAAATACTTTGCCTCAGTCTTTAATGAGGATAACAAGGAGCTTAGGGATAATGGCAGGATGACAAATGGGAATGAGGATATGGAGGTAGATGTTACCACATCTGAGGTAGAAGCCAAACTCAAACAGCTTAATGGGACTAAATTGTGGGGCCCGGATAATCTTCATCCAAGACTATTAGAGGAACTGGCACATGAAATTGCAAGCCCATTAGCAAGAATTTTTAACGAATCTGTAAACTCGGGTTGTACTGTATGACTGGAGAACTGCTAATATAGTTCCTATTTTTAAGAAAGGGAAAAAAAGTGATCCGGGCAACTACAGGCCTGTCAGTTTGACATCTGTAGTATGCAAGGTCTTGGAAAAAAATTTGAAGGAGAAAGTAGTTAAGGACATTGAGGTCAGTGGTAATTGGGACAAAATACAACATGGTTTTACAAAAGGTAGATCGTGCCAAACCAACCTGATCTCCTCCTTTAAGAAGGTAACAGATTTTTTAGATAAAGGAAACGCAGTGGATCTAATTTACCTCGATTTCAGTACAGCATTTGATATGGTTCCACATGGGGAATTATTAGTTAAATTGGAAAAGACGGGAATCAATATGAAAATTGAAAAGTGGATAAGGAACTGGTTAAAGAGGAGACTACAATGGGTCATACTGAAAGGTGAACTGTCAGGCTGGAGGGAGGTTACTAGTGGAGTTCCTCAGGGATCGGTTTTGGTACCAGTCTTATTTAATCTTTTTATTACTGACCTTGGCTCAAAAAGTGGGTGTGCGCTAATAAAGTTTGCAGATGACACAAAGCTGGGAGGTATTGCCAATACAGAGAACGACCGGGATATCAAATAGGAAGATCTGGATGACCTTGTAAATTGGAGTAATAGTAATAGGATGAAATTTAATAGTGAAAGTGCAAGGTCATGCATTTAGGGATTAATAACAAGATTTTTTGTTATAAGCTGGGGACTCATCAGTTAGAAGTAACAGAGGAGGAGAAGGACCTCGGAGTATTGGTTGATCACAGGATGACTATGAGCTGCCAACGTGATATGGCCGTGAAAAAAGCTAATGCAGTCTTGAGATGCATCAGGCGAGGTATTTCCAGTAGAGATAAGGAGGTGTTAGTACTGTTATACAAGGCACTGGTGAGACCTCATCTGGAATACTGTGTGCAGTTCTGGTCTCCCATGTTTAAGAAGGATGAATTCAAACTGGAACAGGTACAGAGAAGGGCTACTAGGATGATCTGAGGAATGGAACACCTGTCATATGAAAGGAGACTCAAAGAGCTTGGCTTGTTTAGCCTAACCAAAAGAAGGCTGAGGGGAGATAGGATTGCTCTCTATAAATATATCAGAGGGATAAATACCAAGGAGGGAGAGGAATTATTTAAGCTCAGTTCCAATGTGGACACAAGAACAAATGGATATAAACTGGCCATCAGGAAGTTTAGACTTGAAATTAGATGAAGGTTTCTAACCATCAGAGGAGTGAAGTTCTGGAACAGCCTTCCCAGGGGAGTTGGGGGGAGGGGGGGAGAAAGACATATCTGGCTTCAAGACTAAGCTTGATAAGTTTATGGAGGGGATGATATGATGGGATAGCCTAATTTTGGCAATTAATTTATCTTTCTCTATTAGTGGTAAATATGCCCAATGGCCTGTGATGGGATGGGATCTGAGTTACTACAGAGAATTCTTTCCTGGGTGTCTGGTTGGTGAGTCTTGCCCCCATGCTCAGGGTTTAGCTGATCGCCATATTTGGGGTCAGGAAGGAATTTTCTTCCCGGGCAGATTGGCAGAGGCCCTGGGGGGTTTTCGCCTTCCTCTGCAGCGTGGGGCAGGGCTCACTTGCTGGAGGAGTCTCTGCACCTTGAAGTCTTTAAACCATGATTTGAGGACTTCAGTGGCTCAGACACAGGTTAGGGGTTTGTTGCGGGAGTGGGTGGGTGAGATTCTGCAGCCTGCGTTGGCAGCAGGTCAGACTAGATGATCATATTGGTCCCTTCTGACCTAAAGTCTATGAGTCTAAGTCCCCTTCCCCTTTAAAGACCGGTGAATTTCTGAAATTTGAAATTCCTTTTCCTGATTGCCCAGCTTGTGACCTAGCCCACCTAGCAGCTCTCCATTGTTAAGTGTAACTGCCAAGCTGACCATGCCAGCAACATGCTCCAGCCCTATTGCTGCCTGGAGTAGACAGGAGGTATTGCATCTCCTGGACCTGTGGGAAGAAGAGGCTGTGCAAGCACAGCTCTGAACTCGCCCTTGCAATGTGCACATCTATATGCAGATTGCTTGGGGGATGCAGGAGAAGGGCTATGACAGGGACCAGCAGCAGTGCCATATAAAAACCAAGGAGCTGCAGCAGGTGTACCAGAAGGCCAGAAAGGCCAACAATCTGTGAGACACAGAACTGCTGCTTTTACAAAGAGCAGCATGCTATACTCAGCGTAGACCTCACCCCCACCCCTAATGGCATCATGGATACCTCCCAGGTGCCCAAGTCACAGGTCCCCGCCCTGACCAGCAAGGAAGAGGAGGTGATGGATGAGGAAGAAGAGGAGGACTATGGGGGGCAGGCAAGCAGGGGATCCAGCTGTGCAACAAAACAGGAACCTCAAGTAGTTTAATTTTAAATTACAAAGATGCCCCCCCAAAGTAGCAGGACACATCTTTTGACATTACTTTGTTGTACCACTGTAGGAATGTGTTGCTCCCTAATTATAAGCCTTGAAGAACGGCAAACTGTTCCCTTGGCGATAAGGCAGGAGTGACCTTGTTCTAGCGCCTATGTTTGGAAAACTTATTGGCAACAATGACATCACCTTTGCAGCTGGCTGTTCACGCGCTCAAAAGATGGGTTTGTAATCCCATGCTCATGTTTACTGCCTGCCTTCTGAATGGGCAAGAATGTAACCACTCAGATAAGTTGTAAACAAAGTAAGAAGAAGAATAAAAACCCCAGGAAAAGTTTTCCTGGGAGGCTTTTTGCAGGAGGCTTGTAAAGCTCTCTGGCTACCAACAAACCTGGTGTTCTGTTTCCTTTCCTGCGTCGTCACCACAGCATACCACTACCTCTCCAGCACAAGTAAAGAGAAGTAGAGTTGCTATCTGCTTTTCAGAACTGGCACTCCACCATATGCAGCTGCTCCAGGAACACCACCACCAAAACCCTGATTTGGTTCATGGTACTGTGACATTATCCAGGGTACAATCGGTACTGTTGAACAGCTGTGTCCCCTTAATTCTCTAGCCTGCGATGCCTTTTACACTGCTATGCTGTCAGATCATCCACTCCTGGCTAAACTCGTGAGCACTCTGACTAGTCACTCAGGAATTACATACAGGGGTGACACCCGCAAATTTTTAGTCCCAACCTTGTTCCCCCAGAAATTTGCACCTTGTACTGGTCAGTACCCTTCTGAACAGTACAAGCTCATAGAAAGTCCATCATTTCATCAAAGGAAAATGATAATGCCCTCGCCTTGTTATCCCAAATGGAATTTCCTACACACTTCAATCCAAACACACTGGTTAAGATAAAACAATAAGGTAAGTTTACGAACTACAGAAAGATAGATTTTAAGCGATTACAAACATTGATGCATAAAAGTCAGGATTGGTTACAAAAGCAAAAAAAAAAAAGAGGAAAATGCAAACTAATATCTAACTTAACAAGCTAAGTGAACTTAAAAATCAAAAGGTTTTGTCTCAGTATACACTGCAGTAAATTTCAGACTGGGTCTCCTTTTAGCCTGGAACTCCTCCCCCTTAGTTCAGTTCTTTGAGAGTCATTAATTTCATGAGCAGAGACACAAATTGGAGGTCATTGTCTCTCATTCTTATATCCCTCTCCTATCTTTGAGGATTACCCCGAGCTGCAGAGCAGGCAACAAGTAATCTCTTGTGGACTTGAGGGTTGAACCATCCCTGTGATGAAATGTAAATTTCTCATTCACACCTTCCCATTGCTGGAAGTAAGTGACAGCCCACTTGACTTTGTTGATACCTTTCTGTGGATGCCAGTGTGTCCGTCTCTGAAAAACTGGCTTAGGCCTGCATTTCTAACTCTGGAACATGTTACAGAAATGTTATATAGTAGAAACTTATAATTTTAGATACAATGTTGACACACATTTTAACATGACAATGTTCAGCAGATTATGAGTTTTCAAATGATATCTCACAAGTCATACTTTGTAAAGAATTTATCATAGTCTTGTAAAAGTGGTGAACATAATCGAATAGACTGTCACTATGGCTCACAGCAATCTGTCCTCCAAAGAATTGTCATGTTCCCCGTGTCTCTTCTTGAAGCTCTGCAAATATTGCAGGATCATGCAACCTGTGCTTGCAACGCTAATGACAATAATGCAGACCTGTGCAGGCATCATGCTTCTGTCAGAGATGGCAGACAGCAAGGAGGGCTGCACAGTTTATGGGATTTTGAAAAAAAAAGGCACAAAAATTAGATAGCATTATGGGATGGAGACAGTTGCAAATTGAGAAGTTGATCCCATGCTGAGTTACTCATTTCCGCCCCATCATGCATTGCCAAAACTTCCCACAAAACAGGGTCCTGGATGGTGGCAAGCTGCACAATGGGATAGCTACCCATGGTGCACTGCACTCTGCAGCAATAAAAGCACCGTGAATATGACACAATGGTGAATACATGCACCACCAACACAAGGAGCCAAGTATGCACACACACAAGCAATGTACTAACTGTGGTGGCTCTATGCCAACGTAACATGAGTCAACCTAAAAGTCTGTGGTGTAGACAGGGCTTCAGGCACAAGCTTCAGTCACAGCATGAGCCCGAGGAGAAACTCTGAGCAGAGTGTAGCACATGCTTCTTCGGTGGCCAGCCAGCTTTTCTGGGTGTGAACAAGAAAGAGGTCTCATCTGCCAATAGCAGCATTGGCAAAGGGCCCTTTGGATGGAAGCACTGAAAATATTTATATCCTCAGCTTGTTTATTAAAGCAAGACTGAAATATTTACATCCCAACAGGGCACAGACAAGATCTGAGGTTCAGCAACAGACACTGGAGGGATGGTTAAAAAAAAAAAAAAAAAAATATCCAGGGCACAGTAATGGAAACCAGTTCACCTGTACCTCTTCAAATTCGCATCCTGATGCTGCCCTCTTCGACTCCTTCCTACCAGAACCTTTCCTCTGGCCTATTACCCAGCCCCTCGCTGGGCTCTTTGCAATGAGCAACACTTCCCAGGCCTACTCCCCAGAGGTCTGGTTCCTACCCTTCTGTCAGAACCAACCACAGGAATTTGCTCCAGTCCTGTGTCTCCCAGGTATCAGCCTGGGGAGGGAATTCTCCTCACTCAAGAGCCTTCCTGTTCCCAATATCTCTTCCCACTACCAAAAGAGTGATTGCAGAGTTCTTACCTCACTCTGTCCCTGCACCCCCTTTCTACTACAAATTTCCTCTTTATAGCCACTCCGTAGCTGGGCTTCATCTCTAATTAGGGCTGCCCCATGATTCAGGTGCAGCCAGTTGTGTTAATTGGACTCAGGGCCACATGAACACTTTCACCACCTGTGTGAGGTGTATACACACACACACACACACACACACTTCCTTGCTCCCTCCCTCCCGAAAAAAAACCTTTTTTGTAATGCCCTGGCTTAATGTAAGGTTATATAAGAGTTTGTTTTGCTATACACTTATCTCGCAGAGGTGGGAGGACTGTATTTCAGAATTTAGGTTTAAATTACATGCGTTTTTGTGGCTCAGACATAAACTCTGCAAGCTGTCAGCCATTCAGTGAAAACACACTTGTTTTCGTTTAGGCTTGCACAACAGCTTTTTGTCAATACGCCCCCATGACAGAGGAGCTAAAGATGAAATATTAATTTGTTGTGCTGCTTGAATTACACTTCATAGCCGGGTGAATCGAAAAAGGTCTTCTGTCACAGATGTGTTTTTGTTACACTTAATTGCTTGTCTTGTTCTCTTTCAGACTCATCAAAACATTTAAGATCTCTGCGTGACTTCAAATATCCCAACTGCAGCCTCAAAGGCTGGCAGAAGAAAAATGAAATAGGAGTGTGGGCATTTTCCCACCCACACATACTTTCTGAAGAAATAACATTCGAGAGGAAACTCTGGGATCAATATTTTTGGCGTGGGGTACCCTGGAGCAGTGATGAGTAAACCTAGGGAAGTTCAGGTAAGATTCAGAAGTGTTCTGAATTTCAGAACTTTGTGGAGTTTCCCCCTAATGGGAGCGGAGTCAGTTTGCATCCAGCGTCCCCTGATCAGCCAGCAAAATGAGAAAGGAGAAGGGGAGTCAGGGCTAAAAACGGTGGTGTAAATTGGCACAATTAAAGAGAACCGCTTCCTGCAGCTCCCATTGGCCGGGAACAGTGAACTGCGGCCACTGGGGGCTGCAGGCAGCAGTGCAAATGTAAACAAACTGTCTGGCAGCCCGCCAGCAGATTACCCTGATGGGCCGCAGGTTGCCCACCACTGATGTAGAGGGTAGTGGGGGGTATGCAATGCTTGAAGGTATTCAGAGTATTAAAAGGTTTAGGGAAGACACAGGTACTTCTGCTAGTAATGGCTATTGGTAAGGGTGGCTGGGTGGAGGGTATTTTTTATACTGAAGTATAAGTTCTACCAAAGCAGGATTGTGGGTTGTAGGTTTCTCATGCTCCCCTCTATGCCATAAAGGCTGATGAGTGCCAATGGCAGGTGGCTTTGGGCCTTTTCCTGATCACTAACCTCTTTTGCTGTGCCATGTGGATTTCTTGTAGATCTCGAGTTCTGCTGTCCTGTACACACAGCAGCACCCCACAGAGTAGGGTGGGTTTCTAGGCTCACACTTTGTGATTTGGGACATTTGTGCTCAGTTTGTTGGAAGACATGCCTCTTGATCTACTGGGCACTCACGAGCTAAGACACTTTCTATGCAAGGCCTAAACAATCCAAACACCATATTTTGTCTAATTTGAATAAAATATGTTTACCCAAATATCAGTCTGGAAAAGTCACCCAGAGGAAGGGCTGACTTGTGACCAGCTTTGGGACAGCTGGGCAGGAGTTCGTAAGGGAGCATCACCTTCAGTTATCTCCTCCAATTTGCATGGCCTAGACGAGGGCAGATCACAACAGCTCCTGTGAGCCAGCACTGCTCCTGCCTGGATGGAGCAAGGTCTGAGATCACCCAGAAAAGGGTGGAGAAAAACAAGGAAGAGGACCAAGACCCCATCGTGTCCACACTGTCTATCAGAGTGGAGCCATCAAGGCAGGTGCAGCCCAATGTAAGGTGCACCATCCCAAAGTATGGGGCAGAGTGTATACCAAATAGCCCTGGAGAAAATTTTGCCTCTCTCCTAATGCTCCTCCAAGGGCAGTACAGCTCCACATCACCCCCTACAAAGGAAATCTATAAGGAGCCGACACTGCGCATCTCATGGCATTGGACACTGTCATGGTGTCACTCAACAAACTGGCACCTCCTGCTGGGCATATCAGGAATTAGCTCAGTCCAAGCGGGTGTGTCCTCAGGTGGTGGTGGCTCTCCCATCCTCGCCTCCACCATCAGACCCATTACAGCTATTTTCTCTTGGCATCTGCTTCGTGGCACAGCTCCCCCAGCCGTGTCACCATGCAGTTTCCCCCCCTTCTGGGGGACTCCTCCACCAAGAGTCCAGCCACTCCTTGCAGCGACTTGGCAGCCCACATCCGGGCCGCTCCTTCAGTGGCTAGTGGGGGAGGCAGGCTCTTCCACTACTCTGGGCCCCAGCCCAGGGACCCTGCAAACAGCAGCTTCCTGTTGCCTCTTCTTTCCAGCTCACTGTCTCTATTTCCTGGGTCACTTCCCTGCAGCCTCAGTTCCTTCTGCTCCTGCCTCTGGCTCCAGCTCCTTTGCCTTCTTCCAAGGGCCTTGAGCTTGTAAATCCTGGCAGCCCATCAGGAGCTCTCCCTAGCTCCCCCGGTCCCTGCTAGCACCTGCCCTTCCCCAGGTGCTGGTCTCTCTGTATCCCTCTAGAAAGCCAGTTTTTCTCCCTAGGGCTCCCTGCAGCAGACTAACTCACTGTGGTCTGCAGCTTCCTTTTATATGAGCCATCTGGGCCCTAATTGTCTGGTCCAGGCACTGCCCTAATTGTCTGTTTCCCCTGCAGCCACTCCTTTGGCCGCCTGCCACTCAGTCTCCCTATGCTGGTTTTAACTCGGCGTCAGTGCAGGGCAGGCACCCCATCACACCCTCCCCCTCAAGCCTACAGCCCTCAGGGTTTCTGTTGTCTCCGGCCCTGCATCCCCCACAGCTGGGCCCAAAGTTCGTCCCTCTCTTCCTCTACTCCTTTTAAGAGGAAGCAGATATTCTCCCTCTCTTCTTTGGCATATTGGACCTGGGTTCTCTGGAACTCCAAGCTCCCCTCTGATGCTTGAAGGGCCTTCTCTGCAGCTGCTAGTCTCCCTTGCAGCTCTTTCACCTGCCCCTGGAGGTCCCCCAGTCCCTTTTCTTCCTTATTCGGAGCCTCCGCAGCAGTCTCCTGCGGCCCTGGGTTCGCCCTGTCTCCTCCTGAGTCCTCTTCTCCCCACTACCCCCTACTGGGTGTGGAAGATCACTCTCTGCCAGGCCCACGGTCCTCACTGGCCCATCTCCCTGGTCAGTCCTCAACCTGGCCTGGTTCCTGGGCACCCCTTTCTTAGCCCGTTTCTCGCTAAGAGGGCAATGTCTCTTTAGGTGGCCCACTTTCTAGCACCAGGAGCACCTCTTCTGCTTCTCCCTAGCTACAGGTCTTACCATGCCCTTCTCTTTGTCAGGCTCTTCTGGGCTAGGCCTTGCTCTATGGCTCTTGTCCAGGACTGCCTCTTCAAGTGCCCCTGTCACCCACAGGCCCAACACGCCCATTGCCACCCTGTTCTCTTCACAGGTGGGGCCTCTCCTGGGCTTCCCCTTTTCCTCTCGATAGGGGCATTCACTCCTCCCAGGTCCCAGTCACCCACAGGTATAACAAGGCATCTTCACCAATACTGGGCACTTGGCCCTGATGTCCTGCCTTCCCTCTCTATACCTGTGGCTTCCCCGGATCTCCTCCCATAGCAGCTGGAGTATACACAGCTGCTGCTTGGATACCTGGGCCATATAGGTCCACAGGTACTCTTGGGTCTCTGCTGGGCCCTGAGTAGCTGCCTAAGCAGTGCCTGCAGTCCCTCTTTCTGCGAGGACTGCTTCTCCGGAGCCCATACCGGGAGGGTACATGAGCCCTTTGCAAAATAGGCTTCCTCGTATTGCGGTTCCATAGTCTCTGAGTCTCTCAATACGTTATCGCCGGGCAATCCCTTCACAGTCCTCAATCCTCCACTCAAATCAGGAGTCACCGTGTGCCTGCATTCTCCACCACATGTCACAGGGTCACTCACCACACTGGCGCCTCGTGCTGGGCATTTCGGAAATTAGCTCAGTCCCAGCAGGTGTACCCTTGGGTGGTGGTGGCTCTCCCATCTTCACCTCCGCCAGCAGACCTGTTACGGCTGTTTTCTCTCAGCATCTGCTTTGTGGCACAGCCCCCTGGCTGTGTCACCATCCGGTTTCCCCCCCTTTCCGGGGGACTCCTCCACCAAGAGTCCAGCCACTCCTCACAGGGCCTTGGCAGTTCACAGCTGGGCTGCTCCTTCAGCGGCTAGTGGGGGGGAGAAAAGGGGGGCAGGCCCACCCACTACTCCGGGCCCCATCCCAGGGACCTTGCAAACAGCAGCTTCCTGCTGCCTCTTCCTTCCAGCTCACTGTCTCTATTCCCTGGGCCACTTCACTGTAGCCTCAGTTCCTTCTGCTCCTGCCTCCAGCTCCTTTGCCCTCTTCCCAGGGCCTTGTGCCTGTTAGTCCTGGCAGCCCACCAGGAGCCCTCTAGTAAGCCAGTCTTCTCCCTAGGGCTCCCTGCACAGACCACCTCACTCTGCTCTGCAGCTTCCTTTTATATGGGACGTCTGAGCCCTGATTGGCTGGTCCAGCCACCACCCTAATTGTCTGCAGCTGCCACCCTAATTGGCTGTTTACCCTACAGCCACTCCTTTGGCTGCCAGCCACTCAGCCTCCCTAGGCTGGTTTTAACCCTCTCAGGGCCAGTGCGAGGCAGGCACCCCATCACAGACACAGATTCTGATAGCTTTAACCAGAGCATTTTGCTACATTTGCATCTTTAACTCCCTTTGGAAATCTCATTGGAGTTATTCTATTCATTTGAATGGATAGGAAGGGGCCTCTGTTATGGAGGGTATTCTTTATACTGTATTATTTATATTCCATGGTTATTTTAGTATTATTCATTGTCTTCATTATATAACAACAACTTCCATCGCACTAGGGTTCAATGAGGTGTTAAATGTATTAAAGTATTTCTAACAATAATTATATTTTAACAGTATAATGGCAATACATTTTAATAATTAGCAATTTACACCTTTAGCTGCCATGTTATAAATAGGGAAACAAAGTCAGAGACCAGTAACTCACCCAAGCTCATACAGCGTGCAGGTGTTAGAGCCAGGGAAAAACCTAGGTCTCATGATTCCCAGTTTGGCACTCTGTCTATTGTGTCACAGTGCCAAACTGGGAATCATGAGACCTAGGTTTTTCCCTGGCTCTGACACCTGCATGCTGTATGAGCTTGGGTGAGTTACTGGTCTCTGACTCCAAGAAATCTACATACTTGCATTTTCAAAACATCTTTAATCCAATGCACAACTTCAAGACACAGCTCAGTGGTCTCTGATTAGTATTCAGAATCACCCAGATGAACTGCTAAGAAGTAAACACATTTATTTAGTAACTAGACAGCATGATAGCTCTGGATACAGAATATCTTTAATTGAAAAGATGATCCAATCATCCGAATGCATCCAAATGCTTTGCTGAAGCTCTCATCGGTAATGAAAGTACTGTATGAACAGCAACAGGAATGTGTTCTGTTACGGAGCAGTGTCCACTGAAAACACCATGGGCCAGGTTCTCAGCGGGGCTAGACCAACATAGCTCCACTGGCATACATGGAGCTGTGCTGATTTATATTAGATCCTCAGCCCCACAATATCAAAATAAAATCCCCTGACTTAGAGTTCAGCTTTTAAATTAAAAAAAAATAGTATTTCAATAATGTTAGAGATCAGCATCGGATTAGCAAAAGCTAGGCAATGCAATGCTAGAGATAGACGATTGGCTACCGGTTGGAATTTCTTTCCCTTTGTTAGGAGGAACATATTTTCACCAAAGGTTACATAGTGTGGGCCTAATTGTGCTACCATAGGTCACTAGAACACATGGAGGGTCTGATCCAAAGTCCACTGACATTAATGGAAGTCTTTCCATTGACTTGAATGGGCTGTGGAGCAGGCCCTGAGCCTGAGGGGAGTGTGAAGCTGCCCAACACCAGTGGATTGTAGCTCAGGAAGATGTGTCCTTAGCATGGGGATGTGGAAAGAAATAAGTCGAGTCAAGTGCTCAGCACCTCTGAAAATCAGGCCACTTATTTGGGGTTAGGGTAAATACGGATTTAGGTGCCTAACTTTCACATGCAAAAGATAGCATATGTCAAGTTTAATGTTCTTGATGGGCCTCGCATTAGTAACGGCATATAACACCTTCTACAGAAGAATGCCTAACAAGCTACTCCAATATAGAGTACCTCCGGGTCCACAGTATAATATATCTAACACTTGCACAACAGACAAATGCTGCATTGTTCCCGGAGGAGTGCCAGACATCCCCACACAGACTGTTTTTATCATTTCAATATTCATTTATATTCAAGCTCATAAACTGAATTACTCCTCTACTGCTAAATCATAAAAAGACAAAATCAAATATGGGCAAAGCTTTATAGAAGCACCGGGACTGTGTTCATTTACTGATATTGCTTAAAAATGGCCTATGCTGAAAGGCACAGTTTGTAATTTAGCTGGAATTTCCAAGTGACTTTTTTATACATGTGTAGTAGCCTATAGAGAGAAAGAGAGATCCAAATTATGCCAGGTTAGTTTCAAGTTACTATCTTTTACTGTTTTATCATATCCAACCTTATACGTCACCAAATGGGAACTGAATATGGATTTTGAACATCAATTTCCTATCTTGCAAGATTGTTGGTGATTTGAGCCAATACATATTTGAATATTTTTGAGGCTTGAGTTTTACTATGTCTTATTTTTCTTAATATATTAGCTAATGGTTATTGAACCAGTTCTGGAAATACAGACACTATATTTCATCTGAATACATAGACACAGCCTGAGAGATTCAGAGCTATGTTAGAGATGCTCCTATATTATAGGTGGGAGTAGTAGTACCACCTATTATTAAGGTGGCCGGAGTCTTCCCTTTATATGCTGGTAACTTTGTAAAACTTTAACAATTTGGGCCGAAAGTTTACATTTACATGCTTCAGGCTGAATTTTTGGGGAAAATTTCAGCCAAAAGAGTTCAGTGGTTTCAGAGTCTCAGAAAAAATGGCAGTTTGGTTGTGTTACTCGTGTTTTGCCTGTGCAATATTAATTTGGCCCTTTTGTGTGTACGTATTATGATGGTCTTTATTACATTATCCTATACTATTTTTTTCCACAGCACTCCTGCCTCATTCAGTGCACTGCATGGACCTGCTCTGGAAATTAACCAGACCTGTGTTGTGAGAAGGCTGTTGTTTGTAGAACCCCAGCCCCATTTAATGCAGAAGCTGGAAGGTATGTAGTGAATGAGGTAGGGCATTGCAGAAAAGAGAGAAGGGTCTCATAGTTAGCTGAATGCTGCCCTTGAGGTTTATATTCTACCCCTGACTCTGCCACGGAGTTCCTGTGTGATGCCACGCAAGTCATTTAAACTAAACTTTTCACAGGTAGCCATTAATTGTGTGCCCAATTTGAGACTATGGGGCCTGATTTTCTCAGCACACACTGCAGCTGAATTCAATGGGAGCTGTGCTTTGAACATATAGAGTACCTTGTAAGTGTTAAGGACTCTATAAAATCAGGTATTAGGCATCTCATATTGGACACCCAAAATTACTTTTGACCTTAATCTCTCTATGATTCAGCTCCCCACCTGTAATAGGAGGTTACTACTACCCTCTCACCTCTTAGGAGGTTTGTGAAGATTAATATTTGTGAAGCACTCAGATACTGTAATGAGGAGCACCACAGAAAAGCTCATGAGGAAATTAATAATTCAGCCTGCTGAGCAGGGTTTGAATAGCATGCAGTAAATAAGGCCTGGAGCCACACATTGAACAATGATGAGAAAACAAAATAATGAATAGCTGCTCATTAAATGAGCATGGTCCATCCTGTGCACTGACTGAGCCAGCAGTCCTGTGAAAAAAATTGCGTGCGATCATGTAATTAAAAACTGAATACACACAGGCAACCATAATTCTGGCAATTCATAACTTTTGAATGCTTGACTTTACAACCGTAATAACATTTTTAATGCTGGGTTTTTTGTTTTTGTTTTTATTTGCATGTATGAGAGTCTATACTGGAGAATGGTCACATAATTGGTCAAACACCACTTGCTATTTCTGAACTGCATCTATTACCTGATGGTCTAAATTTAAGGCACAGCCTTGCCTTGATGTCAACGGGATGGGCACTGCCCCACTAAGAACTCCTGGAAGCATCATGCCTCATGCAGGCACGACATCTCAAGCAACCTCAACCTTGAGGAGGGTGCAGCATTCCCCTCCTGTGGGAGAAGAGCCCACCTCAGCCTTGCCCTCTTTGGAGAGACTTGTGGCTGGTATCTGAGGACAGCCCTGGTAGTATTCCTCAACTGAAGGGCTGCAGTTGTGGCCAACTCCCATGCAGGAGTGCGAAGGTGCTTGTGCAATGCCCTCCTACCTCCCAGTGCATCCACACAAGGCCTGGACACAATTTGGCCACGTGTCAACCATGAAAATCATCTAAGTGGTGTCCCAGTGTAGATAAAAGTAAGCGTTATGAGTACAAAGCAGGAGTAACAAGACACCAGACAAGACAAAGCCTAGCATAAAACCATATATCATATTATAACTGAAATGGTTGCATGAGAGAGCAGTGTACAAAGACTACTGGGGATTACTCTTGACTTGTGTTCATAAGCTATTACCATTATTTGTTGAATGCCAACAGTCTAATCTGCTCTGTTCAGAACAGAGAGAATACTAGGAACTTCCAGAGTGAGCAGACAGATAAAGCAAAAGTCCACTGAGTGATTAGAATATTCTGTGTGGAGATTTCCCCCCACACACATCCTTCTTGCTTTTGAGGAAATGATCAGGATTTAAGAGAATCATGGAGGAGGAGCTGGTAAAAGCCTGGCACATGAGGTCAAGAAGTTCCAGGCATAGGGAATACTTGAGTGATGACATGGAGAAAAAAGAAGAAGAAACTGTTAGTCCTTGAATATGCTCCCATAGGAACATAAGAATGGCCACACTGGGTCAAACCAATGGTCCATCTAGCCCAGTATCCTGTCTTCCAACAGTGGCCAATGCCAGAAACTTCAGAGGGAATGACAAGAACAGGCAATTAATGGGTGGTCCATCCCCTGTTGTTCAGTCTCAACATCTAGCAGTCTAAATCTTAGGGATATCCAGAGCATGGGGTTGCATCCCTGACCATTTTGGCTAATAGCCATTGATGAACCTATCCTCCATGAACTTACCTAATTCCTTTTTTAAACCCAGTTATACTTTTGGCTTTCACAACATCCCCTGACAACAGGCAGACTGTGTATTGTGTGAAGAAGTATTGCCTTTTGTTTGTTTTAAATCTGCTGCCTATTAATTTCATTGGGTGACCCTTGGTTATTGTGTTATGCAAAGGAGTAAATAACATTTCCTTATTCACTTTCTCTGCACCATTCACAATTTTATAGACCTCTATCATAACTCCCCTTAGTTGTCCCCAGGAGTGCAAGTACGGTGGTAGGTACAGGGTACCGGAAAGATATGGGGCCACAGGATGGCCCCATGCTGGCAGCTCCACCCCGCTGGAGGACACGGCTCGGGGGGCAGGCCTGCGCTCAGCTCCTTTCCCCATTCTGCTCCTTTTCCTGCTGCCACAGTGGGGAAAGGAGCAGAACGTAGCTAGGGCATTCATTCTTAACAGCACAATACATATCCTAACAAACTTAAACAAAGGCTTTGTTTAAGTTTGCTAGCATCTATATTGCTGTTTTACATTGGTCAGGACCAAGTCAAAGGCACAGGAGTTGGTCGCTAGTGTCCTTCACCCACAACAGAGCATCCCTGTCAGTGTGATTTCGCAGAAGATACACATCAAACACTAGAGACCACATTTTCCAGATTTTCTTTTGAAAATCCGTATCTAGGTGCCTAAATGGGAGTTGAGCTCTCTTGAAACTCTACCCTGGTGAGTGCTGACCACTTGAAAAATCAGGCTCTGAGCTCTGAAAATCTAGCCAAATGTGAGCTGTGGTTTCTGTTTAATTAACCTCACTGAGGCTTAAGTGGTAACTGAGAATGGTTCCTAGAGCTGGGAGAATATGCACCAAAAAAAAAAATAAAAAAAATTTATGAGCATTTATTTGAATGAAAATCACAGATTCACCTTGACAATGTTCACATCCCTTTTAATTCATGTCTTACAACATTTGTACAAGTAACATTTTAATCTGCAAGAATGTTCCTAGTCAGTGAAGTTCTCTTGGCTACTTGAGGAAATGCCTTTTCATGAGGTTTTGTGTTGGAACCATCTATCTGTCTCAGACTCTGAACAACTTTTCCTCCTGTTTATGGATGCTTGTCATCAAGTCAGGGAGCAGAAAGGATAACAGCTGGGCCCAAAACTTCAAAAGTATTTAGGTACCCAACGCCCATAAATAAAATCAAAATCTGTTCATGGATAATTCTCAAACAGGGGTCAAAGGGATGACCTATGTGCTGTAAGTAGCTAACCAAGCTCTAATGGAGACTAAACAGTGCTATGAAGAAGCTGACTGAAATCCATATGGGCACAAAACTAAAGGACCTAAGTGGCCTGGTTGACTGGATAATTGAAAGATGCACTTTTGGGCAGCAGCTTTCGCGGTTTTGCAGGCTGAGCAGCCTCTGTCCCTCCATATCTGGCTACATGCCCTGGGGGTTTATTATTTTCTATTCCGCATGTGACACCTCTGCTGCTATTGTTTCAAAATGTGACCTTCATGTTCTGGAAAATTGTCTGTTGATGAACCTGGCATTACAAGATGAATCTAATACCAAACCATAAAACAGGGAAAAGATGTAGATCTCTGTCTAGAATAATATACAAGGGAGTTCAATCTAATTATGCAACAAGAAAACTCAGCTAACCAGTAGTGAAAGAAATAAATTTCCCTTTGTAACACTGGGAGCTATGTTAAACCAAATATAGGACTGAAACACTGGGGGACTTATTATTGTATATAGGCCACGTCTAGGAACAATGCACTATACCTGGCTGAAAGAGAGAACTCAAAGATCAAGGAAGATTCTCCTATAAATCTTTCCTCTCTAGAACACCTGTCCCTTTCTCCATTCATATCTTCCTTCCCTCTCTGCTCCTTCCCTTTTCTGTATCATTGTGTGTGGTAGATGTGATGGTTTTATGTTTTGTGTGTATTGTATCTTTCAATTTCTAGGAATTCTTCACATCTACAGAGCTCATTGCCTGTTTTGTTCACAGAGTTCCTTGGTGTGTTAAGGGAAAGTGGGGATGATTGTCCTTCCCATCCTTCTTTAATTTAAGAAGTTTTCAATTTGGAGTGCTGCTGTATCCTCAATGACACCTGGAAATATAGGTGGCACCAGGGGCCCAAACCATTATTTTACAATTTTAGATGGGCAAAGGGAGCGTCAGAGGGGACAGGGAGAGTGTGGGGCCCCGGGCTGGGAGGAGGGTGGGGAGGAGTCACATGGAGGGTCACGGGGGGAGGTCACGTGCCCCCCCCACCCCCTTGTGTCCCTCCCATGAGTGCAGTACCAGCAAGAAATGATTTCTACTTTCACCACTGGTTGTCCCTTTCCTAATCTGAACAGCCCCAGTCTTTTTAATCTCTCCTCAAATAGAAGTTGTTCCATACCCCTAAGCATTTTTGTTCCCATTCACTGTAGCTTTTCCAAATGTAATAGACTTTTTTGAGATGGGGTGACCAGAACTGCACACAGTATTCAAGGTGTGGGCATACCATGGATTTATATAGTGACATATTTTCTCTCTTATCTATCATTTTCCTAATGGTTGCTAACATTGTTAGTTTTTTTGACTGCAGCTGCACACTGAGTGGATGTTTTCAGAGAACAATCCATGATGACTCCAAGATCTTAGTTGAGTGGTAACAGCTAATTTAGACTCCATCATTTTATATGTACAGCTGGAATTATGTTTTCCAAAGCACATTACTTTTCATTTATCATCCTTGAATTTCATCTGCCATGTTGTTGCCCAGTCACCCAGCTTTGTGAGATTCCTTTGTAACTCTTCACAGTCTGCTTTTCACTTAACTATCTTGAGTAATTTTGTATCATTGCAAACTTGGCCACCTCACTGTTTACCCCTTTTTCCAGATCATTTATGAATATGTTGAACAGCGCTGGTCCTAGTACAGACCCTTGGGGGACTTCGCTATTTACCTCTCTCCATTCTGAAAACTGACCATTTATTCCTACCTTTGTTTCCTGTCTTTTAACCAGTTACCAATGCAAGAGAGGATCTTCCCTCTTTATGCTGTAGCAAATTGATTCCTTCACTCATTAAAAGGAAGTCTCCTTCTCTTTGTTTTCAGATGCCCCAGTGTATCTCCAGCTTCCACAGAGCATCCTTAATCACAGAAGCTATTTACAACTGACTAGAGGTGGAAAGAGTTGAATCCTTCCATATTTCTCTGCAATACATCACTAGAACATGTCCCTTGGCTCATGTGTTTGCAAAGCAGACTTGCTTTGACAATGCACTTAGTGCAGGGATGCTCCCATGATTACTATAAAAAGCTTTCTCTTTTATATTAACAAAACATTCCCAACACACTCTCTAGTGATCTATAATCAAAAAAAGAGTGTAGGTGGCAAGTCCATTCTGGAGCGAGGAATGTAAATGCAGCAAATTTGTTCAAAATAATTTAAGGAATCTCTCAAGGAAAGAGAAGGACACGTTTTCACAGCCGTGAGATTAGAGTCAGGACCCACGGAGATGGAAAGACAAAAGCAAAATTACACACACACACACACACACACACACACACACACTTGTATATATAGGTACACACAGATCTGCATACATATGTGTATGCATTATATATATAATACACACCTTTCCCTCACTAAATTTGCCAGAAAGCATGTGTGACCTTTTTCACAATTCATTTTACGTCATTCACACATTGCATTTTCCACTATGGATTGAGAGAGGCCATTGCTGGAAGAGTTATATTTAATAACCATGCCTTCAATCATGCTTTTTCAATAAAAGCCTCATCTGTTAGCTGTTGATTCGCTTCGATACAGTACCTGTTTCTTTGGCTGAAAATGAAATGGTGAGCTATTTCTTTCAGAACTCAGATTTGCTACGGGGATATATCTACAGCCTCCAAACACAAACAGCATACACAATGCACTGATGCCTTCAGAGAATTTCATATTGGATTGCTCAGGGTGAACCTTCCATGTTTAATTTTGTCCTATTTCTTCATGATGAGTTCAAAATGAGCAGTGGGGATTTTCATTATTATTTCTGTGTTCCAGGCTAAAAATCAGCCTAGTCTACCCACTATACATCCCCATTATACCCCCACAGTGACATAAGTGACCTGTGGCAGAGCAGAGAATTGAGCCTTCAAAGGTTGGCTTCCTGAGGAGAGAAGATTGGCACAACTCCTACTGGCTTGGGTAAAGGTCTGTTCCTTTTGATTCATCAGCTTAAAGATGGAAAATTTTCTAATACAAACCTCAGCTGGGGTAAGATTCAGATACACAGGCAATAACACCAGCCCCCAGAGAGAGGACTATTTTTGAGTGTCCACTAATTTTCAATGCCCTGCTTGAGACAACTACGGCCTGGCTTTCTGAGGTATTACAAAACCCACAATTCCAACCCCAAGCCAATAGGAATTTTGGGTGCTCAGCACCTTTGAAAATCAAGCCCTAGGCGTGTCATATTGGTTCAGTGAAAATGCCGACAGTTTGCTATTCAAAAGTACACGTATCCTCAGGGATACGTGATCACACAGGAATGGCTTAGTGGTATCCAGACAATGGCGAATTCTGTAAGAGATAGAGAAATAACTCTAATTCACCCTTGAATTGAGTGAAGGAGTTTTAACAAGAGGCTCCTGTGGCCTTCAAAAGTGGCTCCTCCATTGCATCACTGCAGTGAGCATGTCCCTGCCGGAAAGGAACTACAATAATTTAACTGTGAAATTACAAAAGCAAAAATGTTAGAGTCCTGGCTGGGATGTTCATGATAAATAAATAACCTGTTTTGCACCATCTTTAGCCAGCATTTTGTTATTTCACTGATTGCTCCCAACACTGAGTGAAAGAATACACAAATTAATAGTAACTTGACAGGAAGCACCTTTGCCCACTTCTTCCTGGTACTGCCATTAGGAAAGGCTGCATTCCCCTACAGTTAACCCAACTCTTTGAAATTGCCCATCATAATTCACATGGTAACCCACTCTCCTGGGCCCCTTCTAGAGGCTGGACTAAATTTATGAATTTGCTATAGCTTGTAGACTAACCAAGCTTGGCTCTTTAGCTCAGGCTGTAGATGTTTGTGCCTTTTTTAGCTCTAGAGGGCTTCAGTTCAATTCCCCTTGCTGACAAACCCACTTTAGGACCCTCCATTACAACACTGTGGGTTAAATAACAACCCAAAACTTGTTGCATTAGTTTACGCTTTGAGAAAATCTCAACATGACAGTGAAAGCTTACCATTTGCAGAGTGTTTCACTTTGGAAAACTAAGCCAAAGTGTATTAAAAAGTTATACCATAGCTCTGGCTCTACTTATCCTACTTGAGAACTAAATGCTTGGGCAATGGAGGCCAGTTTTATAATACCTTGGCTGAAGTTAAGGAACGGAGCTAATCAAGCCCTCTCCATCTTTCCTTGCAGTTCTTTTCCACCCAAGATTTTTATTATGTGTTTTTGTTTTAGTCATTACCGCCTTTCACTCTACCTGCTGTGACTATCCTCATGTGACAATGATCATAGATTAGATAGGGAAAGCATCAGTCTTTTAGATGTATGCTGTTCTTTCAGTTTTGAACTCTTTCCCCTTTATGGTGGAGTAATTTACTTAGGATGAAAGAGTCCCAGGAGAAGAGCTATTAAGGAGTTAATACAGAAGTGTATCCCAATTATATTAAAATCCTTTCTGGAAAACTAATATCTAGCCTCAAGGGAGACAGAAAGAGAAGCCAATGGCAAGGTATGTGCTACAGACATGGTTTCCTCTTTCATCTTGCTTTTACACTTAGACTGTAAAAGAGACCAACCACTCTTACCTCAGGGAGTAGTTGACCATGGAGGGGTACCCCTGGGACCAGGAGAATATGGCAATGCTTGCTGGTGGAGACCATCTTTGATCACCGGAGTGGGTTTGGGCATGAAGCTGATTTATAGCCTCATGTGGTGGCAGGAATACAGCACTGCAGCCTGTCACTGAGCTGAATGGAGGATTACCAAGTACATGCCTGCTTCCTTCTCACTGGAGCTCTTCAAGTAGAGAGCGAGAATTGAGGAAGACACAGAACAGTGGGACTTTAATAGAATAGCTTTTCAAATTTCAATACAACTGCAGTATTCCATGAAGTTTGGAAAGCTGTGCTCTCCCTGCCCAGCAGACATTTCTTGAGAAGCCAAAAGAGTTCACACAAGAACAGCCATACTGGGTCATACCAAAGATCCATCTAGCCCAGTATCCTGTCTTCCGACAGTGGCCAATGCCAGGTGCCCCAAAGGGAATGAACAGAACAGGTCATCATCAAGTGGTCCATTCCCAGCTTCTGACAGAGGCTAGGGACACCATCCCTGCCCATCCTGGCTAATAGCCATTGATGGACCTATCCTCCATGAAATGCCTCCCTGCTTAGCTCTGAGACAACTCTCGTGGGTGAGTGTAGCTATTAGTGCAGTGGAAATAGGACACTTGCTGTATTCGACTCTATAATGACTGATAGTCTGGAAACAAGTTGGAAAGGTAAAAAGTGAGCTGAATTAAAACATATGTGAATTGTTCAGGACAGAAAGAAAGTTCAGATCTTTTTCCTCAGAACTCTCCAGCAGGATATCAAATAACACACTCAACCAATGAACCACCAAACTAGATGGGTCATTCTTTTTATTATTTGGATTACAGTAACACCTAAAGGCCTTATCTGAAATCAGGACACACACACACACACACACACACACACACACCTTGCTGCATAGAGCTTACAGTCTAAATACGAGGAGGGAATTTGACTTAGGAAGAAGTGATATCAAACTGACTAGTGTTAAAATTCCAAAAATATTGAACAAAATAGGACTGTAAAAATACTTTTAAAATAGTTGATTAAAGTTAAGAAGGGTCCTTAAGTTCTGCTGTTCTGGATTATTTACCTGAAATTGATTTATTCTTTTTAATCTAATCAAATAAAATATGAGAGGTACAGTAGGCCCTATTACTAAGGCTGGTCAACATTTTTCTGTCAAAATTATTTTGATGGGAAATTGAGGTTTCGACTAAACAAAAATTTTCATATAAGTTTCTGCTTTCCACAGAAATTTATGAATTTTTGTAGAAAATGTTTTGTCCAAGAAACAAATTCCTGGCTGCAAACAAAAACTTTTTCAGTTGAAAACTGCAAGTTTTTAGTCTTCATCTGAAAAATTTCCATTTGTTGTTTGACAAAAAGTTGAAAAATTCAACAAAAATATTATTTTTCATTGTGTCAAAATTTTCCATGGGGGGAAATAACCTGTTTTCCAACCAGCTCCAATTATCAGAGCTATTAAGGCAATGCCCTTTGCACAGGTTGGCGGTTTGTGCTTGACAAGGACCCATGGTCAAAAGTTCACTGGAATTCTGTTAGGAGAGGAGGGGCACCGGAATGGGGTGGGGGTGCCAGGGGGCCATGGCCCTCCCACTTTTTACCGGCAGTAAGGACGAGCGACGGGGGGGGGGGGGGGTCCTGGCAAATACAGGCCAGTAGGCCTAACTTCAGTATGAGGCAAATTGGTTGAAACTATATTAAAGAACAGAATTATCAGATACATATGTGAACATGGTGTGTTGGGGATGAGTAAACACAGCTTTTGTAAAGAGGAATCATGCCTCACCAATCTATTAGAATTCTTTTGAGAAAGGTCAACAAACATGTGGACAAGAAAGATCCAGTGCATATAGTGTACTTAGACTTTCAGAAAGCCTTTTACAAGGTCCCTCACCAAAGGCTCTTAAGCAAAGCAAGCAGTCATGGAATGAAAGGGAACGTCCTCTCATGGATCGGTAACTGGTTAAAAGATAGGAAACAAAGGGTAGAAATAAATGGTCACTTTTCAGAATGGAGAGAGGTAAATAGTGGTGTCCCCCAGGTGTCTGTACTGGGACCAGTGCTATTCAACATATTCATGAACGTTCTGGAAAAAGGAGTAAACAGTGAGGTGGCAAAATTTGCAGATGATACAAAACTACTCAAGATAGATAAGTCAAAAGCTGACTGTGAATAGTTACAAAGCGTCTTACAAAAATGGGTGACTGAGAACAAAATGGCAGATGAAATTCAATGTTGATAAATGCAAAGTAATGCACGTTGGAAAGCACAATCCTAACTATACATATAAAATGATGTGGTCTAAATTAGCTGTTACCACACAAGGAAAATCTTGGAGTCATTGTGGACAGTTCTCTGAAAATATCTGCTCAATGTGCTATAGCAGTGAAAAAAGCTAACATACTTAGGAACCATTAGGAAAGTGATAGATATAACAGAAAATACCATAATGCCCCTATATAAATCCATGGTGCACCTATACTTTGAATACTGCATGCAGTTCTGGTCACCCCCATCTCAAAAAAATCTATTAGACTTGGCAAAGGTACAGCGAAGGGGAACAAAAATAATTAAGCGTATGGAACAGCTTCCATCTGAGGAGAGATTAAAAACATAGGCACTGACTCTGTGGGTGCTCCAGCCCTGGAGCACCCATGGAAAATAAATGCTGGGTACTGAACATCCACCGGCAGCCCCCTAATAAGCTCCTACCCCTCTCCCCCAGCACCTCCCACCTTCCGTGGATCATTAGAAAGTCGGCGCCTCTGATTAAAAGGGCTGGGACTGTTCAAGTTAGAAGAGAGACAACTAAGGGGGGAATATGATAAAGATCTATAAAATCATGAATGGTGCAGAGAAAGTAAGTGTTATTGACCCCTTCACATAACAAAAGAACCAGGGGTCACCCAATGAAAGTAACAGGCAGCAAATTTAAAACAAACAAACAAAAGGAAATACTTCTTCACACAACTCATTACCAGGGAATGTTGTAAAGGCCAAAAGTATAACTGGGTTCAAAACAAGAATTAGATAAATTAATGGAGGATAGGTCCATCAGTGGCTATTAGCCAAAATGGTCAGGGACACAACCCCCATGCTCTGGATGTCCCTAAGCCTCTGACTGCCAGATGCTGTGACTGGACAACAGGGGATGGATCACCCAATAATTTCCCCATTCCCTCTGCAGCACCTGGGATTGGCCACTGTGAGAAGACAGGATACTAGGCTTGATGGACAATTGGCTGACCCAATACAGCCGTTCTTATGTAATGCAGAAAAGGTAGAAGTGTTGAATAAATATTTCTGTTTTATATCTGGGGGAAAAAATGGACGATGTAGTCATATAATATGATGATGATAACACTCTTTCCCTTCCATTTGTACTTCAGGAGAATGTTAAACAGATTTTTAAATCATCAGGTCCAGATAACTTGCATCCAAGAGTTTTAAAAGAGCTGGCTGAGGAGCTCACTGGGCCATTAATGCTGATTTTCAAAATGTTTTGGAACAGTGGGGAAGTTGCAGAATGCTGAGAGAAAACTAATGTGGTACCAATATTAAAAAAGTAAATGGGATAATCTAGCTAATTACGGGCCAGTCAGTCTGACATCAATCCAAGGCACGATAATGGAGCAACTGGTATGGGACTCAATGAAGAATTAAAGGAGGTTAATATAATTAATGCTGATCAACCTGGGGTTATGGAAAACAGATCCTGTCAAACTAATTTGATAACTTTTTTTAATGACACTAAAGTTTGGTTGAAAAGGTAATGTTTGAAAAGGTAATAGTGTTCATGAAATATATTTAGATTTCTGTAAGGCGTATGGCTTTGTATCACAAAACATTTTGGTTAAAAAGCTAGAATGGTATAAAATTAACATGGTACACCCTAAACGGATTAAAAATTAGCTAACTGATGGGTCTCAAAATGTAATTGTAAATGGGAAATCATTGAGTGGTGATGTTTCTAGTGGGGTCTCACAGGGATCTCTTCTTGGCCCTGTGTTATTTAACATTTTTAACACTGAGTTGGAAGAAAACATAGGATCACAGAATTGCAGGACTGGAAGGGACCTCGAGAGGTCATCTAGTCCAGTCCCCTGCACTCATGGCAGAACTAAGTGTTATTTAGACCATCCCTGACAAGTGTGTGTCTAACCTGCTCTTAAAAATCTCCCGTAATAGAGACTTCACACTCTAGTTAGGAAGTTTTTCCTAATGTCCAACCTAAATCAGCCTTGTTGCAATTTAAGCCCATTGCTTTTTGTCCTATCTTCAGAGGTTACGGAGAATAATTTTTCTCCTTCCTTCTTCTAACAACCTTTTATATACTTGAAAACTGTTATGTTCCCTCTCAGTCTTCTCTTCTCCAGACTAAACAACCCCCCCCCCCTTTTTTTTTTTTTTAATTTTCCTTAATAGCTCAAGTTTTCTAGACCTTTAATCATTTTGGTGCTCTTCTCTGGAATTTCTCCAATTTGTCCACATCTTTCCTGAAATATGGTGCCCTGAATTGGACACAATACTCCAGTTGAGGCCTAATCAGAGCAGAGTGGAGAGAAAGAATTACTTCTTGTGTCTTGCTTACAACATTCCTGCTAATACATCCCAGAATGATGTTTGCTTTTTTTGCAATAATGTTACACTGTTGACTCATTTAAGCTTGTGATCCACTATGACCCTCCCCCCCCAGATCACTTTCTGCCGTACTCCTTCTAGGCAGTCATTTCCCATTTTGATTGTGTGCAACTGATTGTTACTTCCTAAGTGGAGTACTTTGCATTTGCCCTATTTACTTCAGACCATTTCTACAGTTTGTCCAGATCATTTTGAATTTCAATCCTATCCTCCAAAGCACTTGCAACCCCTCTCAGCTTGGTATCGTCCACAAACTTTATAAGTGTACTTTCTATGCCATTATCTAAATGATTGATGAAGATATTGAATAGAACCAGACCCAGAACTGATCCCTGCAGGATCCCACTTGATATACCCTTCCAGCTTGACTGGGAACCACTGATAACTACTCACTGAGAATGGTTTTCCAACCAGTTATGCACCCATCTTATAGTAGCACCATGTAGGTTGTATTTCCCTAGTTTGTTTAAGAAACGGTCATGTGAGACAGTATCAAAAGCCTTACTAAAGTCAAGATATACCACATCTACTGCTTCCCCCCTATCCTGAAGGCTTGTTACCATGTCAGAGCAAGCTATTAGGTTGGTTTGATAATATTTGTTCTTGACAAGTCCATGCTGACTTTTACTTATCACCTTATTATCTTCTAAGTGTTTGCAAACTGATTGCTTAATTATTTGCTCCATGATCTTTCTGGGTACTGAAGTTAAGATGACTGCTCTATAATTCCCCAAATTGTCCTTATTTCCCTTTTTATAGATTTGCTATATATTTCCCTTTTCCAGTCCTCTGGAATATCACCTATCTTCCATTACTTTTTGAAGATAATCGCTAATCGCTCAGATATCTCCTCAGTCAGCTCCTTGAGTATTCTAGGATGTATTTCATCAGGCTCTGGTGACTTGAAGACATCTAACTTGTCTAACTAATCTTTAACTTGTTCTTTCCCTATTTTAGCCTCTGATCCTACCTCATTTTCACTAGTATTTACTATGTTAGATGTCTAATTGCTACAAAACTTTTTGGTGAAAATTGAAACAAAAAAGTCATTTAGCACTTCTGCCATTTCCACATTTTCTATTATTGTTTTCCCCTCTTAATTAGTAATGGGCCTACCCTGTCCTTGGTCTCCTCTTGCTTCTAATGTATTTGTAGAATGTTTTCTTGTTACCCTTTGTGTCTCTAGCTAGTTTAATCTCATTTTGTGTGTTGGCCTTTCTAATGTTGTCCCTATATAGTTGTGTTATTTGTTTATATTCATCCTTTGACCTAGTTTCCTTTTTGTAGGGCTCTTTTTTGAGTTTCAGATCATTGAAGATCTCCTAGTTAAGCCAGGGGGGACTTTTGCTATACTGCCTATTTTTCCCATGCAGTGGGATAGTTTATTTTTGTGCCCTTAAGAACATCACTGATATAAGTTTGCAGATGACAGAAAAATTATGGGAGTGATAAGTTGTGAAGAGGAGAGGTCACTAATAAAAAGTGATCTGGATTGCTTGGTAAACTGGGTGCAAGTAAACAATATACATTTTAATATGGCTACAATTAAATGTATACATCTAGGAACAAAGAACGTAGGCTAGACTTACAGGATGGGGGCCTCTATCTGTCAGGGCCTGGTCGTAGGTGGCCAGACCTTGTGGTCAGAGCTGGAGTCCACAATTAGGAGGCAAGAGCCAGGGGGTCAGGAGACCACGGGGGTCAGAGGCAGGATGCAAACTATGGGAGATCAGAACCACAAGCCAGACGTCAGGAGCTAAGCCCTTGGAGCAGGAGGCACAAGGTACAGTCTAGAACAGGGTGAATCCCAGTTGTTCAGACAGTTTCCTATTCCTGTTGCTGGCTTGAGTAGGACCAGCAGGCCAATTGGCTGCTTTGGGACTCCACCAATGGGACGTCAGGGCCGAGCCTCAAACTGGGGCTGGGCTTCATGATTCTAAGTCAGCAGTTGTCAGCAGGATGCCAAGTGGAGGGCTGAAGCATGGCTGCTCCTGTGGACCTGGGGTCAAGACCCGTGCTTCATCCTGTGAAGTAGTAACTCTGAACAATATTTGGGGTCAAGTGGATAATCAGCTGAACATGAGCGCCCAGTGTGATGTTGTGGCCAAAAGAGCTAATGCAATACTTGGCTGGATAAACAAGGGAATTTTTAGTAGGAGTAGAGAGGTTATTTCACCTCTGTATTTGGCACTGGTGTGACCACTGCTGGAATACTGTGTCCAGTTTTGGTGCCCACAATTCAAGAAGGATGTTGATAAATTGGAGAGGGTTCAGAGAAGATCCACAAGGATTATTAAAGATTTAGAAAACCTACCTTATAGTGACAGACTCAAGGAGCCTAATCTATTTAGCATAACAAAGAGATGGCTAAAGGGTGACTTGATTACGGTCTGTAAGTATCTACATGGGAGACATATATTTCATAAAGAGCTCTTCAATCTAGCAGAGACAGATAGATCATGATCCAATGACTGGAAGCTGAAGCTAGACAAATTGAGACTAGTAATAAGGTGTACATTTTTAACGGGGAGGATAATAAACCATTGGAACACTTTATCAAGGTGGATTCTCCATCACTGACCATTTTTAAATCAAGATTGGATGTTTTTCTAAAAGATCTGCTCTAGGAATTATTTTGGGGAAGTTCTATGGCCTGTGTTACACAGGAGGTCAGAGTAGATGATCACAATGGTCCCTTCTGACCTTGGAATCTATGACTCTACAAGAGGTGCAACACAGAACTCAGAGCCCAGGGGGAGGTAAGGCTAAGGTGACATTAAGCCACCTTTATGCTTCCCTCAGTACTGAGGTGCTCCAGTGACTGGAGCATAACTTAGACTTCCTTGGGGGCCAGTCGAAATTAAAACCTGACCTCTCCCTGTGAGTTGCAGCACTGCTTGGAATTGCTGCAGCACTGTCCTGTGGCTCTGTCAATGCTCCCCTCCCACCTTCAGCCCCATGTCAGAGCTTACAAAGGGGTCCTCAAAAAAGCAGCCTTGTTACTGTATTCTGCAGTGCTTGCTGGCACCAGGAGAATTTTCCTCTGGTCAGATCTGGGACTTTTAGAGCCTCTTTACACTGCTCTGGCCCTTTTACCTGGCATAAAGAGGCCAAGGCAGGGGCAAGGATCTCACTCTAAATATATAGGCCAAGATTTTCAAAACTGAATGCCTGTAGTCAGGCTAGATATTTAAGCACCTACGTAACTACTCAGAACCCAGGAGTTCCCACTGAAGACTATAAAGCTAGCCTTAAGGCCCAATTTTCAAAGCTAGTCTTGAATTGATACTTCTAAAATTGTGCATGCAGCTGTTGCATGCATGCAACCTACATTTCAATTCACAAAATGGGTAAGTGTGCTCAAAAGCACCCTCAGGCACACGTGAGGAACCATTTTACCCATACACATGAGGGTTGAGTGAAGAAAAGAAACACCATATTTGAGGGTGGGGAAGGAATTTTCTCTCGGGTCAGATTGGCAAAGACCTTGGGAATGGGGGCGTTTCACCTTCTTCTGCTGCATGGGGTGTGGGTCACTTGCAGGTTTAAACTAGTGTAAATGGTGAATTCTCTAGAACGGTCTTTAAACCATGATTTGGGGATTTCAGTAACTCTGCCTGAGGTTAGGGGTCTATTACAGGAATGGGTGGGTGAGGTTCTCTGGCCTGCAATGTGCAGGAGGTCAGACTAGATCAGTGGTTTTCAAACTTTTTGTATTGGTGACCCCTTTCACACCAAACCTCTGAGTGTGACCCCCCCCTTAAAATTAAAAATGGGGGGTAATTTAATTTAATGAGGGCTTGGGGCTGTCAGCCCCACAGAGCTGACAGCTCATGACCCCCATGTAACCACCTTGGGACCCCCTGAGGAGTCACAACCCCCAGTTTGAGAACCACTGGACTAGATCATCATGATAGTTCCTTCTGGCCTTAAAGTCTATGAATCTAAGTGCCAAGTTTTGAAAATCTGGCCTTTAAGACTCAATATTTTTATAACCTGTATGCCGCAATTACATGTGTAAGATGAGAGAGACAAGGTAGGGTAACCAGCTGTCCCGATTTTATAGGGACAGTTCCGATATTTGGGGATTTTTTTTATATGGGCTCCTATTACTCCCCACCCCTGTCCCGATTTTTCACACTTGCTATCTGGTCACCCTGAGACAGTGGTTCCCAAACTGGGGTTCGTGAACCCCTGGGGGTTCACGAAATGTTACAGGGGGTTCTCGGGGAAAAATTCCCTAATGGCGGACAGACTTGTCCCTAGGGACCCCAGGCAGCATGGGGCCAACAGCCCGGAGCCCCTAGACTTCCAAGAGCTAAGCAGATCAAAGCAAGCAGATCTATCACACTGGGGAGACTTCACCTCCTTTTCCATTTCTTATAAGGAGTCTTGAAGGTTGATATTTTTTGCTGTTTTTAAAATTAAATAGGCAGCTAGTATTGTTTTTAAAATTATTATGAAGAACAAGTTTAAGCTTTGTTGTAACATGCGTTGTTTGCCTGGACTGCTCAAGACCTGAATTCTTGTGTAGGAGGAACTCTTTGAGTTGGCTTCTTAAATACCTTCATGTTGTTTCACATCCCATACTCCTTGATGAAACATAGGAGCCTTGTCTTATAACAGGCTTATTCAAAGTGATACAAGCTACGAAAGTGAGACCTTGGAAGAGTGTTGCCGTTTTCATAATGTAATAAAAATACTGTAATGATAAATAATAATTAATAATACATAGTGTGTAATAAGCATGTCACAAAAACAAATTTTATATTTCCAAGATTTGCCTTTTATAATTTATACTCAGGTAAAGGAGAAAATCCCTGGAAATATTCATTTTTAAGAGGGGGTTCACAAGACTTGACATTTTTGTGAAAGGGGTTCACAGGTTGTTAAAGTTTGGGAACCACTGCCCTAAGACAAGGAGAGGTGAAGTAATATCTTTTACTGGACCAAATTCTGTTGGTGAAAGAAACAAGAACTAAAAGAACTCTGTGTAGCTCGAAAGCTTGTCTCTTTCACCAACAGAAGCTGGTCAGTAAAAGATACTACCTCACTCCCTTGTCTTTCTCATACCCTGGTACCAACATGGCTACAACACTGCAAAGATGTGCAGCTGCATGCTGAAAACAGGCAATTGCAAATTCATCTGCAAATTAAACCCTAGGAAACTGCATGCAATTGTTTATTTTTGCATATTCATCTGCATGTTTTATGAGCAAGGTATGCAATTTTTTATTTTTTTAATGTAGCCTTTAGATAAAAAGACAGTTTCAGTCTCTTACACTTTACCAGCATGAATATACTACCTCTCCCTTTAAAAACAAAACAAAATAACCTATATTAATCTGTCAAAACCACAGGGAATACCTCAGGGGATGAGTAGCTATGATCACTCTGGGGGAATCCAAAGTATACGGTAATGAACTTGATTTACCTTTGTCGACTGGCAACTGATTATCTGTTGTTAACCATCATATTGCTTAATTATTTCAACAAAAGAACAAAACAAAAAACAAAAAGTTGATTTGGCATTATTCTAAATTCATCTAGAAAAGCGTTGTTGAAATTAGATGTCTGCATGTGTCCTTTTGTCTGCTAACTGAACCATCAGTGATGCTTTTGCCATATACCACATAAGATTTTAGCTATTATTGAATTTGGGACAAAAATAGAAACAGCCATTAAAAGATAATGCTACTGGATAATTCTTGCTTCCAGTTCTGCCTACATGTATAAGCTTAAGATCTCCATGATACTCCAATCAAGCTGAATTAAAATGCTTTTCAAGTATAATGATGTGCTATACAAAATTTATCTAATTAAAAAAAATTGTAAAAAAGTCTTAAAGTTAAAATAGTGTCAATTTTGCCTCATGAGATCCAGGAAGACAATTACAGCAGTCTCTCGCTCTCTCTTTAAAAAAAAAGAAAGAATATGCTCATTAGAAGTCTGTGTATTTTATCTGGAACTTCCAAAGTGGAACTTACATGAAAAAATAAGGTACCCGAGCAGCTGTCGTGGAGGTCTCTTATGAAAAATGAATCCCCAAAACACAACAGTATCGCCTGTAATTTAAGGTGCCAAAGACCTACCATCTGTCAGCTCCATTTTGATAGCTTCCCATTAAGTCTGTTTTGACAACAGTGCCTAAAAAGTTATAAACAGTAATGCTATTCAGATACATTTCCTTCTTACCTTGTTTCCTTCTTCTCTCTCTCTCTCTCTCTTTTTCTGTATCAGTTTACAGAGAAACCTCATTTATGCAAACCTCAGTGATCTGAAAAACTGATCTATCCAAAACAAGTTCTCATCTCCCAATAGGTATTAAATGGGCCTGACTCCCAGTTACACCTTATGTTGCTCTGGCAGTGTAAGGGGCTTGCAGTGTGGGAGGAAATGTCCCTTTGGGAATACCAGTGTTGCCAACTCAATCTGATTGCGAGTCTCATGACATCTGGTGTTTTTCCTAAATCTCCAGCTCCTGGAAGCAAGTGATCTGGAAACAAATATTTCATCTTTCATTTTTCAGAAAAGTAAGTTACTAGCCTCCTGCTTGTGGCGAAATGCCTGCAAATGCAAACAGAGTGCATCTTAAAGGTTCAGAAACCAAATAAAAATATCCCACATTTAATATATTTTAAAATTTCATGATTCTTAAGCCAATCTCATGATTTTGGAACATGGGGGTCAGCAATACTGGAATACTCCCTGAAGAGCATTCTTCCCTGATGGAGTAAAGCAAGCTTAAGGGATACCAAGCCCTGGTGTTGGGAGCACTCTGGAGAGGGGAAGGCATAAAGTAGTGTGGAAAAGGAGTTTGTCTGGAGTTCCCTGTTCTATGGTTACTCTCTGCTTCCTAGGGTACATAATAGGCCGTGTGAGACAAAAGGAATTCAGAGCTCCCCAGAATACGAGTGCAAAGGTGGCTTAAAGTTTAGAAAAGAGGGACTGAGAATAGGGACCAGCACACAAGTCCCCAATATATCCACCCTGCCCCTCAATTTTTAAAGTAGTTTCACATGCTTCATTCTATACCAACAACTAGCTTTTCCCTTTATAATTTGTTTTTGTACATGTTGTCAGAGGCTAATCCTTCCAAACCATATGTATGTGCTGTGGGCCCAAGCATGCAGTAATTGTGCAGGGAAAATTTTACATGCCCAATCTTTAGAGGCTGGGTGGAAAGCCAACAGAAGCCGGGACTCACATGCTAGAGCATGGAACCGCTGCATAATGGTGTGATAGAACAAGCCACCCAGGCTCAGATCCGGGCATAGGTAGGTGATTCCCAGTGGCACTGAAAACAGTCACAACTTTCCCTGATCATCTTGTCCAGTTTCACCATCACCCAGGATTCTAGAGACTTATTTCCCCCTGGAAGACAGAGTTTGCTTGTTCCTTACCCTCAGCCCCATGCCTGCCTCGATCAGGGGAGGAGAGTGTGCAAAGCAGAGCAGACCTCAGAGCAGGGATCCAGGATTTTGAAGTATTAGGGCCTGTCTACACTACAAAGTTAAGTTGACATAAGACAGCTCACATCAACCTAACTATGGAGGTGTACACACTGCAATCCTCCTCCCACCAGTTTAACTCTCCTGCTACACTGACAACAAAACGACCTTGATGAGAGGCATAGCTCTTAGCGCGATGTAATTAGAGTGATGCAGTGTCAGTATAGACACTGCATTGCTTATGTCACCCTAAGTGGCTTCCAGAAGGTGTCCCACAATGCCCATCGTGACCGCTCTGGTCACTGGTTTGCACTCCGCTGCCATGCAGCCGGATACAAAGGCATGCATCCCTCCCCTTTTAAAGTCCCCAGAATTTTTGAAATTGCTCTTCCTGTTTGCTCCGTGTGGAGAGCTCACATATCATCTGTCCAGCTGACCATGCTGGCTCCCCGCAGCAAACGCGCTCCTGCCTGGAGTACACTGGAGGTGGTGGATCTGTGGAGGAGAGGAGGCTGTGCAGTCACAGCTCCGCTCCAGACGCGGAAACTTTGGTACATACAGGCTGACTGCTTGTGGCATGGAGGAGACGGGGTATGATAAGGACATGCAGCAGTGTCGTGCAAAAATCAAGGAGCTGAGGCAGGTATACTAGAAGGCAAGGGAGGTCAATAGTCACTCTGATGAGGTGCCAAAGACATGCTGCTTCTTCAAGGAGCTGCACGCCATCCTCGGCAGCAACCCCATCTCCACAAGCCCTGTGGACAGTTTGGGGGGGCTGGAGACAGTGTCCAGCGGAGTGAACCCCAAGGACGATGTGGTGGATAAGGAAGTGGATTTGGAGGAGGATGGGGGACAGGCAACAGGGACATCTGGTGGCATGGTGAGCCAGGACCTCTTTTTGTCTCTGGAGGGGTCTAGCCAGTCCCAGCACTCTGGCTTGGGCACGGCTGATGCAGGAGAGGGAAGCTCCCGTAAATTTTCATTGTGCTTCGATACCACAGGGATGCATGTGGTAATGCTCTGCTTTTTTAAAAAAAATCAGGATAGAAAAAGGGATTGAAATAACCAACATAGGTACATTTTGTATCTGTTTCTCATTCCTCTGTGCAGTTAGGCAGAGGGGGCCCTGCGGAAACGTTTCTTTATGCACATCGGGATGTCCCAGGAATCCTTCACACAGATCTCTAGGAAACTTTCCTGGAAGTAATCTGCAAACTTCTGCCAAAGGTTTCTTGGGAGGGCTGCTTTGTTTTTTCTGCCACTGTAGGAAACTTTGACACTCCAATCAGCAATTACTTCTGCAGGCACCACAGCCGCACATATATGAGCAGCATACAGACCCGGTCTGCACATATGCAGAAGCTGCACCCTTGGTTACCCTCAGGAGCGAGAGATCAGCTATCACCCCCGCCTGTGTAAAACAGTGCAGTATTCAGAATAGTAGCCCTATTTGTGTGCAGTGATACCCCACTGAAACCCCCTACCCCCCAGGCCAAACTAACCAGGGCTGAGGCTCCCGCCATGCTGCATGCCTGCCAAGGAAAAGTGAGAAAGTTGTGTTTCTAACTTGTTTGGATCAAGAGTGTGACTGCACTCACAATAATGCCTGTCTGTTGTTTCTTTAGCATCTGCCAATGTGCCCTTGAGGGTCTCCTCCTGCACACCAGCTGAGTGGCTCAGGCTGATAAGATGACGAAACAAGCGTAAGGAAGACATGTTCTAGGAGGTGCTGCAATCCTCTGGTGCTTCGTACTGCAAGTCGAGAGCATGGAGAGATGCTATCAATGACAAACTGCAGATGGATAGTCAGGATCGGAAACACGGGCAGGAGCAGATGATAAAGCTGCTCAGGGAGCAAACGTGTTGAGGTCCCTGACTGAACTTTGGGCAGAACACATCCATGCTCAACTCCCCCTGCAGCCCATACAGAACTGCCTTCCGGGCTCTCCCCACACATTCCTCGCATATTCCAGGGCTGTCACAGTACCCCAGGCACTCCACCCCAAGGGAGATGTTTCACAATGACAGCTGGACATACACCCAGCTGTGAGAGCCTCACTGGAAAATGTGCTCGATTTTCATGTTCCTTCCAGAAGATAGAAATGTTTGCATGACTGTTGAATAAAAATGTACTTATAGAAAGTGAATGAATCTTTATTTGTCTTTTACATGTGGTGGTTGCTGCTAAAATTCATAGACAGTCCCAATAGGTGCATTTGCATTGTTACATTACTGCACACACAGCGATCATTACAAAGTTCATATTACGGTGCAAGAAAACAATGCCTGGCTCAATGCATTACAGAAATGCACATTACTGTGGCTCATTGTTGTGGGGAAACAGACCGGGGGGGTCTCCTTTCTAGTAGCCCAAGCTCTGAGTCACCAGGCTCTAGGATGAGCCCTCCAACAGAAATCTGTTCTACTGATGGCCTCTGCACAGAATAGAACAGGCCTAAAAGCCTGAACCAAACTGCACAGCATAATTCTCTTCCAAATACAGTCAGAAGTAGTAACAGAGGAGGGAATCATAAAGTCTGTTGGGAAACTAACTGTTTTAGAAATATGATAACCGCAAAATTGCTAGCTATTGAGACATTGTTTTACGGAAAGATAATCATCTTTGCTGCTACTATTGTTTGCAATATTCTCTAATTCCAGCTATCTGCAAACCAGCCAATGATAGCTCTCTTTTAAGCGTCCCCCGAAAAGCCCCCCCCCCCCTTAGCTCTTACCGAAATCCCCCGGAAAATGACATGTACCAAGTCTTAAGAAATGTACCCAAGCCAGAGTTGAGCACCACCCTCGCGGAAACCACCAAATGTCCCCATGCCCAATTACACCCACTTCTTGGAACATTAAGAAAGAGGGCGAGGGGAGGAGGGAAGAGTGACCCCAACTCAACACCCCAGCTCGTGATGAGCGCGTGTTCACCCAAAGCTCGGCTTGTGATTTGTCCCCGAGCTCGTGTCCACTATATGCCCAGCTTATGATTGGTTCTTAATTTCTTAACTAATGACGTATTAATTGTATCATGCTTGTGGTTTTAGTGAATAAAAGCAGCCTGCGTGCTGCTGTTCGGGGTGCCAGCTTCCGAGCTGCACCCCAGTGCGCACTGGTTTGTATTGCAATAAAGGCCTCAGGCTCTGAGTCTGTGAACTAAAATCACTGCGTGGGTGATTCTTGCCACGACATTGTCAAAATGCTCCTTTAAAGCCTCCCTGATTCAGCCTCCCCATTGAGCGCCTCTAATATTCTTGGTATCTGGCTGCTCAAAAGCAGCAGCCAGCCGATCCACCTCAATGCTCCACTCCTGCAGAAACTTTTCCCCCTTAACTTCACAAATGTTATGCACAGCACAGCAGGCTCCTATGACGGTGGGAATATTTTCCTCACTGAGGTCTAACCTGCCAAAGAGGCAGTGCCAGTGCCCCTTTAAGAGGTCAAAGGCACATTCAACAATCATTCTGCACCTGCTGAGCCTGTTGCTGAAGTACTCCTGGCTGCAGTCAAGGTTGCCAGTGTAAGGCTTCATGAGCCATGGGAGCAAGGGGTAGGCTGGGCCTCCCAGAATCACTATTGGCATTTCAATATCCCCAACAGAAATCTTCTGGTCTGGAACAAAAGTCCCTGCTTCCAGCTTTCTGTACAGGCTGGTGTTCCTGAAGATGCATGTGGTATGCACTTTCCCTGACCAGCACATGTTGATGTCAGTGAAACAACCCCAGTGATTCACCAGCACTTGCAATACCATAGAAGAGTAGCCCTTTCTGTTGATGTACTCCATCGCAAGATAGCACGCATATCCCCATTTTGGTCCCAGACTATCTATTGCCCCACCGCAGTTAGAGAATCCCATTGCCTCAGACCCATCCACTATTTCACGCACATTGCCCAGAGTCACAGTCCTTTGTATCAGGAAGCAATTAATGGCCCTGCACACTTGCATCACTGCAACCCCCATGGTGGACTTCCCCACTCCAAACTGATTCACGACTGATCAGTAGCAGTCTGGTGTTGCCAGCTTCCACACAGCGATCGCCACGCACTTCTCCACTGAGAAAGCAGCTCTCATTTTGGTGTCCTTGCACTGGAGGGCAGGGAAAGCTCCACACATAGTTCCAGGAACTTTTGCACATCCAAAAGTTCTGCAGACGCTGCTCGTCATCCCATACCTGCATAACAATGCGATCCCACTACTCAGTGCTCGTTTCTCATGCCCAGAACCAGCGGTCCACCATGTACAGCTGCTCCTTGAATGCCAACAGCAATCTTGAATTGTTTCTGTCCATGGCACACAGCAAGGCAGGCAACACAGTGTCATCAGATTTGCAGCTCATGAAATACTGCAGGATCAGGCACGTTGTGTTCATAACGCTCACCACAATCCTGGAGAGCAGTGCAGAATCCATGCTTTCTGTCAGAGATGGTAGGTGCACAGTTTGCGGGGTCTGTTGAAAAGCAGTGCGAAACGCACTAGGAAGACCATGGAATGATGGGACAGAGAAAACTGCATCATGGGATGCTGAGTCCGCCCCCATGAGGCACTGTGAATCCTTCCTAGAATGCCCAGCAGCAGATGGTGGCAAGTTGCACAATGGAATAGCTACCCCCAGTGCACTGCTCTCTCCATCAGTGCAAAAGCACCTATTGTGGAGGTGCTCTGGCATCACAAGGAGCACTGTGTGGACGTGAAAACGTGGTTTAATTTTTGCAATGGATCAATGTCGATGGAACTTAAGACAACTTAACTTTGTGGTGTAGATATGGCCTTTAGAAATAGTTGATCCTCCCTCTACTCATGGCTGGCTCTGCAAGGCTGGATTCTGGTCCCCTTCTCCCCCTTGACATTCAGGAGCTCAAGAACTTCTCTTGGGATCCCTGCATCTCCCTCCAAACGTTTTTTTTAAATAGGCTTACTTGGGCTATCACTGATGCTGATCTCCAGTTTCCTTACAAAATGATGGATGACAGATAAAGCAATACTGTATCACCATCTCCCTCCCCCTTTTGGCTATAGCTCTGAATCTTTCTCAGCATTTTCCCAATGGCTTGTTCTGGGTATCCTATTTTAAATGTGAAAGGAGAATCAAGAGTCGTCATTAGCAGAATGAATATGCAACCACCTGCAGTGGAGGTAGGTAGACTTTGCATGATACCTCATCAGAAACATCTCTCATTTCACTCTTCAGCCCCGGAGGATAAAACACCCTAGAAAAATGTCAGTTTTGTGGCAAAACACTCCTGCTTATAAAAATGTTCTTCACTGATGCATCAAATCCTACTAACCCAAGGTCTTGCTGATGATGAGGATAGGGGTCATCTAAAAGTTAGGTGCCATTGTTAAGCATAGATTATTATTTATTTATTGCTTACATGGCTGTTTTTGATGCATCCTGATTTATGTTGTCCTCCTCTGGATTCTCTCCTTCGGTAAGAGTTCACCTCTCAGCTACACATTCTAAGGATTGGGGCGGGAGGATACCTGAAGGGGAGGGAATAGAAGGGTAACTCTAGAAATGAGAAAACCACATGAAAAATGCAGGCTAAATATTACATGAACGTCACTTAGAGCATGTTAAGCAAAGATGATTCATAGTGTAATTCACCACAGCCAGAGGGTAATAACAAATGCAATGTCAATGTCATAGCCAGAACATATAGGACCCCTGTCCTATACAGAGGACTCAGCGTATTGTTCATCCGCACCTCTTCCTCTTCCTTCCCCCAGTCCCTTTCGCTGCACGCAGGCTGGAACATAGGAGGGCAGCAGTATAGGGTGATTTTGCTGAAGAAAATGGCTGGCTGGTGCAGACAGTAACTTGGCAGAGCTGCTTCTTTTCTTGCTGCTGTTGCTTGGCTCAGCGCTCCCCTCCCACTCATGTTCGCGCTGGCTGCATGCGATATGATTACACTGTGCAGCACGTCCAGGTTATACTCGCCCCCAACTTTTTGCTGCTGCTTTTCCTGCTGGCTTAAGAGCAGCAGCAGGCAGCAGACAACATTACACTGCTGTAATATAAGCACCACCACTTGCTCTTAAGTCACACCACTAGATCCAAGCTACCTGCTACGTCTGGGCTTGTAACAACAATCATATCTTTCTCTCTTAGGAATAGCTCGTTAGTGCTCTGTGTATTGAAATCTGCTTTTCTGGTGAGCCTCTACAGTCAATAGAAACAGGCCTGATTTTAAAAGCCTGCTATGAGATACTCACAGGTAACCGCTCACACGTGGACTATGGCCAGAACTGGTGCAAGATCCTCAGCTGCTGTACATCAGTGTAGCTCTGTTCACTACTTCATTTACACCAGCTAAGTGTTTGGCCCAATTTCTGTGACTTCTTCTTCTGTGGACCTTAGTGCACACGTGAGCAATTATTTGTGAGCAGGCTTTTAAAATCAGACCTGTTTCGACTGAATTCTTGGTCTGTAGCTCATGATTGCATTGAAGTGAATGGAGTGATGCCGATTTACCCCATCTGAGGATCTGGCCCATTAACTGGTGTCAAGAATACCCCTGAGAAATTCACAACTCCATCTCCACCAGCCCACACCACCCAGCAGAGCATGCTGGCTGCAGAGATGAGTGCAGTCTACATCTTCTTTGAAGCTACATTACCCACTAGCTCAGAGACGAGCAAACTACGGCCCGCGGGACCATCCTGCCCAGCCCTTGAGCTCCCGGTCGGGGAGGCTAGCCCCCGGCCCCTCCCCCCGCTGTCCCTTTTCCCTCGCAGCCACACCGCCACGCGGGCAGCGCGGCTTGCACCTGAGTACCACTCAGGCTTTCCAATAAGCCAGTCCTGCTGCTCTGAGAGGCATGGTAAGGGGGCAGAGGGTCCCAGGGGGCGGGCAGGGGATGGGGAGCAGGGGGCGGTTGGATGGGGCGGAGGTTCAGGGGTGGGGATCGGGGGTGTTGGATAGGTGTGGGAGTCCCAGGGGGCCTGTCAGGGGGCAGGGGTGTGGATAGGGTTCGGGGCAGTCAGGGGACAGGGAGCGGGGGGGGGTAGGATGGGGGAGGAGTCCCGGGGGGCAGTTAGGGGGAGCGGGTCCTGGGAGGGGGCAGTCAGGGGACAAGGAGCAGGGGGGGTTGGATGGGTCGGAGGTTCTGAGGGGGAGTGGGTAGTGGGAGGGGGTGGAGAGGGGGCGGGGGCCAGGCTGTTTGGGGAGGCACAGCCTTGCACAGTTTTGCAACCCCGATGTGGCCCTCAGGCCAGAAAGTTTGCCCACCCCTGCACTAGCTTCACGCATCACTGAGCCCTCTGGAGTGTGACGCTGCAGTACCCTGTGCTCAATGCTTTGCCTTAACAGCCCAGAATCTGTACAATTAATTGAGAGCAGGGCTGGCCTTACCATGAGGCGAACTGAGGTGGCCACCTCAGGTGCCAGACGGTGGGTGAGGGGTGCCACTAGGATCCAGAGTGTAGAAAATTGTGTCTGCTGCTGGTGCATATGTATTCTCTCTGCTCTAGATGCACAGAGCTGGTAGAGTGCTGTGCTGGAGGAAGGCGGGCACAAGAGACAGAATCATAGATTTACAGATTTACAGGATTTAGGTGGGAAGCCTATGACAGATACAGAGGCAGCAGTTGCAGTGACCCAAGCAGCAGAAGACACAATGAAGATGACTGGATACGGAAGCTGCGGCATGTACATGATCCTGGAGGGGGTACCTGAAAAGAGTTTTGTCTGCATGAAGTGCTGCCTGATAGAGCTGATGGAAGAAAAGATCCGAGGATTGGAGATGCAGGTGGAAACTCTGGTTGAGTTTAGAAGGGGGTTCGAGCGGATGATGGAGCAAAGACATGATGAGGACGAAGGGAAAAGCTCAGATTTGCAGATGGTAGCAGGACCAAAGAACTCTGAGGGGAGACTGCTGGGTGAGGAAAGTGGATGGTGGAAGCATGTGACTAAGTGAACCAGGCAGAGGAAAAGACGGGCTAGTGAAGGAGCAATAGAGCTCAGGAACAGGTTTGCGGAGTTGAAAAATGAAGAAGGGGCACAGCAGGTGGTCGCTGAAGGTGAGAGGGCAAGGAAGAAGAGAAGAGCAGCTAGCCCTATAAGGAGAGGGGAAGAGTCAATGCAGATGACACCAAACATGAGCCCCAGGAGGATACGGGATGGGATGCAGAGGATTGCAAGGGTGAACAGGAATCGAGAGGACTTGCAGCCAGAGGGAACAGGGGATAGACTGGAGAATTGTACCGTCACCAGGAAAAGGCAGGTCTACGTGATTGGGGACTCCTTACTGAGAAGAATAGACAGGCCTGTAACCAGAGCTGATCCAGAGAACAGAAGGGTGTGCTGTCTGCCGGGTGCTAAGATACAGGATGTGGACTTGAGGCTGAAGAGGATCCTAATGGGAGCCGGAAAGAATCCACTGATTGTCCTTCATGTGGGAACAAATGATACGGCTACATTCTCGCTAGAATGTATCAAGGGAGACTATGCCAGGCTGGGGAAGACACTTAAGGAAATCGAGGCTCAGGTGATCTTCAGTGGGATTCTGCCTGTTCCTAGAGAAGGGCAACAAAGGTGTGACAAGATTATGGCGATCAACAGATGGCTCAGGCAATGGTGCTATAAGGAGGGCTTTGGGATGTATGGCCACTGGGAGGCATTCATGGACAGAGGACTGTTCTCTCGGGATGGACTTCACCTGATTAGGGAGGGAAATAGACTTCTAGGATGGAGGCTGGCACAACTGATTAAGAGAGCTTTAAATTAGGAATTGGGGGGAGATGGTTGGGAGATGTCCAGGTAATCTCCACGCCGGATTTTAACATTGAGAGGGAAGAAAACGAAGCAAGAAAGGATACTGTCATGGGTAGGAGAATGGACATACGGAGGAAGGGTAGTGTAGATATCAGTCTAATAGGTGATACTGGCGGTAGAATGTCTGGGCCTAATCGGGTAAAGAATGTGAGTGAACCCAAACAGCAAGAATTAAGATGTTTATACACCAATGAGAGGAGCCTAGGTAACAAAATGGAGGAACTAGAGTTACTGGTGCAGGAAGTGAAACATGGTGGATAACAGATATTATAGGGATAACAGAAACATGGTGGAATAGTAGTCATGACTGGAGTACAGGTATTGAAGGGTATGTGCTGTTTAGGAAAGACAGAAATAAAGGCAAAGGTGGTGGAGTAGCATTGTATATCAATTATGAGGTAGACTGTAAAGAAATAAGAAGGGATGGAATGCATAAGACAGAGTCTGTCTGGGCAAAAATCACATTGGGGAAGAAAGCTACTAGAGCCTCCCCTGAGATAGTGCTTGGGGTGTGCTATAGATCGCCGGGATCTGATTTGGATATGGATAGAGACCTTTTTAATGTTTTTAATGAAGTAAATACTAATGGGAATTGTGTGATCATGGGAGACTTTAACTTCCCAGATATAAACTGGAGGACAAGTGCTAGTAATAATAATAGGGCTCAGATTTTCCTAGATGCAATAGCTGATGGATTCCTTCACCAAGTAGTTGCTGAACCAACAAGAGGGGATGCCATTTTAGATTTGGTTTTGGTGAGTAGTGAGCACCTCATAGAAGAAATGGTTGTAGGGGACAACCTTGGTTCGAGCGATCATGACCTAATTCAGTTTAAACTAAATGGAAGGATAAACAAAAATAGATCTGCGACTAGGGTTTTTGATTTCAAAAGGGCTAACTTTAAAGAATTAAGAAAATTAGTTAGGGAAGTGGATTGGACTGAAGAACTTGGGGATCTAAAGGTGGAGGAAGCCTGGAATTTCTGCAACTTTGACTTGAAGTAACTATCAGAAGCCTGAATCCCAAGAAAGGGGGGGAAATTCATAGGCAGGAGTTGTAGACCAAGCTGGATGAGCAAGCATCTCAGAGAGGTGATTAAGAAAAAGCAGAAAGCCTACAAGGAATGGAAGATGGGAGTGATCAGCAAGGAAAGCTACCTTATTGAGGTCAGAACATGTAGGGATAAATTGAGAAAGGCCAAAAGCCATGTAAAGTTGGACCTTGCAAAGGGAATTAAAACCAATAGTAAAAGGTTCTA
>NW_020664483.1:18034061-18065978 GCF_002925995.2 Terrapene triunguis
AGGAGTAGAACAGGAAGAAGGCAGAATTGAGACCTTTCAAAGTTTTGGCCCAAGCGAGGGGACATGGGGGCATCATTTGAGCTCCCTGCCTCAGGTGCCAAAATGTTGGGGGCCGGCCCTGATTGTGAGCCATATTATAACTGCACCTGTGACAACAATGTGAACCTGAAGATGTACAAGATTTAATCCCCTGGCAATTTGGTTTCCTTACATTTCCCAAGGAAGACAATGTCCTCGTTTCACCCATTACTTTCAGCAGGGAAATCTGTAATTTACTTTTCACATGGCCTACAATTTTCTTTTCATTTAAAAATAAACCAAAAAAAAAAAAAAAAAAAAAACCTCCAGACTAACCTTTCCTTCACAGCTTGTACCTGAGATATAGCACCAGAGACTGGGCATGAGACCTTCTTCTGCCCTCTGAAATTAAGTGTAGGTTTTTGGGTTTTGTTACCGAGGCAACCCTTTTGGTAACTATCCAAAGTAACATGCTTTGGAATAAGCCTTCAAAGCTGCAGAATCATACAATAATACTGTCCAGTAACAATACCTGAAATTCCTTCTTACTGAATCAATTATTAGGAGCCAGATTTCAACTGGTATAAACTGATGTAGCTCAACTGAAATCAGCTGAGGATCTGATTCTGGAGGGTTGCAGTGCTAAAATTAATAGCAGTTTGCACAGTATTGCTCTTTGCTATTAAGGACAAAAGTCTCTGGTGAAACAGTCAGTGCTATGAAATTATGTAATGCAAAGGACACGATGCTGCATGACATAGTGCTAGCAATTAAGTAGGTGGCACTCTTCAGTCAAAGGGCTAGATTCAGCACCCTTATTCGTATTGGTCGTACAGCAAGTATTTGCAAGTAGGTTGATTTAACTAAATGGGATTACTGATGTAAGTACTATTCAGTGTGTGTGTAAGGATCGCAGAATCGGACCCTAAATCAATAAGTACTGAACCAATGGGTGAGGAGGATCTGTACATCTGGAAGTGCTTTCAGATGAGACACAAATCCAAAGTCCTGACTATTTGCCAAAAATCCCAGAGTACTTCTCATCAGAGTAGGAGTTCTAATAACATGCACCAATCACATTTCAACATGAATAATTACATGCTTACTTGCCTAAATTTCCCCATAATTTCATTTGGATACAGCATAATTCCTCACTTCCTGTCCTAGAGTGTCAGGTAGTGCTGGCAAGGAACATTAAAGGGTTGTCCATGTATCCCAGAGATGGATACATTTCAGTGGGGAGCAAAGGAATACAAACACACTTTTGTGCAATCAGTAAAGTTTGTAACGTGGTTTGGGACCTACTTACTTAAAACATACTATGAAAATGCAGGATGATTCATTACCACAAGAGTCCCATAATTTCTTATTTGTATTGCAGTAGCACTTAGGAGCCCAGTCATGGATGAAGAAAGACCCCATTGTGCTAAGCTCTATATAAACACACAATAGAAAGATGGTTCCTGAATTATGATGTGGATGACAATTCCATTCATGAAGGGTGAAATCTGGACCTATTGAAGCCAGTAGCAAAACTCCCATTAATTTTAACGGGGCTTCACCTCAAGTTTTTCGTTCCCAAACTCAAGCAAAATTGCCACTGACTACAAGAAGAGTTTTGTCTTAGTTCGCGCAAAATCGGATTTCAGAATTGGGCCCAAGGTTTTGTAAAAGGACGAGTAACAGCACAGCAGGTGTCCCCTGTGACAGTCCTGCAGTACAGCTGCTAACATTACATTGCTATGAGATAGTAACGCACAGCTTGTAATTACTAATGCAAGAAAGCCAAAGCAAACAAACAAATCATATTGAGATGCCGGAGTGGTTGTCAGCGTGCATAAACTCAACAAGAGAAAACTCATTTTGAAAAAGAAATCCTGCCACTGGAAAGCTGACTCAAATAACACAGAAACCTCCAAAAGTAAAGCAAAAGTGCACTAGCCTGTACCTCCACGCACCATGAAAGCGCCAGAATGAAATAATCCCCTATGACCAGATGAAACAAGTCAAGAAAATATATAACAGATGAACTTCCCTTTTCTTGTGCTGCATTCTTTGCACAATACTGTATGTACCAAACACAACCCATGAAAGCAACAGTTTTTATACCACAGTGAAATTAACAAAATGTTATAACTTGACTTGGTAACACATGAATGCTTTAACAGCTGAAATAGTGCTGTTATTCTCCCAGGTTATTATATATAATAAATGTATTTAATTCTATAGATAGGTCTGGTAGCACCACTTTTATAATAAGTTATTTGACACTTTCCATTATAAGACCCTGTTTTCAGTTGCTTATAACTTTGCCAAACTTTAACCCATTCTGGGTGTCTGCCACAGGCTGGTTTTCCCCAACTTAAAAATTCTGGTGACCTTTTCTTTGAAAAGCAGTGTCATCTCCATGCTTTGAAGCAGGGACTTGAAATTTGGCAGGGGCTGCCCTCTGTGTCAGGGATGTGCCTTTTGCCATCCTTGTGAAAATCCACTAAGTTCTAAGCCTTTAAAAAAAAAAAAAACCACAGATTGCACATGCTCAGTACAGACTTCTTAAATGTTAGCAGCTAAATTCCCTAAGATTCTGTCCACATTGGGCATGCTCTTGCCAGGGCAATTTCATCTCTGGACTGCTGCAAGCCAGAGCCAGAGACCTGAACTGAGAACAGAGAGCCATTCTCTTCTGTGTTCATAATAAACCCAAACTGGCCCAGGCAGAGTGGAGGGGGAAGCTGCCCAATTCAAATACAGAGGGGACAGGAGCTGGGGGAGGGGGGATGAGGAGACAAGGAGCCGGGGAAGGCAGGGGGTGGTAGAAACAAGGATTGGGGATTGCCAGGGAGGGGAAGAGGGAAATTTGGACTGGGAGTTTAGAAGGGAGATTGAGACTGATTGGGCAAAGAGACTGGGCCTGGGCAAGGACCCAAGGAGAACAGAAGTTGGTGCTGGGAGAGACTGGTTGTGCAAGGAGACGAGAACTGGAATGAGAAGCCTGAGAAGTGGAGACTGGGGCTGGATGGGTGAGGAGAATGGGACTGGGTTATGGAGCCAGGGTGGCAAAGAGATGGGGCTGTGACAGGTACAGGTTTGAGGGGATGGGGCAGAAAGGGCCATGCTGGAGAGGAAAAGGCAGAAGAGTCTGTGCCCTCCAGAGAACACTCCCCTCCAGAGCCTGGAACGGATTACAAGATCCCTGAATCTCAGCTTTCCTCTGCTGTCGGCAAATATCTGTGAAATCCACTGAGAAAGAGTCCCATCCCCTTTCTAGTACAGGATGACAACCCACCACTGCTATCATTTACTCCATTAGCAACAGGGGATCACCGTTTGTTTCCTTCTAGGCTGTCTTGTTAAGATTCTATACCAGTGGTGGGCAAACTACGGCCCAGGGGCCACATCCAGCCCTCCAGACATTTTAATCCAGCCCTCGAGCTCCCGCTGGGAAGTAGGGTCTGGGGCTTGCCCCAGGAGCAGGGTCGGGGGCTTCCCCCACTCTGCATGGCTCCTGGAAGCAGGGGCATGTCCCCCCTCCAGCTCCTACACACAGGGACAGCCAGGGGGCTCCGCACGCTGCCCCAAGTGCTGCCCCCACAGCTCCATTGGCTGGGAACCACAGCCAATGCAGCTGCAGGGGTGGCACCTGCAGACAGAGCAGTGCACAGAGCCACCTGGCTGCACCTCCTCATAGGAGCTGGACGGGGGACATGCCGCTGTTTCTGGGAGCTGCTTGAGGTAAGCGCCACCCAGAGCCTGCCCCCCCGAGCCCGTCCCATGCAGCCCTGATCCCCCTCCTGCCCTTCAAACCCCTCATCCCCAGCCCCACCCCAGAGCACACACGCCCCAGCTGGAGCCCTCCCGCCCCCCAATTTCGTGAGCATTCATGGCCCACCATACAATTTCCATACCCAGATGTGGCCCTCGGGCCAAAAAGTTTGCCCACTCCTGTTCTATACTGTGTATAGTCATCTTCAATTTCTATATTAGTCCAATAAGGGAATATTTTGGAAGACATACAAACACAAAGACATACATTTTGTTTTTTTAATTAAAAGAAAATAAAAACCCTCATTTTACAAGTCACCTAATTATTCTTTGAATATAACATGCATCCAAAATCAAGCTGAATTTTAGCATTTGAGAATTTGGGGGGGAAACAAAACAACCTCAAAGGCACTGATCTGCACTGGGAGACTGCAGAGGGGCCCCAAGGGAAGCTCCAGGAGAGATTATTTATTTAGTATTTTCTTTGGCTGTAGAATAATAAAGAGCACTCCTACACAGGTTCTGAAACCCAGACCAAACCCACCCCACAATTCAATTGGCTCAGCCATTCTTCCAGGCAGACGCTCATAAGGAAATATTAATACCCTGATACATCGACCTGTGCTACAATCCCTTACCTCTCCTCAAAGGCAGGCAAAGCAAGTGGGCCCTTGCAGCGTGCTCTGAGAGTTGACAAGTCTGGGCTATTTCAACCTATGGGTTTGAAACTATGGGCATTTGCCCTGGGACCTTTATGGAGAAAGCTTTGCCACGTGCCCCCTCTCTGCTATTGCTTACAAGTAACCCGTGCAGGTCCCAGAGCACAGGTATGGTGCTATCAATAGGATGCTCAGTTTACCACTACCCAAGAGGGCACAATCCCTCCCTGGAATTCTAGGAAGGAGGGAGGGTGTGTGCACAGTTCACCAACCCTAGGATGGAGCAGAGTACTCCCTTCTCTGTACCTTGTCAGGGCATTGGGAAAGAGTGGCTGTGTCCTGGGCTCTCCTTAAAATACATGGCCAGCTTCACAAGGACTTCCTCTGATAATGTTCTGAGGAATGTTTATTCTCTTTTTCCCCCAAAGGAGGAGCATCTATTATAGTGTATAAAGTATTTGCACTGGTTAAAGTTAAGTTGCACAGTAGTGAAAATTCAAATACAGCGTATAAAGAACCATTTATGTGGTTCTTAGACACAGGTTTTTGTCTTTTCACACAGAGATCTGAAAATAACTGGGTTAGAGTCACTTCAACCCATATATGAAGCATCAACATTAAGAATGCAGCTGAGTCAATTTAAGAATTAAATTTTACTAGCCATGCACTGTGCCTGTGCATCCAAGCCATGGCTGGGCCCTTCACAGGGGCACAAGGACTGGAGAAGCCCTCTCCCCTGCTCTGTCCTTGTATGCCTACTTTTTTGTATCTCCATAGGGAGGAGCACAATATGCCCATGAGCCATTAGGGGTGATTCAAATGCTTCTGCTATAATAAGATCCACACCAAACCTTGAACAGAACTTGATCCCACACCAAACCTTGAGTGAAAATTGAAACTTAGTATGAAACTCCCCTTCCCCATCAATTATTTTTCAATTGTGTGCAGTTTTGCACTTTTGGGATCTGGCCAGAAGTCAAAAACAGGAGTGTGACATACCAAGGCAGAGATTTGACCTGTATGCTCAGTATCTGTTTGGAATAGAAATACTAGAGTCTCCCAAAAAAGCCTGTTATCCTGATTTATAGCCCAGGTATGTGGATTCTACAGGTGCCACTACAGCATTCTGAAAGCAGGGATGGCCCAATGGTTAGGGTGCTAGTCTTTGAGTTGGGACCGGAGTTCAATTTTCTGCTCTACCACAGATTTCCTGAGTCTCCTTGGGCAAGTATCTTTGTCCCACATCTAATTAGAACATTTTATATACAGCAACTCAAAATTTCTCCTTTGGGGCTTAAATTTATCAAGCTTAGTCTTAGATTAATTTTTTTTTTTTTTTGCAGAGTTTGAGCAGAACATGTGATATGGAATTCAATACAATTGTTGCTTATCCTTTTGCATGCCTACCATGAAAGTACCTGGGTGCTTTTCAATAGTATTATATCAAACAAAAAGTCAAAATAATGTATGTGTCCCATCTTTCATAACAATCCTGATCTAATATATCCAAGTAAACAAAACATTAAGAACCAGCAGAGTATTCCTAGAAAAAATATTGCTGGGATGAATATTTATGAATGCAACATAGAGAGGCTGTGAAGATTTCCATGAAGAGGTGAGTACAGTGCCTCCTACTAGCAATGGATGTGTTTATACCTTTTGCATTCATCTGCTGGCTGAGGTATAAACATGTTTTCGACAATCCTTCCAGGTTTGGCATTGTGCCAGCTATACTGATCATCTGCTGCAGTAATGTCATTCCCTGCAGCATTGCTTTACTGATGCTGTATTTGTGAAAATTATATCAAATTGTATAGGGTCAAACAATATAATCAAGGTTTGCATGTGGAATCTCCATCTCTGGAGATATTTAAGAGTAGGTTAGATAAATGTCTATCGGGGATGGTCTAGACAGTATTTGGTCCTGCCATGCGGGCAGGGGACTGGACTCGATGACCTCTCGAGGTCCCTTCCAGTCCTAGAATCTATGAATCTATGTAGATTAGGTTATGAACGGCAATACCTCCCCATCCCCAGTGTCTTGTATGAGAGGCTGTTGGTTCAACATGTACTTTGCTGCTCTCTGTGCCCGATTCTGCTCTCATTTACATCAGTGGTAAAACTCATACAGCCAGATCATTATCTGATGTAAACAGACATATAGCTCTGTTATGTCAAAGGACGTGTGCCGATTTACACCAGTTGAGGATGTGGCCCTTGACTCAAAAGGAAGCAGAACGTGGCCCACTATGGACAGGAAAAGGCTCAGGTGTTCTCTGCTGTTTACAAGATGTTCTCTCAGAGACTCATCAGGATGATAACACTTGAGTTAGAGGAGCAGCTTGCGGAAGTGCATACTAAAGTAAGCATGCTTGGAGCCCTTGTCAGGGCAGCTCATTGAGCAGTGCTGGCCTCCTCAGATTAGAAAAGTCACGCCTCCCTGCTCAAAGCCCAATTAAACGGGCTTTCTGCAGTGAATGCTGAGCAGATTGGATGTATGGCATTCACTCTCCAGTCCACATATGGGTTGTGGGGCTGCAGTGTGACCCCTCTGTAGCAGTCACAGCCCCTCCACAAACTCTATATAATGATTCCTGGTCACTGAAGCCCCATAAGGGAGGATCCAGGAGACGTCCATCACCCCAGCCTATCTGGGGCTGTTGAGGGATCCCCCTTCACAGCACACAAGTGCTGCAAACTTCCCCAGGCATTATGGCCACTCCATCCCCAGCCATCTGTGCAGGGTTAGTGAGGGGCTTAGGTGATGTGAAGAGCCTGCACATGCCCTCCATCCACACTAGGAGGAATTTCACCCCAAGTGAACACAGCATTGCCTAGAACTCCTTGGGAAATGTTTTTTTTTCCTCCGCACCACAGAAAATTTTTCATTTTTCTAGAAAAATGTCCACAAAACATTTCCGGGTTTCATCAAATAATTAAATTTTCCAGTTTTTAGCAAACAGAAACCCAATTTTTTATTTTATTTATTTATTTTGGTTTTCGATTTTTCAAAAAAATAAAAAAGCTTAATATTTTTCACAGAAAAAATATTTTTGATTAAACCTAGTGCAAAATAAAATGGATTTTTTGGTTCACTGGCAATTCCAAAAAATGTGGAAAACATTTATTTTAGGTCGAACCACAAATGAAAAGTTTTGAAATTTTTGGCTAAGCAAACAATCAAAAAATGATTTGGGCCCAAACTAAATGCTTTGTTTTGATTTTGAGCATTTTTTAATTTTTGAAAACAGTAAATGTGAAGGAAATTTTGAAGCAAAAAGTGATTTTGAACCAAAAAATAGAAACGCTTTGTTTCCTATAAGTCAAAATGGAATGTTTTGATTTTTTCCACGTTGTATTTAGGGGAGAGGGTTGGCAGGAAGAATTTGGTGAACCTGACATCAATGTGAAAACTTTTGACGTCACCGAATCTACATTTCCCCCCCCCCCCCCCCAAATAGTTCTGACTGAAAAAATTCACCCAGTTCTAATAAAACCCCATTTTTCACTTTAAAAATGTAATAATGACATAGGAGAAGGGCTGGTACCTTTCCACAGCTGAGTGAATGGCACAGGCTCTCTTCTCTTCTCAGGCCAGGCTGGTATTTTCAGACTTAAAAAGCAGGCAGATGGACTGCCACAGGGGAGCAATAAAGAAAAGAGAGATGATGAAAAATAACACTGAAAACACTAAAAAGGCAAATATCGGAAATAGGAAAGGCAAATAATACAAAAGGCAAGTAGCGTGAGTAATAGGAGCAATGACACACAAGACAAATACTGTCTGAGTTTAAGACGGAACAGGATGAATAAAGGAAATATTAAGAATAGTGCAAGTACTGTGTGTAATAATTCTAATGGAAATTATTCAATATTATGAAGAAGATGAGTGTTACTGAGCTATAATATTGGATAGAACATTACAGATGTCAATGCACAGGATGACAGAAGACAATGTAAGCATGTTGATAATAACTTTTTGTACCACAATCCAGTGAGCAGTCATAAAAAACAACACAACACAAGGCCATGTTACAAAGCCAAAGTCACTCTTGTTATACCAGTGGTGACAGTATTATAACATACGCAGCACATGTATACTTGAAAGAAAGGTTTGGCATTGTTAAGCAAAGAATAAAATCCCCATGAGAAAGGAATATTGCAAGAAAACAAAGGACTGAACTGAAGCCACAGCAAATATAAATTATAAGGAACAACATAACCGATTGCTCTTGCAGCCAGTTTTCTTGTGCTCCTGAATAATAGTAGCAGTGATGATGATGGCACGATGGACAAAATTCACCCCTATGAAGAAGGACTAGTGCAAGGCCTACATACTATTTAAGTTTCACCCTGTCTTTGTAACCTTTCAATCACAATGTTAAGGAAAATGTATATCCCCCATAATCCTTTAATAACATTGTGACACACTGTACCTCAAAGTAGTGCCCTGTGAGCCCCATATTAATAATTCATATATGGTTGTGATATTTCATACAAAGCATGTCATGTAAGATATCATATGAAAGATCATGATCCCATTTTCTGTCGAAAATATGTATATCGTTAGTGAGTATGAAGTTATGGTTGTTATTGAAATATGTTGTGAGTTTGGGAGTTGCCCACTGCTAGTTTTCCAGTGACAACAAAGGAGGTGACCCACACCTAGGCGGGTATTAAATGACCATTGATCAGCAGGGGAGTTGTAAACAAGAGGTTTACAAGTCTACAAGAGAGTTGTGCAAGCACCACACAGTGGGCATTGCTCAACTCTGTGACTCAGCGAGGCTCACCAGGACATGTCTGGGCCAGTAGTTTCCAGGCACATTGACTAAATGTATAAAATAATTGACAGTGACGTGCGATTACCTCTCTCCTCCTCCGCCTACGCTGAAGGCAACAAGAACACTGGGAAGACAAAGACTTGAACTGAGGTGACTGGTCCCAGGCTGAGAAGGAAAGTCAGCCTGTGTATTAAGAACTCTGTAACCTACCTGCAACATCCAGTGGGGTGAGAAAAGCTGTTTGAGTCAACTCTTGCTTAGTCTAAAAGTTTAAAATTTAGAATGCATGTTTATTTTTTATTTTCTTACATAACTATCTCTGGCCTTTATACCTACCACTTATAATCTCTTAAAATCTATCATTCTGTAGTTAATAAACTCATTGTAATGTTTTATCCTTATCAGTGAATCTGTCTACAGTGCTTGGGAAATCTGCTCAGGTTACAAAGGCTGGTACACGTCCACTTTCCTTTGACAACATGGTGAACTAATTAACAAATTTGCACTGTTCTAAAGAAGGTCTTGAGTAGTACAAGATGGTATATTTCTGGGGTGCAAGACTGGGGGTTTGGGAGACTTGCTGGTGCTTCCCTACATATAGTAGCTTGGAGAGCATACATGCAACTTAGCTGGGTGTGCCTCTGCATGCTGGTGGCTGAGTGATAACAGCACCTGAAGGGTGCTGCTTGTCACTGGCAAAGCATTGTGAGAGAGAGCCCAGGCTGGAGAGTAAAGGGGGCTCAATGGTCTCACAGTACCCTGGGGATTCTGTCACAAACATCACTCTCAGATCTCATTTATGTCTGCTTCTATGACTTCAAAGCCACAGATTTTCAGCCCAGAAAGGAACATTATGATCATCTAATCTGACCTTCTGCATAGAACAGACCATAGAATTTCACCCAGTAATTCCTGCATCAGGGCCAATAACTTGAGGCTGATCTAGAGCATATCTTTTAGAAACATTCAACCTTGTTTCAAAAAGTCTTGAAGTGATGGAGAATCTACCACATCCTTTAATAAATTGTTCCAGTGGTTAACTACCCACCTGTTAAAAATGTGTGCCTTATTTCCAGTCAGAAGTTGTCTAGCTTTATCTTTAATGTACCTGAGTTCTGATCAAGTGATATGTTACTGCCCCTGGTGTGTGAATTAAAGCCTGTGCATCATATTGTCTTTTACCGTGCAGACTTCCACTTTTTAATTGCTGAAAACATTAACAGGTTGATCAGGAGCTGCACAAACCCCAGAGACATTCTTGACTTCTAGCTAATACAAAATGCATCTAAAGATTTCATTGCCAGTTCCTGGGGTTTGATTTTATCATCAAACAATGAGCAATTAGACATCATAAAATTCAATCCAAACCTTTTCTTCTGGCATCATTTCTCCTAGGGTTCCTAACCCAAAGCTGCTTTGCCCATGCCCTAGATACTCTCTGCCTCAGGACTAAGATCCCTAAGTGAGGGCAGCCCATATATGGGGTCTGTTTCCTCCCTTTTTATTCCCTCCAAGCTTGATATTCTAGGCAGGTGTTGAGGATGGGACAAGCTTCAGCACCTGTCTTCATTAATCTTTTCCCACCTTGTCCCAGTTTGGGTTTAGTCCAGGCAGCACATTATCTGGTGCCAGTTGATTGATCTGTGTGGAACTGAGAGTCTACATAAAATAATCTGAGTCTGTTTCCAGTGTATACCTGTTTAAATCACAAAAATATACCACCACAATATGAAGTTCCTAAATGGCAACTTAACTGACAGTAACAGAGCAACAGAGGAATGAATAGGCATGGAGAACTGAATTACTGTACCTTAGTATATGTTATACTAAGTTTGACTGAGGCCCTTCCTTATATTTCTTCCTGGCCCATTTTTAAATTTGTGAGTGAAAATTTATTGCTCATGAAAGGTGTCAGCCAGGCATCCCCCCCACATACACATCCACTAATTATCCACAGGAAAGGAAATACCCTGAAGACTTGCTAGCTAGCAGAACCCACACTCAGTGCTGTTTTCTGAGTGGTTCTTTGGAGCCATTTAACATGTTAATGATCAAATTCAATAACTTTTGGCAGTTCCACTTCAAAAGATTTCAGCAGTAAAAAGGGGATCCAAAATTAGGAAAAACAGATGTCTTATTAGGTTTCATTAAGCAAGACAATTCAAGCCAATAATACACAAATCTTAGTAAAGCTATATTTTTTATTTACAACAGACAAAACTATCTCAGTTATCTGGGATATGTTTTTAAGGTGTTTTTCTAGTCTTAGTCATGTGGTAGAGGTTCATTTATGTCTCTGGAGGATGAAAGCCTGAGTTCAGGGATATGATAAAGAAGGATTCTCAAGCCCTGTACTGTATTAACCAAAGACTGTTTCTGCCATCATGTATAATCCCTGACTAGATCCATGAAACTACACTGGCTTCAAGGGAAGTGAACCATACTGAAGGTTTAGGGCCCCTTAGTCTCACCTGAGCAATTCCACTGGGGACATTTTGGTGTCAGGGAGAGTAAAATGTGGTCTTTTGCGATGCAGTTAAAGGCACTATAAAATTAACAGAGGCAAGTGGAAACAGAGACAATAAGTAGGAAAGAAAAGTAAATGAAAAATAAATCACCCAATGATATCAGAGAAATAATTGCATCCCATTGGGGTAAAAACAAACAAACCTATACCAAAAGTATTGGTGTATGGAATTTGTGACAAACACACATTTAGGAGAATTTAAACATGAGGCAACAGAGTTATGCAAACAAACAAATTTCTAGTTCTAAGTTGTAAATGTAAATGGCTTCACATTTGGAGTGGTTCCTCTAGGAAGTGTGGTAGAAGAAATACCACACAAAAATTAAATGCGAAGAACCAGTCAAATTCCAGTCAGAAGAGACCCTCTGAAGGTTCAGATGAGGCCACCAGAGTAGAGAAACCAAGGTAGAATATGTAGAAATGAGAAAATAGCCACCACTAATTAAAGCTTGTTGTTATCAAACAAAGGCAAGAAATATGAGGGGCTCCAGATGTCAGAGAAGTGCTACTGTGTATGACAGACTCAGAAGTGTGCTGTCATTACTGAACAAATTAGCAGTGTCTAATCTGGTTGTCACCAGCATGGATAACAATCCTGCCACAGTACTCTCGGCAGAAATGTGTCAGCTCTGAAATGATGGTGGCATTGATGCTCAAAGATATTTTAAGTCAAACAAGAAACAAATAAAAAACACAATCCAAATCCTTCATCTACTAACACCACAGTAAATTCTCTTTTGTTCCTTCATATACAATAGCCAATCAACTATAATACTTCCAAATTTGTGGGAGATAATATATAGGAAGTGTCAGAGGTTATCACAATTTTTAAATCAAGATTTGATGTTTTTCTAAAAGAGATGCTCTAGTTCAAACAGAAATTATTTCAGGGAAGTTCTATGGCCTGTTTTATACAGGTGCTCAGACTGGGTGATTATAGTGCTCCCTGCTGGCCTTAGAATCTGTGAATCACTAGTTATTTCCAGCAGAGCCTATAGATTCCAGTTAAAGAGAGTTGGTAGAAGATGGATGAAGGCTGAGAAAATTGTGGACAATGTGCAATGGAGAAAAAATAATCCATGTTAAAAAAAACTCAGAGGTTTCTTGATACTGAGGGCGATCCTCAGCTGGTGTAAATAAGCATAGCTCCTTTGCTACAAGACTTATTATACATCCTTTTTTCTCACAAAAAATAAAATCTCTCTTTCCTCCAGACTTTTGTCTCTGGTGGGCCACTATCCTACTACTTGACTCTGTTTCTACCCAGTGTTAACCCAGGCTATTCTCCCCCCATGTCACTGACACTGGACCATGCTACTAACATTATTTCCAATGACAAGAGATGCAGCTATTTCCCTATTCTACCTGCAAGCCTGATCAAAAGCCCACTGAGGTCAGTCAGAAGACTAACTAGCACCCTGCTCATGCAGGAGCCCCACATGCCCGTATCTGAACAACCAGTTCCCGTAGCACCCTGCCCTCGTCACAGGTGTGGAGGGACCTGGACAAGAACTAGGGACTACCACTCCTTTTTCCTGCCTCTCCTCCATGTTTAATTTGCAATGGCTCACACTGTCCAGACTGGGAGGTAACTTCCCGCTCCTTTAATCAGTCCTAATGGAAAGTATGGCAAGAGCACCTCAAACCTCAGATGATTCTGTCATAGTGGACATTTTCAACACTCCCAGCAATGAAACACAGTCCTACTCTTGAAGAGGGATAATTACTTAGCCCATAGAGGGTCAGCTCCTGCCCTGGGGATGTGTGCTCAGAGAAGCAGAGTCTGCTTTTGTGGACTTTCCAAACCTACAGCCATGGACACCTAATTTGGGAGATCTAGAAATGTAAAGCACTCAGCTTTCATTCAGCAACAAATTGGCAGCACTATAGTTTTTCTGTCTGCCACACCCACTCATCCTTTCCATTACATCCAGTCTCAATCCGCCTGCTCCCTTTTGTTCCCCACCTCACACAGTGAGATGTTCATCCCTGATTCAGGAAGGGGAGTGTAGCAGGGACACCAGTTATCAGCCTGGATCAGCAGCAGTGCCCAGAGTCTTGGACTCTTCATGGATATCGGTGCAGAGGAGGGTTGGCTCCAGGCAAGCTCACTGGAAGGTTCCATGGAGGGCAACATTACCGTATGACAGACATGAGGGGTACTCCCTTGCAGTGCAAGAGGGTTCACCCAGCCTGCTCACAATGTCCCCAGTTCAGCTGCACATTAGCTTTTCTTCAGCTGGCCAGTCTGCAGGTATTACAAAACCCAGAGCAAACCACTGTGTTCTGGAACCCAACAGCGCCAGGCTCTGTAAACAGGGACAAATGGCTATTTTTACATAGAGTGATTCTGTTGCTCATTCATGTTAATTCAGAGGCAGGTGTGATCATGGGAGAAGAGTCAGGAAGGGAGAGGGTTGGTGGGAAAATATTTTGCTGTCCTGGGAAAAATACTGAGATTGGCCCAGATGGGAAAGACAAGAAAGAACACAAGTAACTTCTATGTCCCACCTCCCAGTCCCAAGCATCAGGAGGGCCAGTACCTACTGGCAGTGGCGGATTATCCAATGGGCCCACAGGGCCTGTCTGGCCAATTGGGGGGCCCCAAAAAAATGGGCGCCCCAGCAGAAATCCGCGGCAGGGCAGCAGAAGCCTGGAGCCCTGCTGTAAGCTGTGGGATGGCCCAGCGCCCCGACCCTGGTCGCCGGTAGCAGCACCGGGCAGGCAGGCGGTCAGGGTGAGGGAAGCCCCAGCGCTCCAACCCCAGTCCCAGGCCCAGCGGTGCAGCGCCCCAACCCCAGTCCCCAGCAGCAGCACCAGGCAGGTGGGGCGGGGGGGCGGCGGCGGAAGCACCAGTGCCTGGACCCCGCTGCAGCCCCAGGACTGGAGGAGCTCTCCCCCCACCCACCCTGTGGTCCCAGGGCCGTGGCGGGGGGCATAGCTTCTCTGGTCTTGGGGCTGCGGGGAGGGATGACAGAAAAACCTAATGTGGGGGTGGGGCCACAGTGGGGGGCAGAATGGGGTAGGAGAGGAGAAGGGCTACAGGGCAAGGGGTGGAACAGGGTCAGGGCTGTGGGCAGAGCCACAGACAGAAGGGATGGAACAGGGCATGGCAATAAGTGGAAGCTGTGGGGTGGGGCCACGGTTCTGGCTCCAGGGGGCCCCCCTCTTGTTCTGGCCCCGGGCCCCAGGAGACCTTAGTCTGCCTCTGCACTACTGGTACCTTGTACTCCAGAGTGTAATAGGAGGGAGTCTGACAAACCCAAATGAGGCATATGGTCATGCTTTCTGCCCCAGCAGGTGTGCTGCTGTGTGCAGCAAGTGCTTGCAAGAGCTGCACTGTTTTCCTTCCTTGAGCAGCTGTGAAGTGTGCGCTTATGCATATTCTGCACATACTTCCTGCTGTGCTCTGGAGCCACAGGATGGCTCTGATCTCAATGCAGGACCAGCACTGGTCTGTTCAAAGTTTAAACCTCTCCATGGCCCTATCACTTATGGGTAGGATTTTGGTCATTTTTTTTCCCTTTATGGCCTAGGCCCAGCCTCTTGCTTGCCAAGGAAAAATGCTGTTCTATTAAAACTCTGTTGGAAATAGAAATTAAGGGATTCCTACTATAGTTTCCAGCTGTGTGGTGTTCTGCTTTGTGAGTACAGCTTATTAGCATTTCAAATAAAAATGTAACACCTCTTAATAATTTAAAACTATATTCCAATGAGATGTTTTTAACTGTCTATAGCTGTGATGCAGCAGCAAATGGATAAGAATTGTTCTTTTTTAAGTGTTACAAATAAATGTTAAGTATGAATTTATAAATATTTAAATGAAGGGTGTTAGACTGTCAGCTACAGTGTACTGTAGCTCAGTAATATGCTGAAAGATGGACTCTTTCCTCAAATTGTTCTCTTAACTTGGCTAGACCACTTCACGAAAAGCTTGGATAATTAGTTCGGGGTAGGATGAATTTGTGCAAAACCAACCAACCAACCAAACAAAAGCAATCCAGTCAAAAAGATGCCAATGCCAAAGAGTGATATGTCTCTTGCTGCTGACTTTGGCTGAACTGTTTTGATCTTGAAACAACACTGCCCTCCAGCAGTGAATTGTTACAAGATTATAAGAGTTCTCTAAGATTGGCAAGCCTAATAGCTGAATTCAAAACAATGAGAAACAAAGAACCAAGAGCAGAAAATTCACAGAATGGATCTGCACTGAGCCAATCATTGATTAAAACTGAGTCCCAAAAGTTTCCAATTATTTTATATGCAGTGTTGTTGTAGCCATGTTGGTCCCAGAATATTAGAGAGGCAAGGTGGGTGAGGTAATATCTTTTATTGGACCAACTTCTGTTGGTGAGAGAGACAAGCTTTTGAGCTTACACAGAGCTATTCTTCAGGTCAGACCTGAAGCTGTGTAAGCTCGAAAGCTTGTCTCTCTCACTAACAGGAGTTAGTGACAAGGTGTGCAGCAGAATTCACAGATTCGTAAGAATCTGACAGGGTCTACAATGTGAACGCTTCTGGTATGGCCCCAGGAAGACCTTCCCAGAGGGGCTGACCTTCCCCCACCGCGGTCGCCTAGGGCGCTAACATTTGGGGGGCGGCGACCGCGGCGGCCGGATCTTCAGCCACCCCGGTCGGCGGTGGCATTTCGGGGGCGGGACCTTCCGCCGCCTAGGGCGGCAAAAAAGCTGGTGGCACTCCTGGGGTTGCTACAGACTGGTCAACGTGGCGATGCCTGAACCACCTGTGTACACAAACTAGTAGATCAAAGACTAACATGATCAAATGGGACTACTCTAATGACATGAATATATGTGAGTGCGATGAAGTCTGACCATAGAGCACCTGCTCGTTTGCCGACTCCTTGAGGAGACCTGTACAAAGGAAGACCTTGCTGCCATGATGGAAAGAGCCACCATTTGTGCACGCTTCTGGAAAAAACATCTGGTTTATGACAAGAACATAAGAAGAAGAACCACCAACAGAAGTTGGTCCAATAAAAGATGTACCTCAGCAGACTTTAAACAAGATCTTTGCAAATGTATTATGGGCTAACTGAGTTTTGTCCATTACTAGTATTTACCAAAGTGCTAAAAAGTATCCAGAAGTTTGGATTCTATACTGAAAGTGGGTTGGAAGCCTCGTGAAACCCTACTTTGCAGCAAGATTTCATAAACTTCCTGGTTCCAGTTGGGTAATTTTTGTATTTGGCATTTTCATTCCTGGTCCAAGCCAAAACCAGGAAGTGCTGAGCTAATCAGAGGGAAAAAATTCTATACATGCATTGTGGTATAAATGGCTATACTCATAGGAGAAATATCTTTTTCCACAAGAAAGTTCAAAAAAGTGAAATCTGCAAAGGTAATCTGCAAAGACTGAATACTTTTGTGAAATCTATCAACCTACAGAAATGCATAGAACATTATCATATTTTGAGAAGATTACTTTTTACGTATGTATAATATAACAAGGATATTATATTGTACATAAGAATGGCCATACTGGTAAGAACAAAGATCCATCTAGCCCAGTATCCTGTCTTCTGACAATGGCCAATGCCAGGCACTTCAGAGGGAATGAACAGAACAGGCAATCATCAAGTGATCCATCCCCGATTGTCCATTCCCAGCTTCTGGCCCATGAATTCATCAAGTTCTTTTTTGAACCCTGTTATAGTCTTGGCCTTCACAACATCCTCTGGCAAAGAGTTCCACAGGTTGACTGTGTTCTGTGAAGAAATACTTCCTTTTGTTTGTTTTAAACCTGCTGCCTATTAATTTCATTTAGTGACCCCTAGTTCTTGTGCTATAAGAAGTAAATAACACTTCCTTATTTACTTTCCCCACACCAGTCATGATTTTATAGACCTCTATCATATCCCCCCTTAGTCATCTCTTTTCCAAGCTGAAAAGTCCCAGTCTTATTAATTTCTCCTCATATGGAAGCTGTTCCATGCCCCTAATCATTTTTGTTGCCCTTTTCTGTACCTTTTCCAATTCCAATATATCCTTTTGCTTTTTTAACTGCTGCTGTGTATTGAGTGGATGTTTTCAGAGAACTATCTGCTACTCTGAAACCTATCCACAATGGCTTCAAGATCTCTTTCTTGAGTGGTAACAGCTAATTTAGACCCCATAATTTTATATGTATAGTTGGGATTATGTTTTCCAATGTGCATTGCTTTGCATTTATCAACATTGAATTTCATCTGTCATTCTGCTGCCCAGTCATGCAGTGAGATCCCTTTGTAACTCTTCGCAGTCTGCTTTGGACTTAACTATCTTGAGCGGTTTTGTATCATCTACAGATTTTTGTCGCCTCACTGTTTACTCCTTTTTCCAGATCGTTTGTGAATATGTTGAATAGAACCGGTCCCAGTACAGACCCCTAGGGGACACCACTATTTACCTCTCTCCATTCTGAAAACTCACCATTTATTCCTACCCTTTGTTTCCTATCTTTTAACCAGTTACCAATCCATGAGATCAGTTTATATTTTAATAGTCGTAGAGTGTTTTGTTTTAGTATTAAACTATAAACCTTCTGGTGAATCACTGTAAATTTTTCTGTTTGTGAAATTTGTGAAAGCTGCTAATTCCTTATAACAAGATTTACAAACAGCCCCGAAATGGGAGATTGTGGTATAATCTATCCATAAGAGAAATTTCTTCCTAATCTCCTCAGTCAGAGGATGACCTGTGCCCTGTGATATGAAGATGTATATCCCTTCCAAACTTAAAAAAAAAAAAAAATCTTTAATTGTGAATGGTCTCATTATCTATATACTCTTCCAGTCCACTTCTTAATCTTGCTAAGGCAATGAGTGCCACAAACTAAGCATGCCTTGCATAAAAATGTTTATCAATCTTAGATCTGTTGCCTTTCAAGTTCATTTAAAGTTCTCTTGTCCTTGTATTATGAGAAAGGATAAATAGGAGCACCTGATTTACCTTCCCTATACCATTCATTATTCATAACTCCCTGATTTCTTTTTCCTCTCTAAATTAAATGGTCTTTTCAAGCGCTCTTTATATGGAAGTTTTTCCTTTCCTCAAAATCATTTTTGTCACCTGCTTTTGAATCACCTCGTTTTTTCCCCTCTCTTAACTACATTTGTACTAATAGGGTTTGTTAGACATTTTTGTACTATGTAATGGGTTTTTAGATGAATTGTTGTATTATAATGGGATGCCTATGGGGTACTCTGACACTATTTCAAAGTAAACACCCTGGAACCCCCATATTCACTCCTCTGATATAATTATGTGTTTTGCACAAAGCATGTCTTGTGAGGTATCATTTTAAAAGCCTTGAGCTATTGAACATTAATATCCTGTTGAATTGGATGTACTATCATTGTAGGTGAAGATATGCAATATTGCTCTATGTGTTACTGAAACATGTTGTGAGGTTGGGAGACGCCCACAGCTGGCCTTTCAGTAGAGACAAAGGTGCACCCATCACTGGCCAGACTGGCGTTGATGGCCCATCAAGAAAGGAATCCACTATCCCAGAGACTTCTCCGAGAAGGCACATACGCCATGGGGGCGGATTAACCCATGTCACAGCAAGGATCTGTCTAGCAGCTGGAATAAAGTATAAAAGAGTGGTGGTGACATCATCACTTGGCCTCTCTCCCTCCACATCTCAATATCTGAAAGAATGTCTGGAAGACAAAGACTTTGAACTGGGGAAGACTGGTCCCAGGCTGGAAGGAGATCCACTCTGTGAATTTACTTTTATTTCTTAGGTAACCAACTTTGATCTCTATGCCTGCTACTTATAATCTATCAATCATTCCCGTTAACTAGAAAACTCTGCTGCTACACTGAAGTAATTAGCCCACCCCACACAATGCTACCTGCAAAAGAGCATTCCGTAGAATGGAGACAGTAGCTGACACACACCAACCAGGGAGTAAAGTCAAATACTAGGTATTTGGAACACATCCCTGACTAATTAGGTACCCAAGGTAGAATCATCCAATTTCTCCTCTTCCAGGCAAAATAATCTTTCGGGGGGGGGGGGATCTCTCCTCTTTCTAGAGAGAAATGGGATGGTACAAAAGCATAAGTCTGAAACCAATAAATACATAGCTTATTTTTTTAAAGTGACAGAAGCTCCTTGCAATGGGGGCTTTGAAAATTGAGGCCATTATTGCTCACAAGTGATAATTCAACATTCTTAAACAATTGGGTAACATTCTTAAAACTACAATACCCACCTGCTGAAGTGAAAAAACAGATTGACAGAGCCAGACGAGTACCCAGAAGTCACCTCCTACAAGACAGGGCCAACAAAGAAAATAACAGAACACCACTAGCTGTCACCTTCAGCCCCCAACTAAAACCTCTCCAGCGCATCATCAGAGATCTACACCCTATACTGAAAGATGATCCTTTACTCTCACAGATCTTGGGAGACAGACCTGTCCTCGCTTACAGACAACCCCCCAACCTAAAGCAAATACTCACCAGCAACCACATATCACTGAACAAAAACACTGACCCAGGAACCTATCCTTGTAACAAAGCCCGATGCCAACTCTGTCCACATATCCATTCAAGTGACATCATCATAGGGCCTAATCACATCAGCCATACCATCAGGGGCTCGTTCACCTGCACATCTACCAATGTGATATATGCCATCATGTGCCAGCAATGCCCCTCTGCCATGTACATTGGCCAAACCGGACAGTCTCTACGCAAAAGAATTAATGGACACAAATCTGACATCAGGAATCATAATACTCAAAAACCAGTGGCAGAACACTTTAACCCGTCTGGCCATTCTATGACAGACCTGTGGGTGGCTATCTTAAAACAGAAAAACTTCAAAAACAGACTCCAACGAGAGACTGCTGAGCTGGAATTGATATGCAAACTAGACACAATCAACTCAGGATTAAATAAGGACTGGGAATGGCTGAGCCATTACAAACATTGAATCTATCTCCCCTTGTAAGTATTTTCACACTTGCTTCTTATCAAACTGTCTGTACTGAGCTATCTTGATTATCACTTCAAAAGTTTTTTTTCTCTTACTTAATTGGCCTCTCAGAGTTGGTAAGACAACTCCCAGCTGTTCATGCTCTCTGTATGTGTGTATATATATCTCCTCAATATATGTTTCACTCTATATGCATCCGAAGAAGTGGGTTGTAGCCCACGAAAGCTTATGCTCTAATAAATTTGTTAGTCTCTAAGGTGCCACAAGTACTCCTATTCTTTTTGCGGATACAGACTAACACGGCTGCTACTCTGATTCCAAACACCACTACTTAGAACAAGTTTTTTTTTTATTATTATTAAAGTGAATTCAATCTTGATGAAAGGACCCAGATTCATCGCTCTGACCAATGAAGTCCTCTATTTAACCACAGAACAGGAAAAGCATGGCATAGTAGCATTATAAGGTTGTCCCACCCTACTCTACCAGTGTTCCTTGGTAATAATCTGAAGGGACCACCTGTAAGAGTAAGGCGATAGTTCAGACTCCATGCTCATTCAATCCTTATCCCCTCTGCAGATTGGAAAGAGCAATTTGAACTATTTGCACACATCGATGGGTTCTAAATTAACTGCAACCATTCACGAAAAAAGCCTATTGTAGGCGTCAATGAGGACAATGTAGTGAAGAGACAGACAATAAAAACAAACAAGATGTTAGGCTGTATTATAATGGAGAAAGAGAATAATACTTCAAACACTGTAATACCATTACAAAAATCAATAGCGTGTCCTTGCTTTGACAACTGTGGTCAGCTTTGGACATCCCATCTCAAAAAGGATACAACAAAAACCTCAGAAAAGGAGAAGAAAAGTACTAGAGACATGGAAAGACCTCCACACAAGGAGAGCTGAGAAAGATTAGGGCTATTTAGTTTAGAAAGGAGATGACTAAGAAGGGACATGAATAGCATATAAAATAGTTGAATATTCAATCACATACTCCTGTTTACCTCTTCTCTTAATACAACTCATTGAAAATTAAACGGCAAAACTGCTAAAAAGAAATATATATATTATTTATTGCATAATTAGCCTATGGAACTTGCTGCAGGAAGATGTTAACTTCTTGCCCAAGTAACACGATTCAAAAGTGGATTAAACATCTATAGAAACAGTAAGAATATCATATACATTTACACTAGTTAGGAAAAAATGTTTAAGACACAAGCCAACGGTTACTGACTGGGGTTAGAAAGGAACTTCCTCATGAATCTGTAATTGTATCATTGTCCATTACACCATCCATCAAAAGCACTTGATACAGGCATGGTCGATGATAGGAAACATGACTAGATGGACCAGTGGCGTGATATGATATAGCAGTTCCAACGTTCACAAGGGAGTGACTTTTATAGGGTGACAAACAACAAATCATTCTGAATACAGACTGCAGAGTGACTAAGAATAACTGGCTGTGTTTCTCTTTGCGTGAACACTTTGTGGAAAGGTGTTGGGTGACCTGGGATCCTGTGACCAGCACTGGTAATAAGGAGGCAGGTTTAAATCCATGTAATTCTGTGAGCTATAAGCAAAAACAGATAGAAAGCAGCAAACAGGGAGCTCCAAGAGAGTCTCTGCCAAGGAAGCAACTGAAGTGTCTGGATACTACTATGTCCCAGCAAGTCAAGAGACTTTCTTTAAGTAATCACATAGGAAGAAAGATAATAGATATTAAATGAACCAAGGAATCCTATGAGAAAGCAGTGTGATGTCACTTTTCCTGAATGAAAAACAAGAAAGTACATTAATTCCAGTCCAAAATGGTTTTCTTTTGTTGGAATCCTGCAAGACCCTCTTCTACTTGGTTCCCAAAAACACTGTTCAACACTGGAATTCATCACTTAAGTACCTTGGTTTGGCATACAGTAACACTACGCCCAAACCGGCCAAGCTCAAACACCGGGAGTGGATGCAGAGTACACCACAAATCCAAAATTACACAGCAAAATTCTTCCTTATATACATCTTTGCTAACATCTGCATTTCTGACTATACGTTGCATCGCGTGCTTCATGATTGGCTTGGTTACTTTTCAGGTACCAATCCCTGTACAGCATGCTCTGTCCATGTGCTCTTCATTTATAACCTGATCTCTACATTCCAGGTTTATCTTGTCCACTGTCTCTGGTACCTACCAGGGTGTTCATGCTTATTTTAGCTAGACTGCCTCCAGCCTAATGCTTGTTATGCCTTTATTTTCAACTTAAATCTTCCATTCACCTTCCCAATCATGCCCACTATGAAATTAGGTCTTACTGACGTCAAGTTACTCACATCAAGTTAGGCCTACACCTTTCTGAAGGAAATATCTTTCTAACTAGGTTTTTATGTCATGCCCTTCATCATGCTATCTATGCACTATGGTACCTGAGCATGAAACAGAAAGCAATGAACCATCTGAAATGTCACAGAATCAGACCACAGTGGGATAGTCACGAAGGAGCATGATAGAAGAATTTGGCAAGTAGGCAAACCAGTAAGATAAGCAAAGGACATCTATGGAGTTTTTCAACCTAGTCAACTAACAACAGAAGGAAGGGGTAAGTAATCCTGATCAGTGATTCTATGGCAAGAGACCTGGCCCAAGATATCTGTGGAACAGACAATAACACTGGGGTGGTACATAGTCTATCTCATGGAGGCCAAGGGAAATAATATCACAATAAGGGTGATGGATCTCTTAGAGAAACCTGGAGGCCTGTCACTAACTGTAATCCACATGAAGCAAAATGAGATCAGCAAAAGAAGATTCACTATGACCAAGAATCACTTCAGGGACCTGATGGGGCCTGGGGGAAAATAAGGATGGGATGGAGACAGAGGATCTTCTGGTGCCAAGCTCAAACAAGGCTGATGCTGGAGACCAACCAGTGGATGCATTAGTGATGCCAGGGTGCAGGTTTTGGATCCACAGAACAGTGGAAGGCTTCCAGCAATGAAAGCCAGTATAGCATTGTCTCCAAATAAGCACAGATAATAAATACAGTAATATTAATGAAGGGCCAGATTACTCCCATCCTTGGTAAAGTCAAAAAATCTGACAGTCCCTCTCTCACTGAATCTGCCCCCCACATCACATCCCCAGAAATAGTGGGCGCATGGCCTGCAAAACCCCATTTTCAGAGCTCCTAGGGGTCATCTGCATGGAATCCTTGACCCAGTGCATGGGCTGTGTCCCCTCTGAAGCTCTGTTCTGGCTCCCTGGCGGTATTCCTGTCTGTGCAATCCATGCTGAGAGGAGGACCCTGGCAGGGAGCATCTGTCACAAGGATCCCACTTCAATAAAGAATGGATTTAAAATATGAGAAACAATAAATAAGTGTGGTGCCACTTGCCAAAAGCTACTTACATTCAGCATGGTCAGAATTAGGCTCACAGAGTCTAGCAGCACAAGGGTAAGAAACTTCAGAAAAGCAAATTCAGTAGAACTGAGAATCATGCAAGAAAAGCACAATGACAGCATGTATAAAATCCTGCAATCCAGGAGAAACCTGGGGTATCTGTTCAAGATACCACAATTATGGCTCATACCTCTTTCAATCTCCTGAAAAAGAGAAAGGCAAAGAATACATGGCAGTGAATGAGTCTTCATGAGGGACTGATCAAAGATGTGAGGTTACAAAGATCTGTACTGAAAAATGAAAAGGAAAAGAGGCAGAGAGATAGCCAGGAAGAATACACAGCCAGTTAAGACTTGCAGAAAAAGAAAAGTAGAGACTGCAAAAAAGCAGGGTGTATTAATGATAGCCAGAGTGGTTAAAGAAGGGTTTTTGTAAACATTAAGGGGGGGGGGAGAATTAGGACTATAGATAAAGTAGGTCTATTAATAGTTGAATCTAATGACTCAAAAATTCTTAAAATAATATTCTCCCTGCTTTTTAAAATCTGTATTTAACAAGAAAAACAGAGATTTGGGCAATCACTGCAGAACATAAGGTACTTTGTAAAAGATCTCTTAATAAAGAACTGATAAGGGAATGCTTTGAAAATTTTGGTATAGGTAGTCAGCTGTTTTCTATGATATGCACCGTAGGGTAGTAAGTATTGGGAGCTTATTTCATACTTTGATTTCTGTTTCAGAGTAGCAGGCCTGAGAATCAAACCGTCATCTCTCTAGATTACATATTTGGCTCAGAACAAGATGAATTTTCTGCTGGTACTATGTCTAAGGAAATTGCTCATTGTTTGTCCCCTCAGGCTTGATGCAAAAAGGAAATTAAAAATACTTCAGCCACACTCAGCTGATATGAAATACATCATCTGAAAAATGAATCTGATCTGCAGCCCATGACATTTGCCATGGCTGGTGTACTCTCCATACATATGAAAGCTAACAAGGTTTGAATTGAAAGGAGCAGTGATGAAGATTGTTTGTAACCAATAGGCCAAGCATCCTTAGCTGGTGGAATCAACGTAGCTTTGCTGGTTTTAGAGGGGCTATATCAAACTACACTAGTTGAGAACCAGACCCCATGTGTATATTTCAGCATTATTGAATGGGTCTGATGTTACCAGACATGTACCCTCCTTCCTAGCAATAGATCTCTGAAAAAGCAGAAAAGTAACTGCAGTACAGCAGAAAGTGAGTCTCTCTTTTTTCTTTTGTGGCAATGTCAGTATTTCACAACTCTTCCAGTGTTTTGTAATTCATGCTGAGTAAAAGCCTTCCAACTCTTGATTCGATTAAGGAAATCTGGCATTTAAAAAAAATTTCTTTTTTCCAAATGCCAGATTTCCTTAAAGAGAGACATAATTCCCTACTTCTCCCGAGATGTGGGAAATTGCAATCTGTTCACAGTCCCTGCTAAAAGATCAAGTTAAAATAGCCAGACCTCACCAAAGCAGCAACAGACTTTATACTCTTAGCAGGCAACTCAGTCATTACACATCCAGTTAAACAGATGTAAGTAGTATCGTGATCTCACAGTTTTCAAATGATTGCATTTCACTCAATGGAAAGGGTTGTTCCATTGCATTTGACACTCACTAAAAGCGCTTTTCTACAGGATCGAGCTTAAGTATGAGCAGTCCCATTGACATCACTGGAACTGCTCACATCCTTAAAGCCACACTCAATAAATAAGCCACGCGGGTGCTTAAGAAGCGCTCTGCTGAACTGAGCCACAGTGCTCAACACCTTGCAGGATCAAGTGCAATGAAGCAAGAAAAGGTATTATGTAGCTATGGTATTGATATGACCCCATCACCATTGTATCCAAGAGCCTATGATCTTTAAAATATATGTTCTCTCAGCAGCCTACCAGATTGACAGATGGGGAAGTGAGGCACAGAGAGACTTAGTGCAGTGGTTCTCAAAGCTGGTCCGCCGCTTGTTCAGGGAAAGCCCCTGGCGGGCCGGGCCAGTTTGTTTACCTGCTGCGTCCGCAGGTTCGGCCGATCGCAGCTCCTACTGGCTGCGGTTCACTGCTCCAGGCCAATGGGGGCTGTGGGAAGGGCAGCCAGCACATCCCTCGGCCTGTGCCGCTTCCCGCAGCCCCCATTGGCCTGGAGCGGCCGAACCTGCGGACACGGCAGGTAAATAAACCGGTCCGGCCTGCCAGGGGCTTTCCCTGAATAAGCGGCGGACCGGCTTTGAGAACCACTGACTTAGTGGACTTGCCCAACATGCCACAGGATGTCTGTGGTGGAACAGGGAATTGAACCAAAGTCTATCAAATCTCAGACTAGTGCTCTAACCACTGGATCATTCTTCCTCTCCTTTGGCACATAAAACGTTACTAGGACGTGTATTTGCAGCAAGATACTGCCTCATAAATACCCCAGGACATCAGCCCCTAGCCTCTCAAAGGGCATCTAAAATACAAGCCTTGTCATATATTATTCTTATATCAGCTTGGTAAAAATCAAAGATTTTCACATTCATTCATCAGCTAAACAATGAGAAGCAGTGCTTAGCACTGGGGTTGAGAAAGGATCTTTCACTAAGCATTATGATGACAAATTTCTGTAAACATAGTTATTAATTGCCCTATTGGATCACAGAATTGCCGGAACATCTAGTCCAGTATTTTGCCTCCATCACAGGCCTGTATCAGGTGCTCCAGACCAAGGTGAACAACTACACATGAATTAGCTGGAATTGGTATTCATGCAAGAATATGCAAATGTGTGAAATTTCCTGTTAGTCACTGGTTGGCTTAGACCCTGAAGTCTGAGGATTAGTATTCCTTGCCTTTTGCGTGAAACACTCAGGTCAATTTTTTAGAATAATAATTTGTATCCTTGTAGGTGACACTGTGGATGCTCTTCTTTTTATTCATATAGAAGCCTAATCATTTAAAAAAATCCAGTTGAACTGTGATTCTCAAAGACAGCTTTTGTTAATGAGTTCCATGAGCTAATAGTTCATCGTGTTAAAAAGTATTTCCTTCTATCAGCTGTGTGCTGCCTTTTAACTCCATTGGATGCCCCTTCCTTTTATTACAAGAACAAATGGGAGATTATTAAATGACCTTTGATACATCTTTAATTAGTTTGCGGTCACAGGAATTGCCAGACTGGATCAGACCCAAGGTCCATCTAGACCAGTGTCTTGTTTCTGACATTGTCCAGCACTAGATGCTTCAGAGGAAGGAGTAAGAACCCCACAGTAGGAAGATGTGGGATAATCTGCTCCCCCCCCCGACCCCCCCCCCTTACACACACTAGGTCTCACTCTGGTCTCAAACAATTAGAGATTGGCTTACGCCCTGAAGTAGGAAGTTCAATATCCCTTCCACATTTTACGTACCTTGCTCATCCCCTCATTCATGAAAGAGTCCTAAACTTTTTATCTTTCCCTATCTTAAGTGTTTTCATGCCTTTCTCTGAACCTTTTCTATTTAGCTATATCCTTTTTGAGATGGGGAGACCAGAACTGGGTATAGAATTCAAAGGAAGGGTGAACGATTTATATCATTATTATTATTTCATATTTGTTTTATGGTAGCACCCAGAAGTTCCACTTACGCTCAGAGCCTTACTGAGCTATTATGGCATTATACTCTTTTCAGTATTGTTCTCTATTCCTTAATACAGTGTAATATCTTTTTTCACTTTTCTGACCATTTCTGTACCTTAAATTATTTTTTTCTTAGATTGATCTGTTCTCAGTGAGGATTTGGACTCTTCCTCAAATTTAGAACCTATCAATGTCTATGAGTAGGTCCTTGGAGTAGGACACTCCACTCTAGCCTAACATGTTCTCAGCGTTAAGGGGGTTCTTGGCATCAAACAGATGTTCTATTAGGCAGCAAGGCTCAGACCCTCAAAGGTATTTAACTGCCTAATTCCAATTGATTTCAGTGGAAGTCAGAAACCCAAATACCGTTAAGGATCTGAGGCCAAGTTACCAACGGTCCATAACATGTACTCAGTTATGACTTCTAGAAATCCAAATTTCTGATAAACCACCACTTTCCTAAAGGGAAAATATACAAACATAACAGATATGGACACAAAATGTGTGTTTTAGCTTCAGCATTTAGCAAGTATGGAGCATGTTGGCATGTGCTGGCATTTGTGTAGAAACATCATGACAATGCCAGCCCAAACCAGCCTGTGCTCCAGTGTCCATCTTTGGAATGTGGTTAGCAGATGAGAACATTTACCCACGCAGTCAACCTTCTCTTGCCACCCACTCACTGGCAACAGCCTCTGAGTCCTGAAGCATGAGCTCTTCCTGCTATCTAGGTTCTTACATCACCACAGCACTGAAGCCAGTTTGGATTGGTGACAAAGGCTAGCCATTTGCCCAGCCCTAATAAAGAAACTATTTGCAATTTTAATAATAGCCCACTGCTACCACTCCACAGTGTTCTGGGTTTGTTCACATTGATCTCAATGGGAAGAGGATCAGGTGCCAAGAAGATTACGTGCTCTCCACTGTTACAAACAGAGCTCGGTCCTGCACTGAACACCTTCAAGTCTGATTTATTTTAATGGAAATTGAGGACACCTGACACCTTCAAAGGAACCCCCAGACCCTGTTGAATGAGGGACAAAATTCTTGATAAGGAAATTCCCAGAAAATTCAGCATGTTGATAAAGGGCCTGATAAAGGCAAAATATGAGGAATGAACAGAAATCTAAGAAACAAACAAGGGTGCATTTATTATTAAAGGTTAATGAAACATAAGGTGTCTATGTAAAAAGCTTATGGACTGGCCATACGTTTCAGAGAGCAGGAGCTAATGAGGATGATTACTGATGGGAGGGTTTCTAATTTATCATGTGCTGCATCATTAATTTTTCATAGGTGCATTGTTAATGGGACAATTTACAAAAGGTTAATGAACACAACCCAGCTACTCAGCGAAATGATGGAAGGTTCTGTTTTAGAGCATAAGGAGACACATTTGCTGTTGTGCGCCAAGAATCCTGTCTGCGTGCTGAAAATATCTTACAAACTGGTTGCTAGGTGCTCTGCTCCTTGACATTTGCATGCTTGAGCAAAGCACATCTGCTGTTTAGCAAAACATCTGAATAAATGTCATTTTTAAATACTGTCTGCTACAGGTCTGATTAGCTTGTAAATGAAACGTGAGCATCATTTCAGTTCTTAGAGGAAACTCCTATGATGATACCAGAGAATACAAATCATCTCTTAAGGTACAGTGGCAGTTTGTAGCATTCCTCAAACAGCTTCTGACTAGGTGCAAATCCTCTTTTACTCATGTCAACACCTTTGTTAACTGTCATAGAATTTGTTTCTACTGGAGTGCATCTGCATTCTCTTAATATGAGGTCTCTTAAATAATGCACCGTGCAGTAAAAATGGTGCAAGAAGATGGCTGGAAGGTTTGAAGGAGTAGTTACACGGCTAAAGAGGAAGAGTGGTCCTGAAGTTCAGATACAGGACTGGAACTCAAGAACACCAAGTTCAGTTCCTAGCTCTGCCCACAGACATCATGGTGGGATCTTGGGCAAGTCACTTAACCTCTGTGCTTCATTTCCCTATTTGTCAAATGAGGATAATAAGATTTCCTTTGTCTAATTAAGTAATAAGCTCTTTGGATCAGGGAATGTCTCTTACTATGTGAATGTAGTGTATATATTACAAGACAGTTCTATATCTGGAAACAGATACAGTGCCAGTACACAGTACCAAAAAGCATGAAGCACAGTTCCTGGGTTTTGCAGGACCATAAAACTTGTTACCGAAAGCTGCAAAATTGCTTCTTCTCTGTCACTCTTTTCCATCAGCTTTGAATAGTATATACAGCACCTAGCATTTGGGGTCTCAACTCATTTGGAGGCTTATATTATTCTACTAGCATAATACTAATAATAAATAATAATGAGAACCTTTAAATTGAAAAGTAGGCCAGGCTGGTAGTGATCAAAAGTCATTAGCCTAGTAGCTATTCAGTAATCTTAGGTGAGTAAAGTTAGTTAGTGGTTTGAGACTAATTCCCAGACAGCATATAGCAACTTCACAAAAATCACTAACCAATACTTTATGGCAGTCTCAGAAGGGAAGTCAAGGATTGAAATAGCAGGGCATAGTGGAAGGAGTGTTAGGAAGTTCATACTGCCACGGCCTGTGCTGAACATGCTCTGAGAATAGAGATCTTTAATCTCCAGACCATCAATCCAGAACTAAAGCCACATTACTGAATTTAAGAAATTTAAGAAAACCTGCCACAAGAAGAGGGCTGCCCTGCCTCAGGCAGCCAAGACAGGCTTGCTGAGAGGGAGACTGTAACCAGCCTCACTGCTCCTGAATCTGCATGACCCAGCCTCAGAGCAGTACACCCCCACAAGGAGGGACTGGAGGTAGATGCCATTTAGACTAAGCCCAACACGCTGATCCAGGAAGATTGCCTAAGTTTCAGGTCATCCTTTTTCTCATTTTCCCATGGATTCCCCTCTCCCAAAAAGGAAGAAATAGGGGGAAAGACTTTTCGTTTGTTTGTTTGCCCCAAGGAACCCCTTGGGTGTCTGCCAGAGGGGGAGAAAGAAAGACAGTATAAAGGATCTGAAGCGGGATCTGGAGGGGACCCCTACTCCCCACACAACAGATAATCTCAGAGAAGCATATACCATTTTTCAGGGGTGGAGAGAAAAATAATGAGAGAGAAAATATTGGAAGAGAGAGATGGCCACAGTTAACATGCAGCAAGTTCTGTAAAAATCAAACAACTATGGATGTGCTACTGAATCAGTATTGCCAACTCATGATTTTATCGCAAGTCTTGGGACATGTGATATTTTATTTAAAGCCTCCGCTCTTGGAGACACGTGATTAGGTGAGAATCTCAGCTTTCATTTAAAAAAGCAAAGAAAAAACAAAAGTTTCTAGCCCTCGTAGTTGTGAAGAAAAGCTTGAAAATGTTATTCAAATGCACCCTAAAGCCTCAAAAAACAGAAGGCAAATAAAAACATTTTTATATATATTCATGATTTTTAAGTCGGTCTCATGGGGGCATTTTGGTGCCTGGCACACAATTTTTAAAGGTTTGGGATTGGCAATATGCTGCCTCCATTGCTGTGCCTCCCCTCTGGGCCTATTCTTCACAAGAGAAAACTAAAAGTATCCTACAGCCCTAGCCCAAATGGATGTAGCACCACTATTGTATGGCAAAAGGCCAGTTTCTGGCTGGTCCCTGGAGCAGAACCCAGGGAGGGGGATGCACAAGCAGCTCTCTTTTATCCTCCAGCATCATGTATCATCTGAGTCCCTTTACGTATGGCGGCTCCAAGACTGCTTCCTCCATGCTCGCGGGGTACACATTGTCCCCAAAGGAATGGTTGAAGAGCAAGACCTGGCCCTACCCTCTCCTCACCAGCTCATGGGGTTGCTTGGGTTCAGTGGGCTACACCATTCCAAGGAGAATTCCAAAATCTAAGACTGATCGACTTGATTTTCCCAGTCCTGTGCAGGCACCATGCCTGTTAGTGTCCATGGGGATGCATTTGCACTGGGACTGTAGCACTGGACATTGAGCATTGCAAAAAAAAAAAAAAAAAAAAAAAAAAAAAAAAAAAAAAAAAAAAAAAATCCATGGCTACCAGATGACAGGCAGAAGGAGAAATACTAAACACAGAATAAATGAAAAGCTTTCTTATAGATAGATATATAGATAATATATCTGTATATATATAGTGTGTGTGTGTGTGTGTGTGTGTGTGTGTGTGTGTGTGTGTGTGTG
>NW_020664483.1:18065988-18074621 GCF_002925995.2 Terrapene triunguis
TGTGTGTGTGTGTGTGTGTGTGTGTGTGTGTGTGTGTGTGTGTGTGTAAAACCTGAAAACTACAAAGGGTTTAGCAGTGAATGCCTGCTTTGCTGCATCTTATGTTATGCATGTTTTGGGGGCTATTTTTAAGAAGCTGAAGGTAGAATAAGATCGTTCCAGGCACATTTAGGGGTATTGTTTCAAACAAAGCTAAATGATTAGTACAGCGGGTAATTTGTGTGGAGGTGGAAGTGGAGGTGTTTATAGATTTGTCATTTTTTTACTATAATTTTTCTATTAATAAGGCACTTAGATTTACATGCTGACATGCAGAGAATTGAAGCACTAGATAAGTAGATGGGGCACTATAAACAGATTGGTTTGAAGTGGTTCATGCTAGTTGTGTTCTATAGATGCTATAAACCTACACTTGTTGTGACAGGGTAGTTTTTCTAGCTACTCTTGAGAAAAGCAATTTGTGCAGGCTGTCAATGCTAAGGCAAGCTTAATTAAAGGCAATGAAAAAATACTAAATTTATAAGTGATTTATGGCTAAGTCTTTAATTAGTGAAAATAGGAAATTGACGTTCTGGATATTACCTCACCTTTGCTCCACCTTTTCTTTCTCAACCTCTTAAGCTTTACATAAACATACATAATAGAACTTATCCAGTAGGATGGAGGTCTGCTGGATACAGCACTGGACTAGAACTCTAGAGACCCGGTTTTAATTCCTGGCTTAGCCAGAGACTTTCTTTGGGACTTTGGGCAAATCACTACTGCAATACTATATAATGGGGAAGGTAGCCATCTAGACTACTATAGTCGCCACTTTTACAAAAGTGTGATAAATCTTGTACAAAGTATGCCTTGTATGGTATCATTGGAAAAGGTATAATCTACAGTGTATTATCTTTTTATAATATGTGTATCAATATTGTGCATGGAGTTATGGAATTTTGTATGTGGTTGCAACTCAAACCTGTTGTGAGTCTGGGAAATGCCCACAGGTTAGCTCTTCAGGAGTAAAAGAACTATAAACAAACACTGCTGCTTCTCAGTCCCCGAGACCTCATATATCACGTTCCACAGAGAAGAGGCAGACAAAGATTTGCAATTTGCATGGAGACTTTAGAGCTGTGCGACCCAGCATGTAGGCAATGGAGGCCTGACTCCATAACACAGCCAGGATTTTTCCAGAAAAGGGGTCAAGATATAAAAGGCAAGAACAAAGCCCCCTGATTACCTCTTTCCTACGCTAGCTCTGTATCCATGAATGCTAACAAAGGAAATTTTGAACAAAGGACTGAGTTCCCCTGGACTATCCTGGGAAACCAGCGACTAACAGAAACAAGCAGATAACATCCCTGCTAACATTTTGGATTTACAAACTGTCTAATGTAATTTACCTGCTTTAAACCTCTGAATAACTCATTTCTTTTCTCATAATAAACTTTGAGTTAGTTTCTTAAAAGAATTGGCTAACAGCATTGTCTTTGGTGAGATCTGGAGTATACCTTGACCTGGTGGTAAGTGACTATCTCCTTAGAGCTGGAAGAACCAAATGTGTGGCGATTTTTGATTTAAATATCCTTTCCATCACAACAGTCCAGTTGAGACTGGAGTGCTAAGGGGACTGTCAGTGGCTTTATGGTGAGCTAGTAAAGTGACTCAGGAGCACACATACATTGCTGGTTTGGTTAAATCTGACTATAGACTATACCACCATTTTCGGAGTGTTTGCCCAGTTTGGACAGTCTGACCTAATATGGCACTCACAGTTGTGACCCCCACTAGACTCCAGTGATAATCTTTCTGTGCTTCAGTTTTCCCATTCAGGAAAAGAGTTCCTTTCCCCTCCACTTTGTCTGTCTTGTCTATTAAGACTGCATGGCCCGGATCCATAAACAGACTTAGACCCACATCAGAATATCTCCTAGTTGCAATATCTTTCTCCATGTCTCTTGTTGAAACCATTCTACTTTAATTAAATATTAATTGGGCCAGAGAGAGTGAGACTCACTCCATAGTCCAGTGGCTAGGGCAGGGATCGGCAACCTTTGGCACGCAGCCTGCCAGGCCAATGGGGGCTGCGGGAAGCAGCACGGGCCGAGGGATGTGCTGGCCGCCGCTTCCCGCCGCCCCCATTGGCCTGGAGTGGCGAACCGTAGCCAGTGGGAGCCACGATCGGCCGAACCTGCAGATGCAGCAGGTAAACAAACTGGCCCGGCCCGCCAGGGTGCTTACCCTGGCGGGCCGCAGACCAAAGGCTCCCGATCCCTGGGTTAGGGTATTCATCTGAGAGGTGGGAGACCTCTGTTCAAATCCTTTCTCCTCATTAAAGTGTGGGGTGCATTGAATCACAGTCTCTCCCCATCTCAGGTGAGTACCCTAACCACTGGGCTAAGGGTCTTCCTCCACCCCCATCTGTTTTGTTTCTGACTGAGCATGCCTACTGGATCAGGCCCCACGGGGAGTATAAGCAGACAATGCCTATCTTCCCCTGATTTGAGGATCACGCTGGGGCTTAGGCATGAGACAGGCATCCGGACACTTGCCTGAGGCAATGATGTACATGCCCAGAAGCAGAAACTTAGGTGCCTAAGGAACTTTTGCTACAAAAATGTAGGTGCAGTGTGAGTTTAGTCACCTACAGAGGGAGGTTGTGGAACACAGGGGTGCCTAAAATTGGGACTTAGGCACCTAAATCTGGTGTTTGGGCACTGAAGATGCTTTGTGGATCTAGTTTTAAGCTCTTTGGGGCAGACACTGCATCTTATGCGTATGCTCAGTGCTAATCACACTGGGACTCTGATCTTGGTTGGGGTTTCTAAGCATTACTGTAATACAAAGAAAAGTACAAATCCTGGCCATATGCCACTGACTCCAGTTGGGCCAATCTGCCACTCAAAGTACCCTAAAAATTAGGTAGGACATTTCACTTACCTCTGAATTCTACATATTGCATTATAGCAATACCACACACACACCCACACATCTGGGCTCAAACCCAGCAATCTACATGCTTAAATATTAAGAAATTTATAATATATGCCACATTTTGAGGAAAGGAGAATGAAAGATGAGTAAGTATTTGCAGGACTGGGCCCAAAGTGCTAGGGGAAAAGTATAGAGAAACGTTACCAATAAGAGGGATTAATCACCCTAAAAAAAAAGCTCAAAGTAAAGAGAAAGTCATACAGTGTTATAAGATTGTATAGCTGTCCCCCAGCCAACCATGAATAAAGATAAATTCTGAATGCTCTTCACTGGAGTTAATGATAACCATATTAAATAAGTACATCATTGAAAAGATAATTATAACAGACTTTCTAGATTCATGTCAAAATACCCAAATCAGAGAAGCCTGTTAATTAAAAATAATAGAATTACATAATACATGGGATGTTAGCATTTGGTTTGTACAGAACAATAAAGTCTAAAAGTTTACTCAGTAGCACTATGTTAATATCAAAGAGCAGTTCCATCATACTAAGCAAGTAACAGGATACAAGTTCTCTGGAACTAGTTCAGTAACCAGGACACTTAAAACCATGGGTGGGGGGGGGGACCCCCTCTTCAGGGAGGATAGCCCCGCGGCTCCGCCCCTTCCTTACAAGGCCCCACCCCCCACGGCAGGAGCCCTGAGCCCCCACTTCCCCCTCGCATGGCTGGAGAAGCCCCAGGCCAGCCAGAACCCCGAGCCACTCCCCCTGACCCACACCCTCTGCCAGAGGAGGCACGGGCAGCCTCAGCCAGCCGACTGACCCCAGCCCAGCCCGAGCAGCTCCCGCCGCACCAGCTGGCCAACCCCAGCCTCGGGCCAGCCCGAGCAGCCCCAGCCACGCCAACCGGCCGACCCCAGGCCCAGGCCAGCCCCACCCTCAGGCCAGCCCAGGCAGCCCCAGTTGGCCAGCCACAGCCCCATGCTGGCCCGAGCAGCCCCAGCCACGCCGGCCGGCCAGCCAACCCCATGCCTGGGCTAGCCCGAGCAGCCCCAGCCAGCCTACCTCAACCCCAGCTGTGCCAGCAGGCCTGGCCTATTATAGCCGCTGCCCATGATTAAGACTATTCTTGAATATGACCCTTCGAATTCACTCCTGAAAACCCTGTATTTGTACAATGCTATTGAGTTCATACAGAGCTTTCAGGTCATTAATTCGCATGGGTTCAGAATTGTAGCACGTATGTTTTCTTCTACAAATCTTTGCCTAATTGAAAACAACTTTTTGTAATATTTCTAGCCAGTTTTGCAGATCCAAGACTTTTAGATGGTTTGGGTAAATTTCCATACATTAGGGAGTGTATTTTAAACCAAAACCTTCATTCCTATTGAGATTCACCTATCACTCATTCTTGTAAATTTGACTTGTTCTTGGTAATAAACACCCACCTTATATTCCTGGGGGAATTCTGCACCAAAAAATTAAAATTTCTGCATAGTTTGTCAAAATAACACAATATAATCATTCCACTTTCAATTATTTTGGTAATTTGTTTTAAAATACCTATCAACAATTATATCAACAATACACACAACAAAAAAAGATTCCTCCAATAATAGAGAGTTAAAGAAACCCCTATGACAGTTCCTGTTGGAGGGTGCTGGAAGGACCGCGTGGGGCTCCCAGAGCCCAGACACCTGCACTCCCTTCCCCCTAGAGCCCAACTGCAGGGTACCCCCAAAATTATGGATTGGAATGGTTTCCTTTGACAACCAGTTTGGAATCCTTTGTATTTATTTTCTTTCATTCTGTTTAATTAAGTGTTCTGTTGAAAATTGTTTTAATCAGTATGTCTCCCATTGTTAATAAAGTAGAAGCGAGGAAGGTAATTTTGCCTCTAAGTAAACACTTTTTTTAAAGTTTGATTCTAATGTTTTAATGTTTTGCTCTAGCAATTTATTTTTTCAATTTGCTAAACTAAAATAGAAAGAGATTCAAATCACGACACCCTGATTTCTGGTGCAGAAATTATAGTGAGTAATCCTGCTTAATGAAGCTCTGATCAATGACTGACTCCATTATGAGTAACATTACATTACATTCTTTATGTGTTCTCTTTATTGCTAAACTCTTAAACAAAACAGACTTTAAAAGGCACAATTTGCATATGCTGAACTGTGTGTTGCTCCAGGACTATGTGTGCATACAACCTTGTGACAGTGAAGCAGATTTTGTGTTAGTGATTCCATATGGAATTTAGAAGGTAATAGTGTGAGATTCTAACATCTAAGCCAGTTTGTCAAAAGTGAAGTAACTTTTTCCCCTTCATCAACAAATGCTACTAAATGGGATAGTACAAATTGTGAACTACAGTAATTAGAAGCAGCCACAGTGATGACATGGGGTTAATTTCCTAGTTTTTATAAGATCTCATGGTACTACCAGCTATTTTCCATTAGGAAGATATCATTGTTCTTGGAAATGGCACAACCTTTTTAGCTGAATTTTTCCAGAAGACTTTAGCCTGAGGCAGATACTCAGCATGGGAAATGTTCAGCCCAAATGCTTAATGTTTAGCAAAGTTATAAACAGCTGAAAACAAGGTCTTTTGATGGGAAATGTCAGGCAACCATAATAATCGGCATTGTTACCATCTCTCTCTACATTTATGTAGAATGTTAACTTAACACTTTCCTTTAGTGCTTGCGTGGCAGGTGTGCAGGGAAGAAGAAGGTGGCAATCACAATTATTCACCTAGCCCTGGCAATGAAAGGGATCCCTTGGAAGCTAGATAACCAAGAGCAGTTTTCCAAATTTACTGCCAGCCTCTTCTTTTTTTGTATTATATTATTAGCCAAACACCTATTACATATACATCCACAATACTGGGAGCACCTAGAAATATTTTGTATGGCAAACAAAAGCCATAAAATACACAAACAAATAAAGTAGTAATCGCTCCATTCTGAAAGTGTAAAAAAGAAAATTATTCTTAGCTAACTAGGTCATCAGAATAGGGATAAAGCACTATATAGACATCAATCTAATACACATCCCATGATAAGAAGTTTCCGATTCGCTAAATGAGAAAACTTGTACAGTATTATCAATTAAGTTTTTCGCATTTTGAGTTAGTCTTTATATCTAATCTCAAATCAGTAAAAGAGGAATCACTGAAGAAGTTGTTATCTTTCTTCTTGCTTTTTCTGCCTAAATATTCAGCCACCTAGTCAGGATTTTAAAAAAAAACAAACCTCCCGCATTATACATTTTCTGGCATTTCCACGAGCAAAACCATTTGAAATCTATTTTAATTAGGTTAACTTCAGACACAAGTGATACAAATAGTTTCCTAAGACTCATAACAGATTGAGTTATACCGAGGAAAACTCATTTTTATCACTGTCACACCAATATCAAAATCTATTTCATATCTAAAAATAAAAATAAAAATAGTGCTTTATCCTGCAAACACGTGTTGGTCTCCATCTAGATAAGTTATATTAATGAAAGGTTAACAAGAAATAGAAACATTGTTAAAAGTCTGAGCACAATTCTTCCCCACCGGAATAACTTAACTGACTTCAGCAGAGATACTTCTGATTTACACAAGGGTCTGCAATGGGAAATCAAACCTCTTACCTGTATTTCATCTCTGAGGAGAAGTTTTATCAAAAACAAACCACTGTATTGACTAACTGCCAGGCCTTCATGCCCTCAGCTGAAAACCCTATTGCTCTGCTGCACCCCACCCCAGGAAACAGTGCTCAGAGAAAAAAGAGCAACCATGTTCGGAGCCAGGGACATCTGGCCCTCCAGCAGCCAGAAAGAAGTGCTTGGAACCAGCAACAGCCAGTCAAGGCCCAGCAGGCCAAAATAAAAAGATAGTTCCTGTCTGAAGCCAGAGGTGTGGTGCTCCCTAGGCTACCGCCAAAGAAACCATCCTGACCCTGGGCCACGCCGCAATCAGAGACAGTGACAGGAGTTCAGAAGGAGCCCTGCTGATTCAATTCTAGAGAAAGAATTTAGCTCAGAAGGGCAAGGAACTACTTCTATTTTGCGTTCATTATACCCTGAAAGTGGTTTTGGACGTGTGACCCAGCCAGTGGGCAGCCCAGATCAGGACAGCACAAAGGTGGCTTAAGAACTGTCTTTTTGACTCAACTCCCCTTGAGGTCTGCCTCTTTGGGTTGCTACTTCCACTGAGTTATGCTGATTTACCCCAGCTGAGGATCTAGCTAAACAGCACAAAGGCCAGCAAGTTATGGGGAAAGCAGACACAGGTGATCAAGGCCAGCCTTAAGTTCGGGACTTCAATCTATCCTTCGTATTAAAAGAGAATTTGAGGACGGGAGCAGGGGGACTAATTATCAGTTGAATTTAGGGTGAAAAATCGGAGGGGGGGGCGATAGGAGCCTATATAAGAAAAAGACCCAAAAATCAGGACTGTCCCTATAAAAATTGGGACATCTGGTCACCCTAATTGAATTACTTCTGAGGAAGTAGGGTGAGAATAAAACATGATTCCTAGGCCCCTTGGCAGTATTCAACCATTATATTTGCTGTCCTGTGTTTGTAACCAGTACTGTTCTGCAGCCTGCTGAGTCCTCCAGTGCATGTCCAGGTATATGATTCTCTATACACAAATAGAATTGTGGAGGGCAAATCAAATGGAAATTATTTTATCACTGGTATTTTTTCCAGTGACAGTCATCAAATCACAAAAGCAGAATTAAAAACAATCCAATTATTTAGAAACAAGCTTTAAAAAATGAGCCATCAACAGCTTTGAACCTGCTGTTTCAGATGGAATAGAACACCTGTAAACTGAGGAAATGGTGATTTAGATTAAGCCTATTTAAAGCTATTTGGTTGTGTAGTTTATCTCCATCAATGTCAGTGGTTTGAGTGGTCCAAACTCATCTAGTCAAATGGTACAGGATTCTGTGCCATACCACTTTTAAAATCCATTATCCTAACAGGTGACATGTGAAACAGAAGTTGTAGCCTCCAAGAGCATTTTGGACAAATGTTCTTAACAGTCACATTTATGGGACTTTTCTTTAGTTGTATGTTAAATAGTTCCCATAGCTAAAATGGCAGTTTTAAAAACAGGGTAAGAATATTTTATGGTGTATATTAAAGATGCTGTCACATATTTTGAATTATAGTGTAGTTTTGCCCCATCTCTAATTCTGGAAAAAGAATTGCCGGTGGGGGTCATTGGGTTGGCAAAGAAATGCTCCAGTGTATGACATGCCTCACCTCTACTACTTTGAGGGGAAGAACAAGATGTTCTTGTCACTTGGGGAATGGGCAAAATTGACAGATTCTTATTCTCCCGACACTTGACGTTAACTAAAAGTGCACAAAAGCATTTTCCACCTGCTTGTTCTGTAAGTGTTGCTATATTTTCCAAATCATCTGAACACATTCCAGCAAAAAAAATAAAGACAGGATATTGTCTTGTGCTAGAAATCTAGAACATTAATATAATATGCAAATATATTAAATACAAATTTCCCTTCAGATGCTAGAGTAACAAGCATTATAGAAATGACTATAAACACAATAAATAAATAAGTGTTGGTGGCTTTCCAAAAAAAGTAACAATGTGGGGGTAACCCTTTAAGGGTGCCTTCAAATTCAGGATGCTCTAGTAGAGGAAAAAAAGAGAAGCTCTGTCTCCAGGGAGTAGGTGCATCA
>NW_020664483.1:18094621-18172105 GCF_002925995.2 Terrapene triunguis
TTGCCCTCTACCAGACTCCTGTACCCCACTGGTCTGGGTCTGTCACAGTACATTCAATACCTCTGAATGGCTGCGGCCCAGTATACTCAACCTGTCTTCGGTCATCATATGTCCTTAATGGTATAAACAAGCAATTCACTAGGCCTCTACTGGATATTACTTGTGGCCACAGAAGCCAGAACTTTTGAAGTTCCATCTTGTGGTTGTAGTGGTGTTGAGACATCCCTCCCCTTCTTGGTCAGAGGGAGGCCACACTGCCTCACTAAGGCCTGGTCTACACTAACCCCCCAAGTCGAACTAAGGTACGCAACTTCAGCTACGTGAATAACTTACCGCGGTTCAGACGCGGTCCACACGCGGCAGGCAGGCTCCCCGTCGACTCCGCGGTACTCCTCTCGCCGAGCTGGAGTACCGCAGTCAACGGCGAGCACTTCCTGGTTTGACTTATCGCGTCCAGACCAGACGCGATAAGTCGAACCCAGAACTTCGATCCCCAGCCGCCGAACTAGCGGCTGGGTGTAGACCAGCCCTTAGTCATTGGGATCACTGACTAGTATCAGGGGGGATTAGCAGACCAGGTGTTAGCATCCCAACTGTTCTAATAGAGCTAAACTGCAAACAGCCTACCAGCTCTAGCCCTTAGGCAGGAGGAGGGCCACCAAGGAGTCCTTGGGCTCTGGCCCATGGGCCAGGGAAGAGCTAACAAGCAGTCTATGAACTCCAGCCCTCAAGCAGGACAGAGCTAGCAAGTAGCCTGTCATCCTAGCTCTGGCAGGCAGTAGGCTAACACCAGCCTCCTGGCCTACACTGGGGAGGCGGCCACCCCAAGGGTGGGGTGGCAGGGAGTAGGGGACCTGGGCCCACCCAACTCCACCGGGTCCCAGCCCAGGACCCTAACAGCAGCAGAGTTGTCCACCACTGGGTCAGCAGGGAATCCAGCCCCAACACACTGACCATTTTTCAGGCAGCACAACACTCAGACTGGAGTGAGCTCCCCTGGGCCATTTCTTACCCTCCCTTCGGGATGTACCTGGATCAAAGGGGTGCCTTCCATCTCCCCAGGTTAGGTGGCCAGCAGCAATCCCAGCAGCTCCCCTGCAGACACAGGTTCCTCCATGAGCAAGGCATCTCGGGGCTCAGCAACCTGGAGCAAGTAGGATATATTTGTCTCCAACACCACTGAGCTAGAGGCTCTGCCTTTTATACTTCCTGTCCTGCCCATCCACTTCTGGTTGGAGGGGTGAGGTGAGTCTGGGTCCACCCACGTAGGCACAGAGGGTGGTTCTTCCCCTTCTGGGTCAGAGGGAGGCCACACCACTTTGCTACATGATCATGGAATTACTTCCTATTACTAATCAGGACAGCCCATTTGTGGTAACAATTAAAACCAGGCTGTAGAAACACAGGCTAGATTAGATGACACAGAAGGCTGGTAATAGAACAGTGAAACCTTCAAGCTGCAGGTTTGAATCCATCCTATGTCAGCAGTAATTGAAAGTCACTGCTATCTGAGAGCGGTGAAAAATTAGTCTGTCTCAGTCTGCTTTGTTGTGGCTGCTATGGACTTCAGCCGAGGGCTCAGAATCAACCTTCACCCACAATAGGCATCTTTGATGGCAATCTCCATTAGACAGCCAAGTCTGACTGAACATAGAGACTTAATCATCCTCTCACCCTTCAGTGGGTGTCCCTCTGTGTCAGGGTTATGTGGAGATATACCTATCTCATAGAACTGGAAGGGACCCTGATAGGTCATCAAGTCCAGCCCCCTGCCTTCACTAGCAGGACCAAATACTGATTTTGTCCCAGATTGCTAAGTGGCCCCCCTCAAGGATTGAATTCACGACACTGGGTTTAGAAGGCCAATGCTCAAACCACTGAGCTATCTCTCCCCCTTAAATGTCAAAGCACATTGGTAGGGTACTATGGGGAGATTTTCACTAACTTTGCCTCTGCCTGTTCTGGGGACACATGGAGGACTTTGTTCTCCAGGATTTTCAATTCAGCACCTTTCACTGGGACTAAATTCACTTAAAAGAGAGAGAATAGAATATGAACTGCTACTTTTAGCTGTTCTTAGCCACTGGTTCTTCAACAGTACCTTGGTATTCTCTTTTGTAAAGTTGTTCCATAAGAATCCAATCCAAGTCAGCGGGAGTCTTCTGCCCATTGATTTCAGTGGGAATTGGATTCAGCCTTAGTGCACTATCTTGGTGTGTGCTTTCTTGAAGGCAACCACTCAGATTAGTGCTGATGCTCATGTTAGCAGTAGCAAAATGCAAGAGAGGGAATAGCTCGGTGGTTTAAGCACTGCCCTCCTAAACCCAGGGTTATGATCTCAATCCTTGAGAGGGCCATCTAGGGCAAAAATCTGCCTGGGGATTAGTCCTGCTTTGAGCAGGGGGTTGGACTAGATGACCTCTTGAGGTCCCTTCCAACCCTGATATTCTATAAAATCCTTCTTTAAGAATATATTAAAGTGGGCTCTATTGCTGCTTTTACCCTTCCAAAATATATGTATTGTTTAATTGTGTATACACAAAACTTCCTTTTGATGAACACTTGTCATTTGTTGTGAGCTATCAGTGGAAATGTTATAGGTTAAACAGAAGATACACAGGAAAATTCAATTTTGCTATGGTGCTTCAGATCCCCATTAGCTAAAGCAGCCAAGATTGGCATTAGGAAAAATTAGAACAAATGAAGAAGATATTTGTCCTGTTTGCAGTCTCCATGATTGTATGTTTCATTATGACAGAAAATCCAGATTTTTCTCTTACACCCTGGAGGCTTAGGACTGTAACACTTTTACAGGTTTAAGGGTTGCTGTTATGAAGTATTAAACAGAACTCTCCTATAAACACCTGGGCCCAGATCTATGATGGTACTTGAGCACCTAAACCACAGACTTAGATGCCTAAGTCCCAATTTTAGGCACCACTGCGATCCACAAAACCCAGCTCTGCTGCCACCTAACCCTGTAGGTGCTTAAACACACTCAGCACCTAAGTTTTCTAAGTAAAAGTTCCCTAGGTGCCTATGTTTCTGCCTCTGGGCATTCACACTGCTGCCTCCCTCTATGTACGGGGGGGTCTATCTATCACTTAAACCCCAGAATGGTCCATGAAGGAGGGAAGGTAGGCAGCCACCAACCTAGAAGAACATAAGAACGGCCATACTGGATTGGACCATTAGTCCATGTAGCCCAGCATCCTGTCTTCCAACAGTGGCCAATGCCAGGTGCTTCAGAGGGAATGAACAGAACAGGGCAATCATCAAGTGACCTATCCTCTGTCATCCACTCCCAGCTTCTGGCAAACAGAGGCTAGGGACACTCAGAGCATGGTGTTGTTTCCCTGCCCATAGCCATTGATGGACCTATCCTCCATGAATGTATCTAATTCTTTTTTTAACCCTGTTATACTTTTGGCCTTCACAACATCCCCTAGCAACTAGTTCCACAGGTTGACTATGTGTTGTGTGAAGAAATACTTCCTTTTGTTTGTTTTAAGCCTGCTGCCTATTAATTTCATTAGGTGACCTCTAGTTATTATGTTATGTGAAGGAGTAAATAGCATTTCCTTCTTCACTTTATCCTCACCTGTCAAGATTTTATAGACCTCTCTCATATCCCCTCTTAGTTGTCTCTTTTCCAAGCTAAAAAGTCCCAGTCTTTTTAATCTCTCCTCATATGGAAGCTGTTCCATATCCCTAATCATTTTTGTTGCCCTTCTCTGCACCTTTTCCAATTTTAATATATCTTTTTTTAGATGGGGTGACCAAATCTGCATACAGTATTCAAGATGCGAGCATACCATGGATTTATATAGTGGCATTATGATATTTTCTGTCTTATTATCTATCCCTTTCCTAATGGTTCCTAACATTCTGTTAGCTTTTTTGACTGTTGCATTGAGCAGATGCTTTCGGAGAACTATCCATGATGACTCCAAGATCTCTTTCTTGAGTGGTAACAGCTAATTTAGAATCCATCATTTTGTATGTATAGTTGGGATTATGTTTTCCAATGTGCATTACTTTGCATTTATCACACAGTTTTGTGTGATCCCTTTGTAACTCTTAACAGTCTGATTTGGACTTAACTATCTTGAGTAATTTTTGTATTGTCTGCAAATTTTGCCACCTCACTGTTTACCTCTTTTTCCAGATCATTTATGAATATGTTGAACAGCAATGAGCACAGTACAGACTACTGGGGGACACCACTATTCACCTCTCTCCATTCTGAAAACTAACCATTTATTCCTACCCTTTGTTTCCTATCTTTTAAACAGTTACTGATCCATGAGAGGACCTTCCCTCTTATTTTGCTTGAGAGCCTTTGGTGAGGGGCCTTGTCAAAGGCTTTCTGAAAATCTAAGTACACTGTATCTGTATCCACTGGATCACCATAGTCCACATGTTTGTTGACCCCAAAAAAGAATTCTAATAGATTTGTGAGGCATGATTTCCCTTCACAAAAGCCATGTTAACGCTTCGCAACAAACCATGTTCATCTATGTGTCTGATAATTCTGTTCTTTAGTTTCAACCAATTTGCCTGGTACTGAAGTTAGGCTTATTGACCTATAATTGCCAGGATTGCCTCTGGAGCCTTTTTAAAAATTGGCATCACATTAGCTATCCTCCAATCATCTGTACAGAAGCTGATTTAAATGATAGGTTACATACCACAGTTATTAGTTCTGCAATTTCATATATGAGTTCCTTCAGAACTCTTGGTCCTGGTGACTTATTACTGTTTAACTTATCAATTTGTTCCAAAACCTCCTCTACTGACACCTCAATCTTGACATTTCCACAGATTTGTCACATGAAAAGAATGGGTCAGGTATGGGAATCTCCCTCCCATCCTCTGCAGTGAAGACAGCTACAAAGAATTCATTTAGTTTCTTTGCAATGGCTTTATCTTCCTTGAATACTCCTTTAGCACCTTGACTGACCAGTGGACCCACCAATTGTTTAGCAGGTTTCCTCATTCTGATGTACTTAAATTTTTTGCTGTTAGTTTTTGAGTCTTTGGGGGAGGAGCAAGGTTGGGGACGGAGCTGGTCGGGGGACTGAAAGCATCGTGCTCCTCTGCACCCCCCATGGAGAGCTGGCCCAGCCCCCGCCACACATCCCCCCTAAACGTTCCTCTGTGTGCCCCGCAGTTTGGGGACCACTGCTATAGTGTTTTCTTTTTCTGGCCCCTTTTCATTGAACCAAAAGGGCACTCAGTAGAAGGAAAGAAAAGAAAATTGAATTTGCTCAAATCCATGCAAGCTGTCTGCCTAAAACCACCGCTGAGATAAATACATGTAAAAATTAAAAAGCAGTATTAAATTAGCTGTACTGGCAGAATCAAATTTAAATATTTCAGCAGATAATATATTTTTAGAGCACATGTGCCTATTGCAGTTTGCAGAGCAGCATTTGGTAACATGTTAATGGAATAATAGCCAGTGGAAAAAATAAGTCCACTAGCTATATTGGGGTCATCGCAAAACCTTTAACTTATGCAGCCAATTCTCTCTCTCACCTGGTCCAAAATTTAAACAGCCAAGTTGGTGTTTTGGTGTGATTTTTTGTTTTGTTTTGGTTTCATGGTTTTTTGTTTGTTTGTTTGTTTTAGTGAACACGTATTCTAGGCCTAGGTCTTCAGCTGATGTAAATCACCACAGCCATGCACTAGAAGTGCATCGACTCATATGGCCAGATCCTTGGCTTGAGTATCTTCATTGATGTCTTCCAGCTGCACAAGACAATATGAAGGCTGTACAGATATCCCTAAATGCATTTATGATGCACTAAGATGGCCATACTTGGACACCAGAACAAGGGATACCATAGCACAGATGTATTTGTGAACATAGTAGGCTATCCCTCTCTAGCATCCTCTTGGGGAGAGAATGGACAGTGCTCCTTTCTCAGAGTAGAGGGCACAGCCCCTCTGGTTGTGTTGTTCAAGACATTGGCCTTCTTAAGGGGTAGGATTGGAGTTAAAGTAGTTTGAAAAAGTGTCAGTATGCTTACACAGCCCAGTATGCTTACACAGCCCACAAAAAGCAGTCCTCAGCCTCTGGAAAGCCAAAGGGGAGGGGGACTGGGCATAGAGTGGCCAGGTGTCCAGTTTTCGATTGGAAAGTCTGGTTGAAAAGGGGACCTGACAGTGTCCGGACAGATCTACTGACCGGACACTCAACGTCCGGTTATTGCGGGTGGGGGAAGCAGGGAGGTGCTGAGTCATCCCTCGCGCCAGCCCCTACTCAGCCGGGGCTGCCTCCTACCTGCATCAGGCAGCTGCAGCTCCCAGCCGCGGCTCTGCAGACGAGTCCCTCCTAGGGTTGCCAACTTTCTAATCGCACAAAACCAAGCACCCTAGCCCTGCCCCTTCCCCTAGGCCCTGCCCCCTACCCCTCCCCTTCCCTGAGGTCCCGCCTCCCGCTCACTACATTCCCCCTCCCTCTGTGGCTCACTATCCGCCACCCTCACTCACTTTCACTGGGCTGGGGCAGGAGGGGGTAAGGGCTGTAACTGGGGGTGCGCACTCCAGGCTGGGGTGGGAGGGGACTCCAGGCTGGGGCTGAGGGATTTGGAGTGTGGGAGGGGCTGCGGTGCAGGAGGGGGTACGGCCTCTGGGCTGGAGGTGCGGGCTCTGGGGTGGGGCCCGGGATGAGGGGTTCAGGGTGTGGGAGGGGGCTCTGGGCTGGGACAGAGGGTTGTGGTGCAGGGAGTGAGGGCTCCATCTGAGAGTGCAGCCTCTGGGGTGGGGCTGGGAATGAGGGGTTTGGGGTACAGGAAGGGGCTCCAGGCTGGGGGGTGGGGCCGAAGGATTTGGAGTGCGGGAGGGGGTTGCGGGTTGAGGCAGGGGGTTGGGGTTCAGGAGGGGGTTCGGGCTCTGGGATGGATGTGTGGGCTCCGGGGTGGGGCCAGGGATGAGGGGTTTGGGATGCAGGAGGGGGCTCCGGGTTTGGGGTGGGGTCAGGCCTGGGGCCGAGGGTTGGGACTCAGGCTTACCTTGGGTGGCTCCCGGTCAGCGGTGCAGCGGGGCTAAGGCAGGCGCCCTGCCTGTCCTGGCACCGCGCTGCGCCCTGGAAGTGGCCAGCAGGTCCGACTCCTAGGCGTTGCTCTCGCCTGCAGGCATGGTTCCCAGCCAATGAGAGTGCAGAGCCCGTGCTTGGGGTGGGGGCAGCACAGTGCCAGGATAGATAGGGAATAGCCTGCCTTAGCCCTGCTGCGGCATTGGCTGGACTTTCAACAGCCTGGTCAGCGGTGCTGACCGGGGCTGCCATGGTCCCTTTTTGACCAGGCATTCCAGTCAAAAACTGGAGACCTGGCAACCCTAGTCCCTCCCGACCCACGCAGAGCTGGGGGCGGGGAACAGCAGTGAGTGACAGAGGGAGGGGGAAAGAGGAGTGAACAAGGGGTGGGGCCTCAGGGGGAAGGGGCAGGAGCGGGTCCTCGGGGGAAGAAATGGGGCAGAGGCAGGTCCTTGGGGGAAGGAGGGAGAAGGGGGGGTTCCAGCACTCCTGCTGAAGTGCCTAGTTTTGGCAACCATAGTTGGGCTGCCAAGACTCTCAAGCCATCTCCCAGCCTGGTCCCACTGCCTCCAACCACAGCGATCAGAGAGCTCAGAGTTACACAGGGTTGTAACTAGGGTGGGGCGAGCAGGGCAGTGGCCCAGTGTGCAGAGCTGCCGGGAGCGCAAAAATGGGGTGGTGGGCAGGATCAGGCCCAGCAGCATCAGTTCCCCCCCAACCCCACAAGATCAGATGCAGGCAGCAGCATCTGGCCAGAGCCCAAGGTGCTCAGCCCCCCCCCCCAGGATTGCGGGCCCAGTGACCCCAGCCAGAGCAGGCTCTCCTGCACTAGGACCCTGGAGGGGCAGCAAGCGGGCAGGGCACTGAGTGCAGCTTGGCTCCTACTGAGCATGTTCACTGCTCAGTAACACCTGCTGAAGCTGCTGCCCTCGCTGGGGATTAAAAAGGTTAAAGGGGGCAAAGGGGGAAATCAGACGGGTGGGCAGGGTCTGAGCAGGGGTGAAAACTGACTGCGCGAGGGGGTCAAACATCAGGAGGCAGGGGCAGGAGTGGGGCCGAGGAGCAAAACTGGGGGAGAGGGGTAGAAGCCGGGGTTCAGCCTGGGGGGACGCGCTGCCAGATGGTGGCAGAGGGCAAAGCCCCAGCACAGGAAGGGGCAGAGGGGGTAATACTTACCCCAGTGGGATGAGCCACCTGCCCTGTTTGCAAAAATAGGGTGGGGAGGCAGAGGGCTTCCATGCTTAGGAGGAAGTGTTCAGAAAAGAGAAATGAAGTTCGGGGCTGCTTGTGATTTACAGTTAGGGGAAGCAACAATAGAAACAAAGAAAGTAAAACATTGCCCAAGTAAAACAGGCCTTCTTAGTCAACACTCAGGCCTTGGCTACACTTGTGAGTTACAGCGCTGTAAAGCCTCCCCCAGCGCTGTAACTCACTCCCCGTCCACACTGGCAAGGCATTTGCAGCGCTGTATCTCCATGGTTGCAGCGCTGCATGTACTCCACCTCTCCTAGAGGAATAGCGAGTATTGCGCTGCCGCTGCAGCGCCAGTGTGGCCGCCCAATGCGCTGTGAATGGCCTCCAGAATTATTCGGCAGTATCCCACAATGCCTGTTCTAGCCACTCTGGTCATCAGTTCAAACTCTACTGCCCTGGCCTCAGGTAACCAACTATGTGACCCACCCTTTACATTCCCCGGGAATTTTAAAAATCCCCTTCCTGTTTGCTCAGCCCGGCGTGGCGTGGAGTGCTATCAGCGAATCTTTCCAGGTGACCATGCCTCCACGCGCCAAGCAAGCCCCAGCATGGAGCAATGGCGAGTTGCTGGACCTCATCAGTGTTTGGGGGGAGGAAGCTGTACAGTCCCAGCTGCGCTCCAGACGTAGGAATTATGATACCTTCAGGAAGGTATCAAAGGACATGATGGAAAGGGGCCATGACCAGGACGCCCTGCAGTGCAGGATTAAAGTGAAGGAGCCGCGGACTGCCTACCGCAAAGCCCGCGACGCAAACGGCTGCTCGGGTGCTCCCCCCGCGACCTGCCGATTCTACAAAGAGCTGGCTGCGATACTTGGGGTTAACCCCACCTCCACTCCGAGCACCACCATGGACACTTCAGAGCCAGTGGGGGGGGGGGAGGAGGAAGAGGAGGAGGAGGAGGAAAATGGGAGTGATGGTGGTGGGCCAGATGGAGACACCCCAAAATCCCTGGAGCCATGCAGCCAGGAGCTCTTCTCGAGCCAGGAGGAAGGTAGCCAGTCGCAGCGGCCGGTACTTGGTGGAGGACAAACAGAAGAGCTGGTTCCCGGTAAGCGGGTTTTTTTTGGGGGAAGGAATTTTTTCGGTGCGGGCTCTTTGGGAGAGGAGGGTTAGGCATGCATGCCTAGATGCGGAATAGTGCATTGATGTGGTTTATCACATCGCGGTAATCGGCCTCGGTAATTTCCTCGAATGTCTCATCCAGAACGTGTGCAATGCGCTTGCGCAGGTTTATCGGGAGAGCCACCATGGTCCTTGTCCCAGCCAGGCTAACGTGTCCACGCCACTGTGCCGTGAGGGGCGGGGGGACCATTGCTGCACACAGGCAAGCTGCATATGGGCCAGGGCGGAAGCCGCATTGCAGTAGAAGACCCTCCCTTGCTTCCCAGGTCACCCTCAGCAGTGAGATATCGTCCAGGACGAACTCCTCTAGAAAATGTTGGGACAGTGTTCAGTGTAGGTGCCCCCTGAAGCTGTTGGCTCTCCTCAAGGCACAGAAACCCAGAGGACAGTGCAGCCCTGAAACAATCAGTCCCCCTTACTCACCATTTTGAGGCTCCCGTGGGATATGTGTGCTCTGTTTCGGACGGGAAAATTATGCTATTGTGTAGACCCTGTGTGTTTTCTACTCCTTAAGTGCGGGGGAATCATTACTCTGTCTGGTATAAACAATGCTGCCTCTGTTAAATGTTGCATTTTGCCTATACAGCTGCATCAACCTTGAGACCTCAGCCGTCCCTCTTATCGCCCGCTCAGAGACTGCAAAGACTCAGGAAGAGACTGCGAAAAAGCAAAGAAGACATGCTGCAAGAAGTGATGCGGCAATCTATTAAAGAGAATGAGAAAGCACAGAACTGGAGGAGAGAGAAAGCAGGATCCGCCAGGAAAATGCAGCGCACCGGCGGCAAAGCACCGTGCACCGGCAGCAAAGCACTGATAGGCTCATAAGCATCCTGGAGCGCCAAGCAGACACTATCCAGGAGCTGGTAGCCATGCAGAAAGAGGAGCAGTACCGCAAACGCCACCCCCCCCCCTACAGCCCTTGTCCCAAAACTCTTTCCGTTGTGCCCCACTGTCACCTCCAACCCATTTTCCCCAACTTCCGTGTTCTTCACGCCACCCGCTGCCTCCAACACCAGTATCTTCACCACCCAGCCCTGAAAACCATGACCCTTACCCTCTGCACTCAACCCCCATCACCATGCAGTATAGCTGTCCTGAAGTGCAGCACTCACTGCACAGCACACCAGACAGGACATACGCGAATCTGTGATTGTACTGTTCCCCACTCCGCCCCCTTGTTTCTTTTCAATAAATAATTTTTTTTTCTTTTCAATAAATGGATTTTTTGGCTTTGAAAACATTCTTTATTATTGCATAAAGTAGCTCAGTGGTTTGAGCATTGGCCAGCTAAACCCAGGGTTGTGAGTTCAATCCTTGAGGGGGCCATTTAGGGATCTGGGGCAAAATCAGTACTTGGTCCTGCTAGTGAAGGCAGGGGGCTGGACTCAATGACCTTTCAAGGTCCCTTCCAGTTCTAGGAGATAGGATATCTCCATTTAAAAAAAAAAAAGACTCCTTAGCCCAGGAAATAAACAGGCACTGCAAGTCTGCTTAGCAAACACTGATTCCTAAAGATTGGAACTACTGCACTTCACTCCCGTGCAGGGCACCAGATATCACTGCTGGTTTTCAGCCTCAAATTGCTCCCTTAAGGCATTCCTAATCCTTGCAGCCCCGCGCTGGGCCCCTGTAATAGCCCTGCTCTCTGGCTGTGCAAATTCAGCCTCCAGGTGTTGAACCTCAGAGGTCCATGCCTGAGTGAAGCTTTCACCCTTCCCTTCACAAATATTATGGAGGGCACAGCACGTGAATATAACCGCGGGTATGCTGTTTTCGGCCAAGCCCAGCTTCCCATACAGAGATCGCCAGCGGGCCTTTAAACGGCCAAAGGCACACTCCACAGTCATTCGGCACCGACTCAGCCTGTAGTTGAACCGTTCCTTGCTGCTGTCAAGGCTCCCTATGTAGGGTTTCATGAGCCATGGCATTAACGGGTAAGCGGGATCTCCAAGGATTACAATGGGCATTTCAACTTCCCCTACCGTGATCTTCCGCTCTGTGAAAAAAGTCCCGGCCTGCATCTTCCTGAACAGCCAAGTGTTCCGAAAAATGCGTGAGTCATGCACCTTTCCAGGCCAGCCTGTGTTAATGTCAATGAAACGCCCATGGTGATCCACAAGCGCCTGGAGAACCATAGAGAAATACCCCTTCTGATTAACGTACTCGGATCCTAGGTGGGGTGGTGCCAGAATAGGAATGTGCGTCCTATCGCCCCTCCACAGTTAGGGAACCCCATTTGTGCAAAGCCATCCACTATTTCCTGCACGTTACCCAGAGTCACGGTTCTTCTGAGTAGGATGCGATTAATGGCCTTGCAAACTTGCATCAACACGATTCCAATGGTCGACTTTCCCACTCCAAACTGGTTTGCGACTGACCGGTAGCTGTCTGGAGTTGCCAGCTTCCAGATTGCAATAGCCACCCGCTTCTCCACTGGCAGGGCAGCTCTCAATCTCGTGTCCTTGTGCCGCAGGGTGGGGGCAAGCTCCTCACACAGTCCCCTGAAAGTGGCTTTTCTCATCCGAAAGTTCTGCAGCCACTGCTCGTCATCCCAGACTTCCATGACGATGTGATCCCACCACTCGGTGCTTGTTTCCCGAGCCCAAAAGCGGCGTTCCACGGTGCTGAGCATGTCCGTGAATGCCACAAGCAATTTCGTGTCGTACGCATTACGCAGCTCGATAGCATCATCGGACTCCTCACCCTCACTCTCACTGTCACTTTGGATCTTAAGGAATAGTTCGACAACCAAATGTGATATGCTGGCGAGACTCGTCAGCATACGCCTCAGCAGTTCGGGCTCCATTTCCAGCAGACAGATCGCGCTGCACAGAAACCGTTGAAAGATGGCGCCAAAGCTGGACGGAAACAAAGGGATTTCTGGGATGCGAAGCGATGCATCACGGGGCATTGGGACAGGACCCAGAATCCCCCTTCCCACGCCCCCTTCCCACAACCCACGGCGCCAGAATGGGAAAAGGTGCTCTGTGGGATAGCTGCCCATAATGCACCGCTCCCAATAGCGCTGCAATTGCCGCAAATGTGGCCACGACAGTGCGCTGGGCAGCTGTCAGTGTGGACAGACGGCAGCGCTTTCCCTACTCAGCTGCACGAAGTCAGGTTTAACTCACAGCGCTGTACATCTGCAAGCGTAGCCAAGGCCTCAGTAGGGGTAAAACACGCCCTGCTCCCTCCTTCAGCTGTGTTTTCCTGTTACTGTGACCTACCCTTACTTGTTGCTACCCCAGCCTGATTCAACCTTTATTACAGAGAACAGAATAAGGAGCCTCCCGCTGATCCATTGTTATAATGCTCCATTAACTGGCCAGCCTGGTGCTCTCACACATCAGGGAACTGATGCCTTCAGGGCAGATTGGCCCAGGATGCTGAATACACGTTGGCTTTTCTCTTAAAAGGCCTCTAATTTTGGGCTAGGGACAACTTTCAGTTAAATAAAAATATAGGCCATTTACTGACGAGACCAATAGGGAAATCTGCATTGGGTGCAGATCTGGATTGGGGCTGCTGGTGAGATATGAACTAGTGAAGAAGCATGTGCACTGTGACCTGTGCTTGTAGCATTCCGGGCTGTGACCCAGCCAGTCTGTTCCTGACACCCTTCTCTAGGAGACCGAAGCCATCACCTCGGTGCTATGTCCAGGTAGCCACTATAACCATGGCATTGGCATTGTCTCACACTAAGACACAGCATTATCTGATTTCACAATCACCGCAGCCACATACTTTCTTCTGTCTCCACATTTAGGTCTGAGGGGCCTCGCGTGGCCAGAAGTCATATGTCGTAAAACCATAGGGTTAAACGGGACCGCAAGGATCACCTAGTCTAACCCCTGCCAAAATGCGATGAATCATGCCTCTTAATCCGCTGTCACAACATAGCTTCCTCAACAGAATGATACTTCCCACACTGGCGTTATACAAACAAGCCATGCTGCTATAATCCTTTACCTTTAAAGGGGCATAATCACAATTTGCTTGGCAGGATTCAGCAGGAGAAATGATCAGGTATAAGCCAACCATAATATTGTACCAGGAAGCAAATAATAATCAAGAAAAATAAAATCACAATGCAAAAATCTTACAATCTCTCCTCCCCCCACCAAAAAAAATGGCTGTCTCCCTCATATAAAGACCAGAGAAAGAGTGGCTTCTGCTTATACAGAGTCAGATGCTATGTTGGTAATTCAATTGCTAGATAATTCACCTGTGTGATAAATTCATTCTTTGTTTATTCTTAGGTCCCTTTTATTCTCTGATGCGTCATTGAGAGAGGTGGCTGTTTATTCTAGCCACAGTCTCACTGTGGGGTGATGGAAAACCACCAGTATCATTTTTTTAATATACAGAAATGCAATTTTACGTCTTTCATGGAATTAAGTCATTGCAGTATCCATATATATGTTACTATTATTTTCAATCCATGGTTTTTTTCAGTGCCTATCAATGAGTTTGCTTAAAGGTTATATAGGAGGATACTATAGGGATGTTAAAGGATTGTGTGAAAATTAATATAGCACCTAAAATAATTGTACAGTATCTTTTATTGTCTACATACCATACCGATACGCAAAAATAAGTGCATTATCATTACTCTATAATAGCCTAACTCATGTCATCTAAAAAGAACCAGCAGGGGGCACAAATAGGCTTGCTCGCCCAGGTCACTAAAATGCCTAGTTACAGCTCTGGATTTACACCCAGGCTCCTTCAGCCTGCCACCCTGCACTGAACAGGGATCCTCTCTTTTAAAGACCTGTCCTTCTCCAGGCTTGACAAGCTGCACATGTGCACGAATTGTGGCTGATTGTGCTTAGAGGAGTTCTTTAACCTCTTCCTGCCTGGGGTGGGGATCTGTCTCACCGCAGTGAAGAAAATAACACAGTAAATCGGCTGTTGAGTACATCGTGTGGAGAAACTATTATGTATATAGGTCACAGTTCTGGATAATGAGAAGCTAAAGGACAAGAACATGCACTTAGTCTCTCTTAAAACTGTTCCTGAGTCGAAGGGATACCAGAAAGTCCTTGAGCTCAATGCTTTCCCCTTCAAATGGAGACTGATCATTAACCTCCCCATCTCTGTAATGTCATTAACTTGTCAGATCCAGTCTCTGAATAGGTGGATCTTAATGGATTGCAATACATAATTTTGCTGAAATTAGATTTCTTAATATGTACCTTTCTTTAATTCTCCATTTCCCTGCTTGCTAACAGCTTAGATAAACAGTTAAATAGAACTGTTCATACAAATCTTTTGGCAAAGATACTTAGATCTTCCCTTCAGTGAGGGAGGTATGTAGAAATTTGCTCAGCGTCAGAGTCAGTGCCAGACTCAGCCAGGTCTCTGGCTCTTAGCTCCTTGCTCTAAGGACTTAATGTACAGCCTATTTGTATGCTCAAATGCAGGCACAGTAGGGGTACAATATTTTTATAAGGCATCCATTGCACTCTTGTTGGAAAATTTGGACCACTGGGAAGCCAACCCACAAGGCCTTGGACATCTGCCACTGCTCAGCAGAGGGGAACATTGGAGTCAGAAGAAGGGGCAAAACTAATTTAACTACCTCTTGTCCCCAAAGTCACACACACAACTTTTTTTTATCAAGTAACCCAACTGCAGGCACAGAGGGAGCAGCTCACAACCACTTTTTTTTAAGCCTATACAGCTGTCTTTTTTTGTCCCCAAACTTGGAAGCCTTTTTGGCCCATCAGCATTTAATCCCTTGCACTAGGAACCAAATTCTGAGAGGAGCAAAATTATTTCCTCCTGCTTCTCTTACACACAACAAGATTTTCCAGCCAGATAATTCCATCCATTCAGCCCTAAATCAGCTACCAAAGGTTGGACACAGCATCACTCACAATGTTCGGAGTTTGTACTCTGACTAGCACAATGGGGTCCTGGCCCACGACTAGGGCTTCTAGGTGCTATGGTAATACAAATAATAATAATAATGGAAACAATGGTCCATGTTCTGACCCCAGCCCCTTTACAACACTGTGTTTTACAGCACTACTTTTCCAATACTGCATGATCCATCACAATTACCAAGCAGCACCTTGATAACAAACGTACTGCTTCCTACTTCCTTTATTAAAATACACCTCTCTGCACTGCACCATAGTAACACACTAGCTAACTTATTCTGCTCCTTTGCCGCTTCGCTTGTATGTAATATCCTTATCTCTGCCCAGACAATGAAAACCTTGATGTTAATATCAGCTCTTGCAAAGCTTTATTCTTTCCCAGAACAAAAGTATCTAACCCAACATCCGGCAGCGGTGACTGAAGTTCCCATCTGATCCCCTATCACATTCCACCACAATTAAATTCTCAGAGTCTGATTATAGTTTCATATTCTCTCCGCTGTGACTCCATTTAGAATACTAGCTTTCTGACTGATTTCCTACAGTAACAATACACATTCTATACATAATAAATATGCAATCTCCTTATTGATATAGTCATAAAAAAGCACTAGGCAATTATTATTCCATCTCACATTCTTCCCATAGGTAGCACATAAATAAGATGATGCCCATTAAAGGAACATGCTGCTTCTAAATTTCCAGCATAATACACATACATTTTACATTTACATACACGTTGCCGCTTTTTAATCTAAATCCAACCTGGAAAATTTTATGAGTTCACATAGATCATTTAAGGATACCAACAGACCAAATGATTTCACATTTGTCACGCCTCCATCATTCACACCTACACTGAACTAAGAGCTGGGAGAACTCTTTCATTTTGTGCATTGGGGCTTGTTGTAAATGTCAGTTGCTAAGAACTGCTCTGCTCAATTCCCTGAATTCTCCAAATCTTTTTTTAATCAACCTGTTCTGGTCATTAGATTTTCCTCATGTCTTTATGTGTATTTAATTAATTTGGCCCAGCAGCAAGGAACCGAACAGGGTCACAAATAACTAATGAAATGTTGGAAACTATTGCTGAAACATTAACAATGCTTGAAAAAAGGCTCTATATGAAGCAGACTGGTAATTAAAGCTAGTCCCTCCCTTCCCTTTAGGAGGTTACTAATGATTGGCCTACTACAGCAATGAGGAAGAAAGGCTAGAATGAGATGTGATCTTGGGGGGGAGGAGGGGCGGGGAAGGGTTGTTTATTTAAATAGAGTCAGGTTCATTAGCCAGGAGGTGCTAAACCTAGGGCCCCATGGGAGCTATGCTTGTAGGAGGCCCGCTACACACCTGGATTTTTCCTGTAAAACTTGTGCATTTAAACAAAATTTTAAATGTGCATAGTGTCAGTAGAGTTTGCAAGGTTTTAAAGCAAATGTAAATGAGCACTTTGCTTCAAAATGTTTGCAAACTTACTAGTGACAGACAAATCTCCAAAGGATTGATGATTTGGGATACTTGAGATTAGCACTATAAAGTCTAAGGTCCAGATTCTTGGCTGGTGTAAATCAACATAGCTGTATTTCTTGCTAAACCTATTCATGTTCTTCACAAGAGGAAGGATGGTCCAGTGATTAGGGTGCTAACCTGGAGCTTATGAAACCTTGGCTCAATTGGCTATTCCACCACAGGCTTCCTTGTGACCTTGGGTACGGCACTTAATCTCTCTGTGCCTTAATTCCTGGTCTGTAAAATGGGGATACTGCTACTGCCCTACCACACAGGGGTATTTGTGAGGATAAATATATCAAAGATTGTGATACTATGGTACCTAGACAGATAGTAATCTGACTGGAAATGTCATAAGACTAGGGTTTCCCCCCCATAAGAATTCTAGTATTTGCTGGGTTGGGTTATGTCAGTCAGACACCCAAGTGGTGATCAGAGTTTTAGCAATCTGTTTGCTTTTGGTCACTGATCAAATCAGGAAGTGTGGAGCTGCATGTGAAAAACATGTTTAAAGGTTATCGGCACAAGGGCTGCCAAGTGTCCATGGTGAGTGGGACAAAATACACATGCCTTGTTTAACTGATGGGTTGGTTGCAGAGTGCTCCATATAAGAAGGAACCCAAAGGTTTAAATGTTGCCCTCAATGTTAGCTCCCTGAGGATGTAGGAAGTACTGTGGGACCTGTTCCTACTAAGCCAGAGGCCTACCTGAACCTCAAACACTGCATGAGGGTCAAGAGCACTTTAACAATGTTGCTGGACCTAGTTCATCTGTGTCTGAACGTACATAGCTGCCAAGTTTCATAACACTTGCATATTTGCCCTCTCTCTTTCTTTGCTTACCCTCATTACTCCCCATAACCCTGCTGGAATCTCATGCAGCCAGAGGGGTTGCAAGCTCTATTCTCTGCAGAGTGTCTTCCATGACACTGGAGATGCTGCCTTTCTTCCTCTCCGCAGCCTGCAGGAAAAGTGGTATGATACTACCATGATGGGCTTGATATAAGAACCTAGATTGAGTACCACTGGCTGACTCAGTCTATGTCTACACTACAGGATTAATCCGAATTTAGATAATTCGAATTTGGGAAACAGGTTGTATAAATTCGATTGTGCGCGGCCACACTAAGCACCTTAATTCGGTTTTTAACCACATTAATTCGGTGGTGTGCGGCCACACTACCCCATTAACTTAAACACAGTAATTCGGTGGTGTGCGTCCACACTAACCCTAATTCGAATTAACAAAATCGATTTAGGCTCTACTCCGTTCGTCGAGGTGGAGTACAGAAATCGATTTAAAGGGCCCTTTAATTCGAATTAACTGGCTCTGTAGTGTGGACGGGTGAAGGGTTAATTCGGATTAACGCTGCTAAATCCGAATTAATCCCGTAGTGTAGACCAGGCCTCAGTCTCCCACCAACAGGCATCCCTCAGACCTTTTGTTAAATGAGACTGAGGCGCAGCTTCAGAGGAGACACTGGAAGGACAGAGCAGGATTGGCCCAGGGGAGGAATACTGGAGCACATTGCAGAGAGTCTGGACCTATGTTCCCCATTCACTGCTACTTCTGCTGCAGCGGGGAGAGTGCAGTTCGTCAGTTTGTTTGGACCCCCTAGCTCACCTCCAGCTGCTGCTAGGAAGGGTGCAGGGAGGTAGTGTCCTTTGTTCCTCTCCTGAACTCCCATTGCTGTTGTGGGGAAGAAAAGCAGGAATCTTTGGATCCTGCATGTCCCCATTGCCCACACATACTGCAGCTGCTGCATGTAGGGCATAGAAGCTCCTTCCCTCTTATCAGTGAGGTGTTGGACAAAGAGTTGCACAACACTTGAAACTAGGAACGCACTTTGTCTGGATTTCAAGGGGATTGAGTAAACTGTGTCAGAAGAACACACTACCATGGTGAATCTGTAAACCAACTTGCTGTTTGTGTTTGTCTTATTCTGGGATATTACTGTGAGTCTCCCACTTCATCCTTCTGCCATATCCCTCTTGTCAGGGAAGCTACTCTGGTACCATCTACCACTGTGCTTTTGGAATTTAGCATTGTGGCTGCTCTTTGGAGCAGGCTGCCAGGTTCTCGTCTGCTTGATTTTTTGGGAAGTGCTTTATTAAAGAAGTGAGTTTTCAACCATGCTGTGAAGATGGAGAGGGTAAGCAGGACTTTTTCTAATATCCTCAACAAGAGAGTGTTACAAAGCCTTGTCTACAGTTTAGAGAGTTGTTCTGGAAGCTCCCTCTTATACCTAAATTCTGGCAGATGGCGCATACCATGCTGTGTTGTTGCAGTCATAGGTCAAAGAAGTAGAGATGAGCCACTAGCTGCCATGGGTCTATTCCACTAAGGGATTTACAGATCAATACCTGAACTTTGAACAGGATCCAGCACTGAATTGGGATTAGGATAGGTAGCGGAACGCTATGTAATATATTCTCTTCATCTCATCCCACCCAGAAGACCAGCTGCTGTATTATGTGCCAACTGTAGTTTTTGGGGTATTTTTTGACTAGACAAAGGTTGAGTGAACTATAATAGCGATGCATTGAGGTGATGAATGAACAGATTATTACAGCCAGGTCATTATCAGAGAAAGAAGAAAGGTGCATTCTTGCCATCTGGAGCTGGAGGAAGGTGCCTATGGTGACTCTGTTGTTTGAATGTCCAATGCTACTAGAAAGTCCCATCTGACCTCAAGGCTGCGAACTGTCTTAGCTACCAAAGAGCAGAGGCTTTCGTAGTTTCATACTTTATCACACCTGAGTGGAAATGCTTCATCTGGCATTTAGGCTCATTTTAAAACAAAATCCTTTCCTCTTTAACATCTGTGAATTCTTTTAATTGTTATAGAGACTAACACTCCCCTACGCTCTTAAATAGATATCTTTTACTGCATTGCTTTGCAAAGCATGACTGGCTCCCTCTTGCTATTCTTTCACCATTTTATGGGACAAGTAGTGGATTTCAAACTACTCAATATTGTTTTATTTTTTTGTCTTCCCTTTTTAGGTAGCATGCAGTTCCCAGGTACCTTGTCATGTCTGTTCTCTCCATGAGTAAAGCACCTTGAGCTTTAACAACCTATGTTTTTATTTTTTAAACAATAGTACAATAATATTTTTTTTCAAAAAGCTAGGTTTTCACTTGTTATGTAGAGCACTGACTACCCTGAGGGTTTTGCCTTTTGTTTTCCGCATATAAGTCAAGCATAGGTTTAAAATGTGATTATATTGTGCTCTGAAAAATAATTCTATAAAAAGGGTGTGATGGGCCTCTCTGTTATTTTTATTTTTAATGGATTGCAGCTCCAGTGTGCTCAGTTCATGAGCAAAGGGGTTTTTATTTATTTATTTTGAGTTCTGCAAACTCACTCTGGGATCAGTAATTCAATCTGGGTTTGGCTCAAACATCATTATCAGTAATAAATATATATTTTTTTAAATTGGAACTTAACAATTCTGATTCTGAATGAGCTAGGACATGCTCCTACTCCCTCTCTTCTATTGGATCCACAGTGCCAACAGGACTAAAATGTAGCAGAGTAAGCAGATACTACTTGGAATACACATGGCAAGCAGGTCTACTCAGGAAGAAGATGTCATTTTTACATAGGCACTTCTCTGACCATAAGTGGACTTTTATTTTGAAAGATTTGTGGCTAAAGTGGATATTAGCGATAAGTATATGGTTTTAGAGAATATCTGTAACGGGGCACCTTCCTCTAAATTCTCCTCCTATAGGTGTTCAAAGATACGAAATCTCCTACTGGCCAAATGATATTGGCTTGCACCTTGTACAGTCACTTGCACCAGTCCAAAAGGAGTGTAAAATGCTACCAGTTCAGACAAGCAGTGTTTTACTCTCACTTTTCAAAAGTGTACATGATGACACAAGGTGCCAGAGCATTACTAGCTCTGCAATGTACAAATCTTGCAATGTTTGCAGTTTTTCTTAAAGCCCCATCAACTGGAGTTAAGTAATTACCTCAGAATCTCAGCTTCCACTTTTTAAAAATGTACGTTTCTAGCCTTCCCGATTGTGAGGAAAAGCTTGAAAATGTGAGCTGAGGGCACCCTAAAGGATCAAAAATAGAAGGCAAAGAAAATCCTATTTTATATCTCATGATTTTTAAGCCAGTCTTGTGATTTTTGAGGCCTGATTTATGTTATGTGGATGCCGTGGGCTGGCAATAAAGAGAAGAATCAGGCCCTGTGTGTTATGACTGATGATTTCTGATATGACTAGGGTGCAGTAAGGAAAGGGAGTTAGAAAAGGGGGCTGTGTGGGACAGAGCTTTCTATTTTCCATATTTTTATATAGATAGACATTTTTTTTCTTGTCTTTTTTACTTATTTTTGAGTAAGGAAAAAACACACAATGAACAACTAAATGCAATAGCCATAGGAAAGAGAAAGCAGTGTCTTGCTCACATTTGGTAAGATCCTCCATCTCGAATCTCCTCAAAGCACTGCCCCTAAGCACACAGACTGACAGCCAAGTGGGGCCTGATTGGCTTCTTAAACCAGTTTTATACCAATCCTAATTTACACTGGTGTAAATAAGCAGAGAATCAGGCCCATTGTATATAATCATGCAGCATCCAAACAGGATAATCATAGCTACATACAGAAGAGTTATGAGAGAAAAATAACTTCAGCTTCAGAACGTTGGAAGATATACGCACGACTCCAGACAGCACCATAAGTCCATGACTTTCATCAGAATTACCATTCCCCAGCCCCTCAGAACCCCATGAAAGCAGCACAGGGCTTGGTTTTGGCACCAGTGAATGGTCTGGGCAGAGCGGCAGACAGAGAGTGGATCAAAATGTCAGAATTATTTATGTGGTCTGATTAATGTTTACAGTTAGATTGCAGCGTGTTAGAGAAACAGAGAGAGAAAAGGGATCTGACATTTTGAAATACTGGGTCTGCGTTTAGTGTATTGATAATGAAAAGATTAACTACAGTAGGAAAAGCTCATCAGTCTTTGCCAGGAATTTCAGGGGTCAGTTCAGTACTACCACTAAGGCATCAAAGCTAAAATAATGAGAGCGTGCGAAAGGAATAAACAGACAAGGGAACTGACCCTATAGAAATAGTCCCTGGGCATGACAATGTCAGTTTCAACCCTGCGATACAAAATAATGAAGAGCTGTTACTGTCACAAGCGGGCCTCTTAGCCCTTAGGGTTGTTCAACTTCAAGTCTCTCACTGATGTGCTTGACCAAGAGAAGTGTATGAAACAATAAGAAGATAGTCCTTAAACAGCATAAAAAAGTCCTGCGCTTACAGAAAAATACACCCTGCATGGTTGTTTATTTAACACAAAGGGAGATATCACATCCAAAAAAAGCAAAAACAAGGATTAAAAAAATGTGATTGACAATGATAAATATCTGGGGGCTTTTTCTCCACCTTCAGGGCTGCAAAGAGTAATATAAGAATACTTTGCATCTTGGGAACCTGAGTTTCAAAAGAGCCCAGCTCCCATTTACCACCTAAATCAAGTGATGAGATGTTCAGGGGTGCTGAGCACCCCACAGCTCCCACGGAGGGCAAAACCTGGCCACTTCCATTTAGTCATCTAAATGTGAGCTGAGCTCTTCTGAAAATCTGACAACCAACACAGTACTGAGGGCCTTGAAAAGCATGAATTAGTTACACCAAACAAGTACGCTCTGAGCTAGGAAATGTAGCCCCAATAAGCAAGATGGAACATGAGGGTTCTTTGTGTAGAGATTTATCCCTTACCACCAGTTCTGCCTGGGGGTGGGAATTTGCCACCCCCAAAGAGCAGGCCACAAACCTTTCACATCTCTGGGACCAGCAGGAGGTGAGGCAATCTGTACAGAGGCCTAAGTGCCTTTGCGTCAGCTGTGTGCACCCACTGCCTGCTCCCCACAACAACCCTGTCAGGGCTTCCCTATGTAGCAACTGCCCCAGGATTTCCCTGACCTGAAAGGGGCAAGATAGAAAACTAACACTGCCTGAGATTGTATTAACATTCCATTGGAAAATCCAGTGGGTACAGAAGGGGCAAAAAGTGTCCTGGTCCATCCATTCCTCCCCTGGTCTGCTCACTCCCAAAGGATGACCAGGTAAAAGGAGCAAGTGGCTGGAAGCTGCCCCAGGGCTAGTCTATTTCCTTTCAGCTGGGAGGGGTGTGATCTGTGGACTGAAGGTCTCCTCTTCCTTTAGAGCATGGGGTATGACTGGCCCTGTGTTATTCTACCTGTTTTACAGATGGGTAAACTGAGACAAGGAAAGAGGATGTCAGTTGTAGGATCAGGATTGGAAATCTAAGAGTCCCAATTCCCTGACCTCCAGGCCTAACTACAACATCACTTTCCTTCCTCTAATGTAACAAGACAGAAGTGTTTTACTATCTATCATCTTAGAAGTTAAATGAAAGGCACAACCCTCCAATCGCCATGGTCCTCAGCTCCCCCTAAAGGCCTATAGAAGTTATGAAAATGCTGTTTAGAATATTAAACTACAGGGCAGACTCCCTGGAGTAAATTGGCATAGTTCCACTACAGTGATGCCAGCTCAGAGGCTGAGGATCTAGCCCTAAGTGTCTCCAAGGCACTTCTTCCCCCTCTTCACGCACACAAATTTATGAGATGAGCTGCACTTTATAAGAGGTCGAGTCCAACATTCTGCACACACAGAGAAAAAGAAGTGGTTACCATGGCAACAATCCTCATGAAAGTGCTTTCAATTCACTCTTCCCTACAAGCCACCTCCTCCCTACTGCCCCAAATTCCCTGGCATGTATCTTTCACTCCAAAATGTACCGAGCATATTGACAGCACAATGAAATGGGTACTTAGGCCACGCATTGCCCTGTGCCCACCCACATACCAGTGGGAATTGTACAAGTGGGTAGAAGGCAGCATGGATCCTCCAGTGATATGCTTGAATCTTTCAGAAAAAATGAGCCATTAAAGAGATGATGAACACTCGACAGGCTGGGGCGAGGGGGCAGTGGAAATTCTGATCACTTATCCAGGGGCAGCTCAGACTTCAAATATAGATTGTATGACAAGAAAGCCGGATTGTCCCAATTTTCATCCAGGGATCTCATTCGCTTAATTTCAAGTGAATTTACTTGCCACTGTGACTCTCTAAAGCAGTGGTTCCCAAACCTGTTCCGCCGCTTGTGCAAGGAAAGCCCCTGGCGGGCCAGACCAGTTTGTGTACCTGGTGCGTCCGCAGGTTCGGCCGATCGCGGCTCCTAGTGGCCGCAGTTCGCTGCTCCAGGCCAATGGGAGCTGCTGGAAGCGGCGGCCAGTACGTCCCTCAACCCGCACCACTTCCAGCAGCTCCCATTGGCCTGGAGCAGTGAACCGCGGCCACTGGGAGCCGCAATCGGCCAAACCTGCGGACGCGGCAGGTACACAAACCGGCCCGGCCCACCAGGGGCTTTCCCTGCACAAGCGGTGGAACAAGTTTGGGAACCACTGCTCTAAAGGCATTTCTTGGCATGCTGTTTGTTCTGCTTTGTGACAGGCTCTCCGTCCTGGGGCAATTGCCTATTATAGGGAGTCAGGGCTCAGTCTTATGAAGGCCCCACCCAGGGAGTCATCCTGGATAGTTCTCTGAACTCAATGTACAGCAGCAATCAAAAAAGCTAACAGAATGTTAGGAACCATTAGACAAGGGATAGATAATAAGACAGTAAATATCATAATGCCACTACATAAATCCATGATACACTCATACTGTGTGCAGATCTGGTCTCCCCATGTCAAGAAAGATATATTAGAAATGGAAAAGGTACAGAAAAGGGCAACAAAAATGAAAACTGGTATGGAAGAACTTCCGTATGAGGCGAGATTAAAAAGACTGGGATTATTCAGTTTAGAAAAGAGATGACTGAGGGTCTATAAAATCATGAATTGTGAAGAGAAAGTGAATAAGGAAGTGTCATTTACCCCTTCACATAACACAAGAACCAGGGATCACCCAATGAAATTAATAGGCCACAGGCTTAAAACAAACAAAAAGAAGTACTACTTCACACATTGCACAGTCAACCTATTGCCAGGGGATGTTGTGCAGGCCAAAACTATAACTGGATTCAAAAAAGAATTAGATAAATTCATGGAGGATTGGTCCTTCAATAGCTACTAGCCAAGATGGTCAGGGATGCAACCCCATGCTCTGGGCCCTAAGCCTCCGACTGCAAGATGCTAGGACTGGACGACAGGGGATGGATCACTTGATGATCGCCCTGTTCTGTTCATTCCCTTTGAAGTATCTGGCATTGGACACTGTCAGAAGACAGGATAGTGGGCTAGGTGGATCATTGGTCTGACCCTGTAGGGCTGTTCCTGTGGGTAATTAACTTCCCCAGGTGGCTGATTAGTAAATGAGCAACTGGACCTAATAAAGGTTATTCATCCTCAATTAGAGGGAAACTTCTAAGGGAGAAAGATGTTCCAATGGAGAGTTGCTCCAGGGGTCCTAGAGTGCTGAGCTCTCTGGCGGACCTGTAAGAAGTGCTCCTAGAGAGGGGAGATGGCTGCAGTCAAGAGGGCCTGGTCTCAGCCGTGAGTCTTCCAGACAGTGTCCAGCCTGGCAAAGACCTGCTGTCCCTGGAGAAGAGTCACAGTGGATGGACCTCCCCAGACTCCAGAGAAGGATCTTACTCCAGCAGAGGCAAAAGGCCTAACACCCGAGGCAGAGATCAGAACCAAGAGAATGTGGGGAAGAGCCTAGACAGAGGTGAGCACTGAACTCAGATGCGGGACAGATAGACTAAGAATGACCTGGTCACCCAACTGAGATGTTGGAGTGAGAGTTTTGTTTATGCTCTGTGTTGGTTTTTCTGATAATAAATGAGGCCCTCCAAAAGGGGGTGCTCTTTAGAGAAAGATCAAGCAAGGGCTCACCTGCAACACCATGCCTGCCTGCAAGGGGGCTGTCGGGTCAGCCTGGAATGATGAAAGGTGCCCATGATATGTGTAACACATGTAGCATATACTTTATATCAGAATTATGAGTGTGACCTAGTGGCTAGAACCCTGGGCTGGGACTCAGAGACCTCAGGCAAGTCACTTCCCCTCTCTGTGGCTCAGTTTCCCCATCTGTACAATAGGGATAAGGATACTGACCTCTTTGAAAAGCACTGAGAGTGACATAGGAAAAGAGCTAGGTATTATTACTAATATGAACATGGCCCCTTTTGTATAACAGTATCCATGCATGTTAAATATAGACAAAATATTAAGTTCTCACAGATATGAAACATTTGTCCTTTCAGCAAGGATTATTTTGTTCTTCCCTTACTCCCGAAAAATGACTTAGGCTTAATATCCCTGCCCGCTCCACTGTGTGCATTCACTTTCATTGCATGATCTCACAACACACAGCAATTCCAAATACTATTCAGCCAATTATGCAGCAAAATGTAATTCAAAGGAATTATCACTGACATTTATTTTTGAACTTCAGTGGGATTTGTATGTTCAGAACAAATGGCAGGATTTGGCAAATTGTATGTAGCATATTGTAACACATCTGGTGCAGGGGGCAAAGTTATAGCTGTGTGGTGGGACTTGCTATTAAGTCCAAATTTCCTGACTTGTGGTGTTGAAATCTGAATATTAAAACGCTGTGGAGGCAAGATTGCTTTTCTTTTGCATGTAACCTTTATTACCATCTATGTGTTCTCTTAATATAGAGACCCGGTAGCCTGATCCAGTGACTTTAATTGATACAACCAAAGTGAACACAAGCAGAAACAAATATTCGTGTTCTGTCTGCACTAAAGATTAACAGTCGTGTTAGTTAACGTGATTAACTGACAAACTCTCAGCTGGAGTAACAGCACAACTAAACTCTAGAGCAGGTAAGTTCATACAGAGCTCTTTCGCCTACATGCATAGCAACATTGAAGATTATATTTAAAAATAAACTGCTCTGCAATGACTTCAGGCATGGATGGAACACTAAGAGAAAATCAGAAGGTGCAGGAGTGTGGGATGTGTAGGGTAGGGGGAGATGGCAAGAGTGAAATGGGAGGGATATGGGCTATGGCTAGGAAAGGGAGTGGCCTGGAACTGCGATACCCTGTCTCTGAAGGGAAGCTGTGCAGCGATGGCAGGGGGGTTGTATGCAGGGGAGACAGTTGATGGCCAGGGAACAGAGAGGCACTGAAGGTGGTGCTGGGAGATCACAGTACAGGAATGGGTCTAGAGCAATGTTTGGAAGATGAATGCCCAGGGCTGGACGGGGTAAGGGAATGGCTATATGGACAGGGAACTGCTGGATCTTTTAGCCATATTACATTTTAAACATTTCATATTTTGAGAGAGAACCTTAACACCTTATTTTTCCAGTGTGATTTAAATCCGTCCCCTCTCCCACTCCATTGTCAACTACTTCCACATGCCACCCAGATATAATTCTGCAGCTTCCTATCTCCTATGGACTTGCTAAACTGCAGGGGGAAGCCCTGCTGTGATGACCTGTATAAGAGTCTATTTGCCATCACAACTTATACTGTTGATCCCCATTCAAAAAATGGGAAAATTCACAAATGCAAAACTTCCAGAACCTTAGCTAGGATTCCCAGGTCTAGGAAACTCAGGAGATTCGGCTTCCTCAATGTGGTTGGGCAAAAGAAGCAGCCTATCTGACTTCTTTACTAACTATTGGGGAGATAGTACACCAAAACGCCCATATGGGAGTGGACTGGAGGAAAAGAGCTTGGCTCAGTTCACTGTATAACGAGAGAATCCTTGACTGAAAGAGAAGGAACACTGACTCGGGCAAACAAGAGAAAGTTTTATAACTCCAAGGAACAACAATGAACGGCGGCACAGGCACTGCTAATTTAAGGAGACAGCCACCAGTTACAGCCCTCTGTTAACTTAAACTTTCCCAAGCCCTAGGAACACAGTTTGCCATTGGCACATTTACAAGAATAAATCATTTTCATGCCACTAATGAAATTGGTTGACCAAACACAACTGAATCTTTTAAAGGTAACAAATACAAGTTATGAATAAGATTTGAAAATACTTGTATGGTGATTCATGTATGTTAATAATGATTAAGTTTTTAAAAAAGGAAACTCTCTCCTTCCTCTATTTCTCAAATAAACCATACACTTTAAATGGATCACTTAACTGGGATCTCCCTTTTGAGTGGCAGTTACAGCTGCTTCCCGCACACCCCTGGGAATTAAGGATATTTTATCCTTGGGGGAGAGAGGAGAATTAGATAGGATTAACTAGCTACAGTCACCAAAGGCCAATGAGAAGAATCTATGGCATCTTCCCAAATACTGGTGCCACAGCTGGTGGATGGGGCGCTGAGCTGGCATAAAGTGAAACTGCCAAATTTAGAAGTACTGGTGTACAATGATCCACTGTGACCACAATGCTAAGCAATTTGGCAGTCTGATTCAAATTTCCTTGTTTGGGGAGTATCAGCTGTTCCAATCCAAAACTCGTGTATCGATTGTCATGGAATCTAACAAATTACACAAAATCCCTTTCTATAAAAATGTATTCCAGTCAAAATATCTCCACCATTTGGCTGCTTCCTACTCACCTTATGGTATTGCAGTTCCCATAAAGATTTGTTCCTATGTTCAATGTAACTGCAGATAATCTGGAGACTGTCAAACATTTTAACATATTCTGTCAGTCAGAATAATACCTTTGTGTGTGTTTGGGCACACGTGCACTCTCTCTTAATGACCTGTAGCCAAATTCATACAAGAAAACAGAGCCAGAAAAGAGAAACATTAGCTTGCTTTCCTTTAAAGGGTTAGCACAGAACAATTAAAAGTAAATGAAATTATTTCCTGTCGGTTAATTTGTTGTGGACTAACTAGTGCCCAGTGAAAGAAGAGTCAAATAAGAGCTGAAAAAACAAAATGCTTGCTCTACAACTACATTAAACTAAAGGCAAATTGAAGCAAATGCAATTCTTACTCAAGAAAACACTTCAGACTGTATTTTCCACCTTATTTTTATGCTTTTTTTAACTGAATGGTTCTTTGCTGATTCCTCTTTTCCAACAGTAATATAGAGTAAAAAAATTAATAGGATTTATATAATCTATATAATAGGAAAAATAAACATTTACAGTATCAGAGCAGTAGCCGTGTTAGTCTGGATCTGTAAAAAGCAACAGAGGGTCCTGTGGCACCTTTAAGACTAACAGATGTATGGAGCATAAGCTTTCGTGGGTGAATGCCCACTTCATCAGACGCATGTAATGGAAATTTCCAGAGGCAGGTATAAATATGCAGGCAAGAATCAGTATGGAGATAACGAGGTTAGTTCAATAAGGGAGGGTGAGGTCCTCTGCTAGCAGTTGAGGTGTGAACACCAAGGGAGGAGAAACTGCTTCTGTAGTTGGACATTTACAGTAACTCCTTACTTAACGTCATCTTGGTTAACATTGTTTCGTTGGTACGTCACTGATCTATTAGAGAACATACTCATTTAACATTGTGCAATGTTTGCTTATAACGTTGTTTGGCCATGGGGGCTTGGAACCAGGGTGGACTGGCAGCCCTCCATCAGCTCCCCTCCACCACCCACAGCCTCCTTGCAGATCAGCAACTCCCCCCTCCCTCCCCGCGCCTCCCACCCACAGCAATCAGCTGTTTCGTGGCGTTCAGGAGGCTGGGGGGGAGGAGCAAGGACGCAGCACACTCGGTGGGACGGGGTGGACCAGGGGCGGGAAGAGTCGGGGCGGGGGTGGGGTCTTGAGGGAAGGAGTCGAGTGGGGGCAGGCCTGGAGCAGAGCCGGGGGTTGAGCATCCCTCTGAGTTGGCAGCAACAAGGGCCGGGTTCAGTATCTAGGGGTTCCGTTTCAATAACGCAATGCAAAACCAGCTCAAGCCCCCACCCAGTGACCTGGGACAATTACATACCACCCCCCGGGCTAGGTAGGCTCCTATTGAGCCTTCCTTTGGCCATCCAGACCAAGGTTCCACTTGACCACGCTTGTCAAGAAGTTTGGCAAAGTGACTCACCTTGATTAGGAGCTGAAGGACAGCTTTGGTGCCATTGACTTTCTGATGATTGCTAGCTGTCTGTGAGGTAACCCACACTAGACTGGCAGGACATGCACGTCACAGGATCAACCTCTGCTCTCCCATGGTTGTTCCTCCAGAGTCAGGATTTAGCTGTAAGTGAACAATTTGATACCCAGTCAGAATGTATTTAACTCCCTTAACATCGGTTGGAAAGATCACATTCAGTACTGCTGAAATAATTGCAATAATCCACAAGATGGTCATTACTGTTGCGTTGACATGACCGTTTCATTACACTGACAGTCTGCAACTTAATTAATCCACTAATTATTATGAAAATCTTCATTCCTGTGAATTCTAGTGTAACCAGCTGTCAGGATACACATAGATGAGGCTTGTAAAATGTGTGTAAATTCCTAGATGTATTTCTGTATATTTTAGTTTCATTGGCTTCCTTGTTAATGGATTGATTGTGACAGACTTCAAGAACCCCAAGTATCCCCCTACTCAGGGTACCCAGACTGAGTTAGCTGCACCCCCTACTCACTGTCCTAAGTAGGGGAGGCCACACAAGGGGGAGTGTGTGGGTGATGAGGATAATAATAGGCAAGCTGGATATAAGGTATAAGAGGCAGGAATTGTTACACAGGTGTGTTCCAGGCACAGTGACTCCTGGAGCTCCTTCTGGAGATGCTGTGGCTCATGCACCACAGAGTTGAGTCTAAAGGAACCGCCTAACCCTAATTAGAAAGTTAACTGAAAATAATTTCATATTAGATCTCTCTCTCTTCACATACACTATCTGCACCTCACGTTGGATCTAAGGAAAATGCATCAGTGGCTCACATAATCATAGCATCACTAAGGGGAAAGTTTCCATAGGCACAAATTAGGGATTAGGTGTCCATGTGCCCTTTGAAAATTTCCGCCTAAAACAGTTTTTTAAAGCCCATAATGGGATGGGAGCTAACATTGGGCCTTATGCTCCACTTAGCTTGGGAGCAAGGAGAAGTTCCAATGCTATTGCCCTGCCTCAAGTGCCCTCCACCCAAAATCCATAAGTCTGGGCGACCGTCTCCTGGTCAGAGGGTTATGTCAAGGCTGCGAGAAAGAGGTGTTAGGGAGAAACCATAACTCAAGGCATACTCCTTCAGAAGTGGAAGGTCTCTAAGGGGATGGCTGTGTGCAAGTTAGTGCTGCTTTTTCCAGCATTTAATTGCATTCTGCTAGGGAGTGGATGGAACTGGGAACAGTGTTTTTTCCAGCTATGCTGGTGGTGCTGAACTACTGCAGTAATCACTTTTTAATGGATTTTTAACTTTAGCATTAACTCTAGCACCCCTACATAAAAATGGAGAAAAGCACAGGCAAATGACCTCCTATTCAGAAGAGGGACAGGAGCCCTTAAGAGAGCAGCTGTGATATAATCTACCAATCCATGCTGCATACCCCTGAAATGTTTAAAGCTTTTGAGGAAGACAGAGAGAGAGATCCATTGATGCTGCCAGTGACTTTGTATATTCGGAAATATTTGGCTCCAAGTAAATCCTGCAAGTGGATGGCTGTCTTGGGGGGGTGGGGTAAATGTTAAGGTAAAACAGTGGAGCAAACTTCTCTGAATCTTGAAAGCTGCAAATGTACATTCTGGAGTGACTGTCTGGGAAGGAAATAGAAATCAGGAGATCAGCAATACTGCCACAATACAGGATCAGACTTGTTTAAGACACTTTTGGCTCTTTTTTATGCTTAAAAAAAATCTGCCTGTGCTACCTCTACTAAGCAATTGCAATTTTGTAAGTGCTAGCATAGACAGGATTCAGATGTTTTTGGAAAGTTGCCTTTGAGCAAGTTTTCCTGACATGATCAGGGCCGGCTAAGGAAGCAGGTGCTTGGGGCGGCCAATACAAAGGGGCAGCACTCCGTCCACTATTGGGGCAGCACATCCGGGTCTTCGGCAGCGGGTCCCTCAGTGAAGGACCCGCCGCCGAACAATGGAGCTGAAGTGCCGCCGATCAGCTTCTTTTTTGGGGAAGGGGGCGCTTGGGGCGGCAGAAATCCTGGAGCCGGCCCTGGACATGATGCTGATAATGAGAGCAAGTTTACAATCTAAAGGCCTGCTCTTGCAAACATCTGCACACAGGAGTAACTTTATACATGTTACTAGTGCCATTGAAGCCCTATGCTGCAGTAATGCTTTGCTTCTGAATTCTGCAGCATTGCCCTGAAGACTACTCATGTAAATTTTCATCCATGAGCAAGTGTATGCAGGCTCAGGGATTAATTTAAAACCAGGCATGGCATGAGCATAGCAAATAGAAAAGACTGGGGGAGAAAGAAAGCAATAGTAACAATAACATGCATTTATATAAGGTACCAACATGCATATAGCATCCTGTTCAGTAGCTAGATCTTTAGAGGATCTCCTGTCATTGCACAGAGCAGAGAATATGCTCTACTATAACATGATAATTTCTGATAAGCAAACCTGTATTTTATGAATACACCATTGGTTTTTATAATATGCTTTACAACTTTACAGAACCTTACTAGCTTCCAAAGTACAAAACGAATACCAATTATTTATTCTTAAACTTAGAGAGCCAAATTTTGATTACCTTGTTGGCCCCCAATTGGCACTGGTAGGAGAGCTCCTATGTTCCAAATCACTCTGAAACCACATGTGCTCTTCATTTGAGGCCAGATCCTCAGCTGACACAAATTGGCATAGTTCCACTGAAATCAATGGCGTTGCACCAATTTACACCTGCTGAAGACGTGGGTCTTTATTTGTAATTAAAATAGGGAGAATACACCTATTTTGGGTACAAAACAATAGTTCTTGCATGAATTTGTCTTACACTGCTTTTCCATTACTTCTGTTCTCTTCAGCATAACAAGCTGAGGTCTTTCAAGGCAATACTTCCTATGAAAAAATCTGCAGCCTTGTCAATTATATTTGATTGTTTTCCCTCTTTCGTCAACTGCCACAATTACTCATTATGGTTATGCACATATCAGCATTTTTCTTAAGAATATTTTCTCCACAGTTGAATAACTACAAAATAACCCAGCTTTCTACCACATGCACCCACCTCCGCTCCCACTCCATTAAGAGAGCAAACATACATTTTTCAAAACAGGACATGAGACGTTCATCAGCTATCTCCTAGCAGCCGCACTTGATGAAATACCAAATCATACAGTCCTCAGTTCAGTATCTGTTTGCTTTGCCAAAGGTAGTTTATTTTAACATTAGAGAACAAAAGAAAACTCTTATTAAATAAATTCAATCTGGAACTGAAACAGAAAAGGTAAGAGGCAGCTGTATTTCAAAATAGAAAAGCAAAAGTTCAGATCATTTTTATTGCTAACGACACAGTCTGACATCACTGTAAGTGGGGAAAAGATTTTGGGTTCAGAAAACAAAAGTATAGGAAACAGCTGCTGTGACCCACATGGAAAAACTAATTTCCCCTCTGTAGTAGTGTCTGATTATCATAACGTCCCTCAGATTTAAGGAAAGAGAAAACAACATACTGCATATGATCAAAACTTGCTAGTCACTTTGGAGAATAAAAATATGAGAGCTACAGAAGAACAGATGCCCATAATGTTCCAGTAGATTGTACAATGAAGAAAGCTTTCAGCATTATTTATAACCAGTCACTTTCAATCTATATCTTCCCGTCTGTCCCAACCCTGACCTCCCACACAAGGGGTCACCACAGATCAGACTGAGTTATAGAAAAATGAAAAAATCATTGGAGAATTATATTCATAAATAAAATAATTTCTGTGGCTAGAGTTTAGGATAGGGAGATTGAAATTACAGTTTGTTTATGCAAGTCACTGAAATGGAGAGATGGTTTTCCTCTTAATTTGGACACATAGGACTTGATTGAAAGCCTACCAAAGTCAAAGAGAGTTTATTGACTTCAATGAGCACTGGATCAGGCCCATGCCAACAACATAGGATAGCTGCCAAAGGTCACTGTCCTGGGTCACTTACTTTCAGGTTTGAAATGCATCCTATGTTTGTGCAGCTGTATATGAAGAGCACAGTTTCCAGACATCTTCTGGAAGTAAAATCCAAATGCACCGGCTAGCATAATAGTGTACATGGGAACCGTTTATGCATCATTTCACAAAACAGAGGGTACAATGAGGCAATGTTCTCATTGTGTACCTTGTGATTACCATTTGGGGGAAATCAAAGCTAAAACCAGCAAACTAAATCTAGTTACTGTGGATATAGACAAGGACAAGAAAATGCAATAAATGCTGGCCTTTTCCTCAAGGTGCTACTGCTGAAAGTTGATGGCCAAACAGCCACAGCATGCTATGTTATCTGCCTTCAGGAAACCCATGTGAATGCCCCTATCGCCAGTTGTCTTATAATCTCTGGTTTCAACCTCAAATTACAGTTTTCATGAAAAATATGTAATATCCAATATAGTTGATGTGGAGAGTCTACCATTTACATCTGACTACTGTGGCATCATAAGGATTGGTCAGTTTAAAGTGAGTAATGTCTACAACATCCATAATTAATTATGGCCTGCTTCAGCTCTACCATCACTCCAGCATCCTGCCATCTCTATTCTGGAGATGTCAATAGCCACCACACCGCATGGAGCTAAAGAGAATCTGATCAAAGTGGGATAGACCTTGCAAACTGGGTTGCCCTCAATGAACTCCACCTTCTTCATGACCATAAGCAACCAGCAACTTTTCAGTCTGCCTGCTGGAACCAGGGATCCTCCTCTGACCTCAGATGGATCATATCTGCTGGAAATCACCCTCTACCAACCACCTGCAGGGTCCTGGAAAATCACACACACACACACACAACCAATTTTGCCCCATCCTCATCCAAATAGAGGTTACCATACCTAACCTGACCACTACCACCAAGCTACATTGGAACTACTGAAAGGCAAATGGGGACAATTACACTAAGATCACTGACCAATATATAGTCTGTGTCCCTGTGGTGGGGTGTCTGCCCCACCCCCATGCTAGAGGGGGCTGCAGCAGGCCAGTGTGCCTGTGCAGCCCGGCAGCCAATAAGAGAAGGGCTTATTGGGAGCCAATCAGGGCCCAGATTGGAGACAGCCAATCAGGGCCAGACTCAGGCCTATAAAAAGGCTGCTCTGAGAGAGGAGAGTCGGTCTGTCCCAGACCTTCAGGGAGGAAGGTCTGTCTCCTGAGCAGGAAACCAGCACTCAGGACAGTGCAGTGCTGGGCAGGCTCAGGTAAGCAGAGTGGAATTTCAGCCTGATACCTGCCAGTCTGCCAGCCCCTGAATAGAAGGGCCTAGAGGGTGCAATGGGGTCAGAGGGGAAGTAACCCAGGGAAGGCTGAAGGCAAGGGGAGAGAAGGAGGGCTGAGAGGCTGCCGTTAGAGGGTCCCTGGGTCGGGACCCAGAGTAGCAGACGGGCCTGGGTCCCTCCCTTTCCCCCTTGTGTGGCACCGGGCCGTGGAGCAGTGGCCGAGTCAGGCTGCAACCTGCCCCCTGACGTAAGAGGGGCTATACTTTGGGGGTTGTGGCAGGCCGCTAGGGCCAGTGCAAAGACTCCTGTTAACCCCCTGCCCCGGAAGGGGGTGTGGATGGACTAAGGGGCACTGCCAGAGGGCAGTGGTCTGGAAGAGGACACCGCAAGCCGGAGAGCGATGCAGGTCAACAAACCAACTGAGGGTGGGACAACAGATGGGACACCACCAGGAAGGGGCGCTCCACTGGAGAGAATTAATTCCTGCGACGACCAGTAGGAGGCGCTAGGTGGTGAGTCCCAACGCCGTCACACGTGGTGGAGAATGTGGGCACAAGCAGTCCGCCCCTGACACAAGGGGCAAAGTGAAGACTAGACAGATTGTGCCACAGTGAGAGACTGAGAGAAAGAGACTAAGACAAAAATGGTGGAGAAGAAAGACTTTTATTGGAGGGCTTGGGTAGCTCGGCTTGCCGAGCAGCAGAAAGAGGTGTTCTGGCTGCTGCGGGGGTGGGCACTCAGACCCTATAGGGGACCAGGCACCAAGGGTGAGAGGCCAGGGCCTGGGCTCAAAAATTGTTTCACCTGTGGGCGAAAGGGTCACTTCAAACTGGAGTGTCCCTACCGGGAGGGAGCAAGGAGGCCCCACCCAGACAAGGTGCCCCCTGTGAGGGTAACGGGGGCCCCCAGCTTGTTGGGTCTGTAGGGAGCAGGGACACCTAAAGAGAGAGTACCCCTACAGGGCTCCCAAGGCCCAGGCCAGCCCAGAAGAAAGGGCTAGGGCCCAAACAGGCTGCGATAGGGCCGTGGCAGGGGGAAGGCACCGAGGGTGCTTCCACTGCCACACTAAGGGCCACATAAAGAGGCATTGCCCCAGAGGCAGAGAGGAGGAGTGTCAGAAGCCAAGGCTAGGGCTAGCCAACAGGGGGTGGTAGTCCTGGCCAAGGCCCCCAAGGAGAAGGGGGCTGGGGCAGAGAGGCCCCACCTAAAAGAGGGAACCCACATAGGGGACGGGAGGGCCGATGTGGGAACCGAAATGGATGTGGGAACCCGCGTAGGACCAGGGAGGTCTACGGTGGGGACTCAGACCCTAGTAGTGGGAGGCAGGCTGCTCCAGACAGTGGAGGGCCTGCGGGAGGAAAGGGATGCCTTACAGGCCCAGCTGCGAGGGAAGCGGGGTCGATAAGACCCCTTTCCTTCCTCCCCCCCCGGGAGCATTCTTAAGGGGGAGGGTGTGTGGTGGGGTGTCTGCCCCACCCCCATGCTAGAGGGGGCTGCAGCAGGCCAGTGCGCCTGTGCAGCCCGGCAGCCAATAAGAGAAGGGCTTATTGGGAGCCAATCAGGGCCCGGCTTGGAGACAGCCAATCAGGGCCAGAATCAGCCCTATAAAAAGGCTGCTCTGAAAGAGGAGAGTCAGTCTTCCTCCCTGAAGGTCTGGGACAGGTCTGTCTCCTGAGCAGGAGACCAGCACCCAGGACAGCGCAGTGCTGGGCAGGCTCGGGGAAGCAAAGTGGAGCTTCAGCCTGATACCTGCCAGACTGCCAGCCCTGAGTGAAGGGCCTAGAGGGTGCAATGGGGTCAGAGAGGAAGTAACCCAGGGAAGGCTGAAGGCAAGGGGAGAGAAGGAGGGCCGAGAGGCTGCCGTTAGAGGGTCCCTGGGTCGGGACCCAGAGTAGCAGACGGGCCTGGGTCCCTCCCTTTCCCCCTTGTGTGGCACCGGGCCGTGGAGCAGTGGCCGAGTCAGGCTGCAACCTGCCGCCTGACGTAAGAGGGGCTAGACTTGGGGGGTTGTGGCAGGCCGCTGGGGCCAGTGCAAAGACTCCTGTTAACCCCCGCCCCCCCGGAAGGGGGTGTGGATTAACTAAGGGGCACTGCCGGAGGGCAGTGGTCCGGAAGAGGACGCCGCAAGCCGGAGAGCAACGCGGGTCCACACGCCAACTGAGGGCGGGACAACGGACGGGACACCACCAAGAGAGGGCACTCCACTGGACAGAGCTAATTCCCGTGATGACCAGTAGGAGGCGCTAGGTGGTGAGTCCCAACGCTGTCACAGTCCCTCATAACATCTCAATAGATGAAACACATTCAGAGTTTACCAAAACATATCTCCTTAGCTTTCTGCCATAGCTTTACCAAAGCCAGATCAAATCACTCTTTAGCAGCTAGCTATTGCCTACTATCACTCCTGAGTTGTAGCTACAAACTCCTGGAGTGAATGATCCTATAGAGAATTAAACCCATGACACAACAACTTTTGATCAGCAATCAGGCCAGTTTCCAACCAAATCGAAGTATGTGTGATCAAGTGTTAGCATTTATTACATATACTGAGAATGGATTTCAAAAGAAGAAGAAAATTGGAGCTGTCTTTTTTAGACTTATTGCAGCCTATAATACCTCTGGCACACTGGTCTGCTCTACAAGATGTCAAGAGTTTTTCCTAGATAGGTTGTCATGGCAACTGGGCTGATGCTCAGAGGTAAACTTTTCAGGTGGCTCTGAGCCACAAAACCAGCAGCTGGAGATTCCAGAAGAATGGACTCCCACAAGGTTCAGTGCTGGCACCAACTATATTTAATGTATTCAGAATCTACCAAACATCTCCAGGCAGTTGCCGCATCTGCTGGAACTAACCTCCTCCTTTGTTGGGGCCATCAGACACCCCTCCTCCCTCTGCTGGATTTTCAGATCCCACCCTGGGTTTGCAGAGCTGCAAAAGTCAGAAAAAACAGCCCAAAATGGCAAGTCTTTCAAGTGAAGATACAAGGTATCTGGCCGTGGAGAAATCAGGCCTCAGCAGCTTAGCTGAATGGAGTTTTGCTGGAATTTGAGAGTACCTTGTAAAGATTTTGTGGTGTTGTTAGCAGAAAGCTGGAGATGGAGATGCTGGTTTGCAGTATCCTAGTCCAATTTCTTATTGATCATCTTCATCCCTTTTTCAAGGCTGCATCCATGGCAAGCGAGAATCCTTCCTTCTGCCAAATTCTTTTAAGAGGGTTAAATACTGTAACAAGGGGGAGATGTCAGTCAAGACAGAGAATAATCCATTCAGTCATCAGCAAATGTATTTGGGAATGATTAGGGGATGCAAGTTGGATTTCTACTGCTTGGGGTAGAACCATCACAAATCTCATGGGAAGGGGGAGAAAGGGATAAACAGATGAGAGGTTACTAGAGAAGGGTCAGTATTGGAGCACTTGTTCTGAACTACTCTGGAGCTTTTCAGCAGCCCAAATCTAAATAGGAATTTCATGACTAGGACCTTGAGTCCTTAGAATAATTAGTCCCTTCACTGACACCTCCTGGCACCGGACTGTCAGAGCAGCAGAGTAACCTTCTGCCTTGCTTTCTGCAGCTCATCATTCTCACGTGCCTGTTAAATGTATATCGACATGATGGTGGGTAATGATAATAGTTAAGAGTAAAAAAGAATTAGTAGATTTGGAGGACTCAGCTCTCAAACCTCCACCTGCAACCCCACAAACAAACACACCTCAAAAGTTTAGTTTCTGAGTCATTATCTTGCTCTTTTAAATACATTGTATGATTAGAGTGCGTTCAGCTATGGAAAGGATATCATTCACCAGGAGCCTTTCATCACAGTCACTTTTACTGATTTGATTTGCTCTCCCTTATTATCTGTTAATAAAAGGAAGATTTAAATTAATACTTGGCCAGGTCACTGTAAGCATTTCCTCAGCCCAGTGCTGAGAAGCCTATTTTAGAAGCATACCCAAGGTATGAGGAAAAAATGCCATGCATATCAAAAAAACATGCCAAGCAGGTTATTGTCTGGCAGCTCTGGTCTGTAGATCTAAAAACCTTAAGAGGCATTCCCTTTTCTTGTGAGGTTTTCATAAAGTACCAGTGACCAGCATCATTAATCTTCATCCTCTGTTCTCGACCTTGAGGAGCTTTCATAAAAGCTTAAAAGCAAATGAAAAGTGTTTCATTCTACAACAAGAGACAGCGTCTCGGTTGTCTGCTAAGCACTTAGATAACAAACCAATAGGAAGCATTGCACACTTAATTTACCCTGCCTTTTAAAAGTGAAATGTTAACCCTTCAACAATTTTTAAATGCATGACCTTAAGCACTCAGTAAACAACATTGGCCTACAGTTATAAAATGCTGTGTTCAGACAGTACTATTCTGCAATCTATTTGTTTTGATCAATGAAAGTGATCTGTGCAGGTACTTCTGTTTTTGACACCACAGTTAGCACTTTAAAGCTATGTGCCTCCATTCAGCATGTTCACTGTGGCACAGAAAAAGATGACTATAAAGACAAACCGATGCATCTTTTTTCTTTCAAAAGCTATTGATGAACTTGATGAAATAAAGTGTTTCAGTGAGCATAGGCTCCTTTGGCACTGACTGTCTCAACACAATGGCAAATGGCAACAAGATAAAATGGAAGGACTAAGGGGCAAACATATGGTGCAGTGGACTATTGCACTCACTTTTCCAGAACAGAGAGAAATCCTAGTCTGCAGGTGAATATAAATTTTGCTGCTCTTAGGGCGTGTCTACACTATAGTGGCGCAGCTTCGGCATTGCAGCTATGCCATTATAGCACAATAGTGTAGGCACATCCTACAATGAGGAGAAGGGTTTTTCCTGTCACTGTAGGCAATCCACCTCTGAGTGAAGGTACTGATAGAATAATTCTTCCATCAAGCTAGCCCTGTCTACACAGGGGGTTAGGATGGTGTAGCTATGGTGCTCTAGGATGTGAATTTTTCATACCCTGAATGTCAGCCTAACTTTTAAGTGTAGACCAGGTCTTAGACACCTATGGATATTTAACAACATCATAACTGCCATGCTAAGGACCTGGGTTCTATTCCCACCTCAGCCAGTTGTGATGTGCATCCTCTCAATTAACTTATTTGTAAAATGGGAGCAGGGGGAAGCAGACACTAGAGCTGACTTCCAGGATAAGGTATGAGGCCTTATTCAGAAATAAACGATGTGAAGTGCACAGGCAGAACAACAGTCAGTGGAAGGGATACCAAAATTCCTGGCACCCTGGTTGCCACCTCAGTGCATGTTCCTTAGACTTACATGGTATTGGTGGAAGGAGAATATTTTCTGGCAAGAGGTGTGTGAATACTCAGGTTTGCAAAATTGATCTTCCGTGAGCATTTGTATGGTGAAACTCAAATATTTGAACATTCATGGAGAACACACACAAGGGGCACAACCCTGATTTGATCATGAATCTCACAATATTTGGGTTTAAAAAAAAGTGTTTTCAACATATTCTGATTTCTGCCTTCAATCTTGTGAAGTTTTGCCATTATCCAAAATGGCAACTATTTCCAATGATTATCAATAGAACTGAAGCCACAACCAGCAATGTCTCTTCAACAGTTGTAGATGAAAGCAAGGCTGTGCCCAGCAAGGACTTATGCCATCTCCCATTGTTTCTGAAGCCAGACTGCCCGCAGGGAAGATGTTAGCCTCTGAGTCACCATGTATGGGACAAGGATGGCACAGGAGAATGTGAAGGTTCTGGAAATGAGACTCCAGGTGCATCAGGCAGATAGTATGTTAGGGAACAGGACATAAAAAGATGAGGTGTTAGGGGACAAGGGGTGCAGGCGGCAGACTGAGGTTGTGCAAGGAATAGGTGTTGCAAAGCGGGAGAATGTGATAAAGAGTAAACTGAGAGGAGGAGGAGGAGAGAAAGAAATGTGGGAGGGCTGAGTGAATGTAGGGGTGGGTAGTGAACAGGAGGTGAGGGGAATTTAGAGGGAAGGTCCAGGAAAGGGGAAGTGTCCCTGCAGTTAGTGAATAAGGAGGCCAGGGTTTGTGTGGATGTATATTTAAGACTGAATTTGGATGACCCCACACAAACTGGCAGTGGGCAGATTCTCACCACAGGTGAAACAAACAAAACAAAAACAGAAATACAGAGTTTTGAGGGGTTCTTTATTCTCAATGTTGGGGTATCAGACCTGATTTTTGAACAGCTAGAGGTTGGCAATATTATGTGCTTAACTGCTCTGCTGGATCCTTGTAGCAGAAAAACCCCATCAGCTTGCTAGATAGTCTAATTCTCCTTTAATGCAGTCTTGTTAAATTCTACTTACCTAGTGTATTTTTAGCTAAGGCAGTAAAATATCCATTTTCTTCAAAACCACAGTCATCGCGATCTTAGCAGGCAAATAGGTTTTGTGCCTGGGCTGGTAAATTTTCTGCATAATTGTGCAATGGTTTCTTAATGCCTTAGAGGAAAGGAGAATTGTCCCATTCAGCCAGGAGGATGCAGCTGCTGCTCAGCAAATGACCCACAGATGTCACTCAGATGTCAATAGAGACTCCGCTAGAGCTTTAACACAGAACTTGTGAGGCAGCTTCTTACTGTGTGAGTGCAAAAGCCAAGCGTTTTGCTGACTCACAGGGCATCAGTAACTTTTCTGCCAAGGCGACATGTCACTGTGAGCTGAAAACATCTAGGACTCCCTGCAACAGGAAACTCTGGGATCTCCCTCCACTGCTGGAATTTAAACTGGCTGGCAATCACATTTCATTTCCTTTTATGGACAGCCTTGTCAAAACTACTTCTCTGCAGTGCAGTCTCAGCTGAGAATCTGTGACTCGTTTTTTATAATGAACTTTGGTATGCTTAGAAATAAGTGAGAACTTTAATAGGTGCATCACATCAAGACTTTTTAAGGGTGAATAAAGCTCTGTGCTAGGTCTGCCTCCCCCCGAGAAGATTTAATACAAGCCATCTTCTCTAGCATCAGCATTGCACCTATGGTCTGGCTCTGTGCTGGGTCTCCAGGAACCACGAAAGAGAATGTGCCTCAAAAGAGAAAGGGGGTGGGGAAAGGGCAAAAGTTGACTGGGCTGCAACAGCTTACACCAGGGAACAGGCAGACCACTGAGCAATCCCAGGATGTGGAGAGTCCAAAGATGGCTTTCCCCTTCTTTCCTACTCCATCTTTGCCCTTAATTCAGGAACAGAGCACTGAGGGTGAAAACCTGGCTCCACTGAAGTCAATGGGAGTTTGCCATTCACTTTAATGAGGCCAGGATTTTACACTAAGAATCAGTCCGGTATGCTCACTATGCAGAGATGTAATTGACTCTTCTAGGCACAAGGCAGCAGACTAAATTCTAAATACTCAGCAGCCTTTAATTTTTTAGCAAGTGGTCAGGAGTCAGTTTTGTCAGGAGAGAGAGGGCAGCCATTTGGTGGTGGTAGTTTAAACACACAACCTGCAAGGGCACCCAGCTCATTTTGAGTCTGTTCTGGCTTCTAGAAATACCTAGTTCAGAGTAGATGTGCTCAGACATTTATATACAGGTGTGACAAAGCACATTTCCCATACTCTTGTACAGCTGCGAAACACGGACACTACGCCACGCAGACTGGATAATGTTGGAGGCTTTCCACACAAAATGTCAACGTCGTATATTGGATATAAAGTGGAATGACTTCATCTGTAATGCAGATGTTTATGGTCATTTGGGTCTATAGACTACTGGGGCCATTGTCCGCAGGTGGCGCCTTATGCTTTTCAGCCATGTCGCAAGGATGCCACAAGACATTCCAGCGAACGCCGTTCTCCGGGTGGCTTGTAACATCCGGTATAAAATTCCACCAACCGAGGTGTAGAAGCGGCCCAGAGGCAGACCCCCCCCCCCATTAAATGGGTTCATCAAGCGTGTTCTGATGTTGGACGCTCAGGCTGTCAACCACTTGTGGCTGCGCAGGAACGGAACAAATGGCAAACGATCGCTACGGCCAACTGTCTGGCTACGTGTTGAAGAGAGAGACAGAGTGACAAACCAGGAATTTTCTGTAATATTTTTATGACTTATATGCACTGTGGTGATTTACTTGACTAGGGATTGCTACCTGGTGGGTGCAGAAGGGTTAAAATGCTCTTTGGGCAAAGCAGGAGTCATGAGGAGTCTGTTGTGAAGTTGCACTCCATACATTTTATGGAAATATGCTTATGAGTGTAAATATGATGTAACTGGAATATGCTTCATGCAAAAGGTCTCTTGTAAAGTATCACTATAAAGCTTATAATCTACTGAGTGTGTCCATCCTATTTGTATGAATGTATCATTCTCATATCTGAAGCTAGAAATATGAAGTATTACTCTGAAGTCCTATTGTAATTATGCAAAGTGTGGGCCATTAATCATGGTTTAGAATCTTGATGGCTCCCGTTGACCAGGACAATTGGTTGTAAATGGCTCTGTTTATTTGTAAGCCTTCCCGTGTTCCTGTGAGTCAGGCCAGAAAGAATGGAGGCTTGGGGTCTCACAGGACATGTGACCATGTCACCTCGTACTGGAATCCATCTTAAACCTGGTGCTTTTCAATTTAGAAGGAGGGGTGAGGACCCAGGGAGACAAAAGATTCCCACCTTGTGCCAAAGTCATAAAAGGGGGTGGAACAGAACAAAGGAGGCTGCAGTCATGAGAAATTCCCTAGTTACCACCTGAGCTGGAACTAACAAGAACTGTACCAGAAGAAAGGATTGGTCCCAGACTAACAAGGAGTCTAGTCTGTGAAAGAAGCTTATTGGAACATCTCTGAGGGTGTGATTTACCTGTATTCAGTTTCTTAAATATATTAGGCTTAGACTTGCGTGTTTTGTTTTATTTTGCTTGGTAGCTTTCTTTGTTCTGTCTGTTATTACTTGAAACCACTTAAATCCTACTTTTTATACTTAATAAAATCACTTTTGTTTATTAGTAAACACATAGTAAGTGATTAATACCTGGGGGAGCAAACAGCTGTGCATATCTGTTATAGAGGGCGGACAATTCATGAGTTTACCCTGTATAAGCTTTATACAGAGTAAAACGGATTTGGAGTTTGGATCCCATTGGGAGCTGGGTGTCTAGGTGCTGGAGACAGGAATACCTGCTGAGTGGTTTTCAGTTAAAGCCTGCAGCTTTGGGGGCATGGTTTAGACCCTGGGTCTGTGTTGCAGTGGAGTAGCATGTATGGCTCAACAAGACAGGGTTCTGGGGTCCCAAGCTGGCAGGGAAAACGGACTGAGAGGTAGTTTCAGCACATCAGGTGACAATCCTAAAGGGATCTCTGTGACCAAACTCATCACATCTGTAGTGATTTGGAGTGGTATGAAAGGTCGTTAAGGAATGGATTAAACCAACCCATATCAATAGAAGATCTGGAAAGATAATGGGGAATGCTACAGACTGGGACAGTCACACCTAGTAACCAACAGCCAAGAGGAAGGAGATTCTCTCTCACACACCTCCCTGCAGGGAAGCAGAGCAAAGGCCTGAGCTGGAGAACAAAGGTGACTATGTTAAGAACTGGTCTTTGTGGGGAGACAGCAGCTCATACCTGGGACTAAGAGACAAAGAGACAGAAAAGAAACCAAAATGGGTCCTAGAGCAGCATGGCTCAATGGAGCCCTGGCTTTAGGCAGTATGGAGTATGTCTTAACCTTTGCTTATCTATGCTAATCCAGGAGCGCTGGAATCTCAGTAGAAGCGGGGACCTATGAGGCCCCACCCCTGCTTCTCCTCTTCCCTGAGGCCCCGCCCCCCTCTGAGGGGTGGGGACACTGGCCGGGGGCTGCTCTCGGGCACCCTGGCCCATCGGCCCAAGACAGATGGCAGGTCTGGGACTCCCCACAGTGGCCTGGGCTCCCTGGAGAGTTCTTACCATGGCCCAGCTCCGGCTTCTGGCCTGATTGGGGGTGGGGCCTCAGGGAGAAGAGGAGCCAGGGGTGCAGCCTCATGGAAAGGGGGGGCTAAGGCCCACAAGAGCTTCCCCACTGCAGAGTGCAGCCCTTGCCTGCACTGCTCCATGCCTGCCCAAAGCTTGCAGTTTGGGGCCAACAAAAGGTGGGGACATGGCTCCCTTGGCCTCCCCCCAGTTCCAGTGTTCCTGTGCTAACCTAAGGACTTTCAGATTCTGTAGGCCAGGTGACTAATAAATTGTGACCTTATTTTGAAAAGTCTGCCTGGTGTCACTACAAATACTTGCTGAGGTATGTTGATCCTTGACAAGGGTGAAAGCCTCTGAACTGGAGTCTATCTCGGTTGGACCCGCTGAGCAGCGCTCACAGCGAGAAGCAGGAGTTCAGAGGTTCAGTTTCGGAGGTATTGAGACCACCTGGCTTACCCTTAACGAGAACTGGGACCCCTGGGAGGTGGTCTGGCACACTAAAGAGTTACCTCCAATCCAAGGGACTGTTTAAAAGCTGTGGCATAGCACAGCAGCTGTGGATCTGTGCTAGGTATTAACATAATCACACCGTAACAGGGTACAGACTCACCCCTGCGGCGCCTCCTGACGGTCATCCTGGGAATTAGCTCTTCGACCCAGGAGCACCCTCTGCAGGCCAATGTCCCGCTTCCCGCTGGGTCTTGAGTCCCTCTAGGACCCCAGTGCCCCTTTCAGACCAGGGTGCCGCCCCCTGCAGTATCCCACAGTCTCCCTGGGTCTACCCTCCCCAGGGAACCCCCAACCCTCTATCCCCACCTCACCTCAGTATAAGGCTACTGCCAGTCACCAACTAGCCCCCACTCCCTAGGGCAGATTGCAGTATAAGCCACTCATCACAGGCAAGGAGGGGTTTGGACCTGCTGCCTCAGCCTAGCCTTGGGCTGTCCCCTGAAACCACAGTACCTATTTGTCCTTGTACTAGGCCACAGCCTGGGAGTTTCCAGGCCAGAGCTCCCCGGCTCCCTTGGCCTTCCCCCAGCCCTGCTCCACTCCAGGTACCTTATCTAGCAGCCAGGCCCATCTCCCTCCACAGCTAGAGGAGACTGTCAACTTCTGGCTTCACTAGCCTTTATAGGGCCAGCTGGACCCTGATTGGGGCATGGCCCCCAGATGAGGCTGCTTCCCCTAAGCAGCCCAGCTTTTCCCCTGCCACAGCCCTCTCCCAGGGCTGTTTTTAACCCTTTCAGGCCAGGAGCGGGTAACCACCCAGCTACACACACACATACTACTAACATCTATTTTAAAGGCAAATCCTACTATACAATGGTCTTTACTACCTAATGCTGTAAATTGAATCTGAACACCAATTTACATCTTATTTTTGCCAACCCACTTTCAGACATCACCAGTTTCATTCCCACTCCTATTCTGTTCCATTAAGAGAATATTAAAGCATGTGTCTATGCTTATAGAAACATACATAAATCGCATGGTTTTACAATGCATCATAGGAATAATGCCACTGCAGCCCTAATGCTTCAGGGGGACTTTGAAAAGAGGCGACCACACTGCAGTCAGCCATGTATTTGTAATGTGATATTCATGGCTCATACAGAATGTGGTAATGGTAAGAAAAATCCATTTTGCAAGAACTTCAAAAGTTATGGGAAGAAGAGATGCAAGGGAGCTCTGAGAATATTTTCTGATGGATGAAAATGATACCAGCACAATAAGCTGTAGTGAATATGAGAACATAATGTAACATGTTAAAAGAAACCAGTAGCCATTTCTCTCAGCCTAGCAGTATAAGAGTTTGCAAGACAGGAGGCAATTCTCACCCTAAATTGTGAAGTGTATTTTTTTCTCTCTCATTTTTTTCAAAAATACTTATAACTCGAGCCTATGACAGGCAGCCATGTTAATGAAAAGTGATGTAACTGGTGGCTGGAAATCGTAATTAATGCCCCTTTAAAATCTATTCTTGATCACTATTGATGACCACTAGTGATTCTTGTTCTTACAGTACCTTGTAATTTTCTAGGGCCAAATTCTACTCACTGCTACCAGTATAAACCAATGCAGTCAATTACACCCACATCATAAAGAGCAGAATCTGGCCTTTCGGCCTTTTGGTGGTAGCACTGAATTAGCTTGCTTTTGGAGGTGACAATAGACATGTCTGTTTGCAGTGGAAATTTAATCCTGTAATATTTGCAGGGCAAAGCAGCTGGAAAGATGCCCTCAAAGATGCCATTGGGTACCTTAGTGTAGGGGGAACCCCAGATGGCAGAAAATGAGAATACCCAGCTCTACATCACCTACTCCTTCCTTCCTAGCAATAGGGAATGTTTTACAGAGATGGGGCAGGGATGTCAGGTAGTGTTGCTATGCGGGACCAAAGAACAATATGTTGCAGCTGATTCTTGTCAGAGTATTGGCCCAGCAACCAATATAAGTCAATCAGGAAAGCCAATTTGTGAATACCTGGAGGATGAAGGGGTAATCACTAGCAGCCAGCACAGATTTACCAAGAACAAAACATGCCAAATCAGCTTGATTTCCTTCTTTGACAGGGTAACTGGTTTGATTGATAGGTGGAATATGGTGGATATAATATACCTGGACTTCAGCAAAGCTTTTAACACAGTCCCATATCACATTCTGATAAGCAAGCTGGAGAAATGTGGGCTTGGCAGAACTACCATTAAAGTGGATACATTATTGGTTAAACAACCACAAACAAAGAGTAATGGGGTTCTACAGGGATCTGTTTAACATCAATACTATGACCTAGATATAGGAATAGAGAACATACGGATCAAATCTGCAGCTGACGTAAAGCTGTGGGAGGTTGCCAACACTTTGGAGGATAGAGCTAAAATTCAGAGGGATCTTGATAAATTGGAGAACTGGGATATAAACAACAAAATGAAATTCAAGAAAGACAACTGTAAGGTGCTACGCTTTGGGAAGGAGCAAATGCACAAATACAGATTGGGAGATGACTGACTTGGTGGCAGCACTGCTGAGAAGGATCTGGGACTTGTGGTGGATCACAACCTCAACATGAGTCAGCAATGTGATGCCGTTGCAAAAAAAAAAAAAAAAAAAAAGTCAATGCAATTTTAGGTTGCATTAACAGAGGCATAGCATGCAAGTCATGGGAGGTGATAGTACTGCTCTGCTTGGAATTGGTTAGGCCTCAGCTGGAGTACTGTGTCCAATTTTGGTCACTAATGTATAGAAAGGATGTAGAGAAACTGGAAAGGATCCAGAAGTGAGTGACAAAGATGATCAAAGGGATGGAATGGAAGCCATATGAGTAAAGGCTGAAGGAACGGGGGGAGGGATAGCTCAGTGGTTTGAGCATTGGCCTGCTGAACCCCCAGGGTTGGGAGTTCAATCCTTGAGGGGGCCATTTAGGGAACTGGGGTAAAAATGTGTCTGGGGATTGGTCCTGCTTTGAGCAGGGGGTTGGACTAGATGATCTCCTGAGGTCCCTTCCAACCCTAATAGTCTATGAAATCTATGAACTGAGTATGTTTAGTTTAGAAAAGAGGAGATTAAGGGGGGACATGCTGCTGTCTTCAAATAATTGAAAGGCTGCCATTAAAAAGATGGAGAAAAGTTGTTCTCTCTTGCCACAGAGGGCAGGACAAGAGGCAATGAGTTCAAACTACAGCACAGCAGATTTAGGTTAAGTCTCAGGAAAAACTTCTTAACTCTAAGAACAGTAGGACTATGGAACCGACAGCCTGGGGAGGTTGTGGACGTTCCTTCACTGGAGATTTTCAAAAGGAGGCTGGATAGCCAACTGTCTTGCATGGTTTAGCCACCACAAATCCTGCATCTTGGCAAGTTGTTAGACTAGATCAGGGCTTCTCAACCTTTTTCTTTCTGAGGCCCCACACGACATGCTATAAAAACTCCACGGCCCGCCAGTGCCACAACACTGTTTTTCTGCATATAAAATCAGGGCCAGCATTAGGAGGTAGTAGGCAGGGCAATTGTCCAGGACCCCACGCCACATGGGGCCCCGAAAAGCTATGTTGCTCAGGCTTCGACTTCAGCCCCAGGTGGCAGGCCTCAGAGCCCCAGGGCTTCAGCCCCTCACAGCAGGGCTTGAACTTCCTGCTGTGAGCCCCAGCAAGTCTAAAACTGGCCCTGCTCACGGCCCTACCCAGGAGGCCCTGGACCCCTGGTTGAGAACCACTGGACTAGACGACCCTTGCGGTCCCGTCTAACCCTATGATTCTATGAAAGTTAAAGCTGTTAAAGGATTCAGACCCATCTTCCCCCATGATCAAGGAAGGCAAAACAATGACTTAGCATCACCTTTATCTCTTTCCTACCCTGCAAATCAGTGCCAGGCATGAGCTTGGCCCATCTCAGGATTAAGCCCTTATAAGCTATATATAGCTGGCGACATCCTTGTCTTTCACTGGTATAAATAAGCAGTAACTCCACTCAAAGGAATCACACTGGCATAAAATTGGTAAATGAGATCAGAACTGGGTCCGCTGTATATCACATATTCTCACTGTGTATACACCAGTCAATGTTACATTATCTCTCAGCTCCTAAATAACCACAGTTGGAAAAAATCTCCCTACTGCCTATCTCATGTGATGAATATTATGTGCAGTGCATAATTTCTTTCACATTTGATGTATACAGTGTCCACTGGCACACAGTTAAGAATGGCTCAGTTGTAGATTGTCATTCATGGGTGGCAAAAGCAAAGAGGAGCTAGCAGTCAGTGAAGTGAGAATAAAGTGCTCTTTTCCTTGACTTCAACAGGGACCAGACTTTTTTACTCTTAACTGGGCTAAATGCTGTTCCTGGGAATCCATATGGGCCAGTGAGAGCCCCATGATCAGTTTCAAAGCCTAAGGTCGGAAGTGAAGGCACATTATCTCTGACCTTGTACAAGGGGATTTAGCAACCTCTCTGTATGCCACAGAGAATCTCAGCTCTCCACAACAGCATCTGCAATGTGCAGAAACACAAAGGCACAGAAGCCTGCACAGAGAACAACAGCCCATGCCTGGCACTCTTCCCCATGACCTGTACTACTAGCTGTAGCCATTTGCACAGGCACAGTGGGGTGGATTCCATCCCTCAGCTATTTTGCATGGCGTCTAAGCCCTTTTACAGGGACGTTACTCTATATCCAGGATTTAGCCCTTGTTTTATGTTGCTGTGCTACATTTTAGTCCACAGATTAAACCTAACACCAAGACAGATTATAAAGATTACTCAGATCTCATTTAGGCACTTAAATGATACAGCCAGACTTTCAGAAAAGCTCAACATTCAGCAGTTCCAAAAAGGTGCCTAAATGGGAGCTGAGCTCTATTGAAAATGTGGACAGTATTGCAAGGAAGTCTTTTTGTTTCTTTGTCCTTTTACCAAGCTAAACCACAAACAACTGCATTACAATATTGTTATAACTTTAAAGAATGAAAGGTAATTCAGAGTTAAAACTGAAATGTACAACCAATGTTCTCCAACACGTAGGCACAGCACATCACCTACTTCACTTGCCCAAAGTGCCTTGGCATTGGGAGAATAAACAGGACATATCTCCCTCCACACCATATGTCAGCATCAGTTTGTGACTGCACTTCATCAGTTGACAGAACTGAATACCAACCTAAATTAAAACTTTGTATGCATAGGGACAGTACCATATTCATGTGTACTTTACAAGGCTATGTCGGATAATGAGTTGCCATGGTAAAGTTGTGGTGATGACAGGTTACATGACGTCAAACTCAACAATAACGTTTCAGCAGAATGAAAAAAAATGTATCGGAAAAAATATTAAGCAGATTCTTGGAACGAATTAAGCTCTTTATATGTAATGAATAAAAAAATTGTACCACCTGCCTTACTTTTCCTTGGTCAATGTATCCAGACCAGATTGGGCTCTTCTAAACATCTGGCCATTTGTTCTGATTTATGTGCTCAGAAAACTGAAACTAATTGAGCAAGTCATTTTCATTTCATGCAGGTAATTTATAAAATTTCCTATAATCAAAGCCCTACTTGAATCGTGGGATGATTGTCAAATAATTGTGGCTGAGTTGCGGACAAGACATGGAAAATCATGGAAAAGTAATAATGAAACTTTATTAATTACTGTAATTTGGAAAAGCCAGAGAAGACCTATTTGTTCAAGAAAAATTTGCTGGAACAATATAAGCACTCAAGTATTATGTTATGCCCATTACATTTTTTGATAACCAAACATTTTGCTGTAACTATATTATGGTCATTAATGTTCAGGGCTGACAAGCAGGCAACCCAGCTACCAGCTACCAGGGGCCTTACCTATAATGGATTTGTGAATAAGTTTTTCCCTGATAAAAAGAAGAGCTGTTTGTTGTAAGTAAAATGTTTCAGCCATGCTGCCAATAAGACTTACTGATCATCAGCTCTCAGTTTTTGTCATCCAACAAACAAAAATCTTCCTATCACTTTACAACACTTCACATGTCTTTTAAGGCTTCCTGCAAAACCCATTTATCTTCCTGGGCTTTTAGGGCCTGATGCAAAGTTAGTGAAGTCAATGGAAAGACTCACCTTGACTTCAATGGACTTTAGATCAGTCTGTAAGGGAAGAACCAATGAAGAGGGCTGGAGTTTGGTGGTAAAATGGGCTATCGTATGGCTCCGGTTATTATTTTCCAGATAGCAATTTTTAGTGCTTGGGAGTATAAGGCTACTGGTTGCAGTGTTTTAGATTGTTTTTTAAATATGTCATATCTACCTAGTACTCTGAATAGGCATTGTTCTGTACATATAGCTGTTATGTATATAAATGATAGGAAATAAATATTCATGAATACTTCTTTTTGCATTATTTGCCTAGTTCTAGTCATGACTATATTAATGGCATGCAAGACATTTCAGGAAATGAAAATGTTCACTGTTCCAAATATTAAGGAAGGCAGACATTGCTGAAATGTTGTAAGTCATTTAAACCACAATATAAAAATCGCTTGAAAATACATTTAGGATTTAACAACACTTTTGAAGAGGGAGCAACATGACATTTATGTTAGACCTAGGTTTACAGATGTTAGATCAGTTTATTTAACGAGGCCTCTAATATGTTCTCAGCATCATGGCAATGGTTAATTTATATAAGTAATAAATTAACAAGGAGGCGTGGGCTGTAAAGTGGTAGCATTTAAACTTGCCAATTGTCTTAGGTAACTAAGTAAGTATTTGCAGCATTCAGGGTATTTCCTATAGTAAATATAGAGGAGTTCAAGAAATATTGCAGATACTGAAATTACCCTGTATGTTTATTTTAGGTTAAACTGGCAGGGTTTTGAGGGTCATGGCTGTATGTTCTCCTTACATGTGATAAGTTACACTGAGTGCTTGTAAACCAAGTACCTTGAAATTTGGAGCATTTTGTCCTAATTTTTCAGAAGTAACCAGAACTGAATTTTCAGAAAATCTTGAATACCCAAACACTGCAAATCAGGCCCTTTTAAGATGTTTCATTGGTGCACCTAAAATCACTAGTCAGTAAGGCCCAAATCCTCAAAGATATTTAGGTGCATAACTTCCTTAGGCCTTGGCTACACTCAGGAATTCACAGCGCTGCTGTGGCAGCACTGCCGCGGCAGCGCTGTGAAGCACAAGCGTAGTCGCGCCGCCAGCGCTGCGAGAGAGCTCTCGCAGTGCTGTATGGACTCCACCTCTCCGAGGGGAGTAGCTTGCAGCGCTGCGAGGGAGCGTGCAGCGCTGCAGGCTCTGATCACACTGGCACTTTACAGCGCTGCACTTGCTGCGCTCGGGGGGGGGGGCGTTTTCACACCCCTGAGCGCAACAAGTTGCAGCGCTGTACAGCACCAGTGTAGCCAAGGCCTTAGAAATCCATGGGAGTGAGTTAAATACCTAAATACCTCTGGGGATCTGGGCTTAGAGCTAGTTGAAAAATTTCCCATGGAACAGTTTTCCATCAGAAAATGTAGTTCAGTCGGAATTGAAATATTTTTGCAGGAGTGTGTTGATTTCAATGAAATTTTCAATGGGGAAAAAATCAAAATGAATCATTTTGACTCTGTTTAGGTTTAGTGTTTCTTTTTGATAAAGTAAAAATGTTTTGTTCCAACTTTATAGTTTAGATTCAATTTGGCTTATATTACATTTAAACATTTATTATATGTTTTGACAGTTTAAAAACAAGACATTTTATCAAAACATTTTGTTTCAATAGTTGAGAATTGAATTTTTGGATAATTTTCATTTTTGGGGAAATTTAGACATTATTGGGTTTTGTTGCAATTCAGAATGAAAACAAATATGAAGTACTAAATTTTTCAACAGAACAGAAATTCCAGTTTCCAATGAGCTCTACTAGTCAATTTTGAAAATGTTAAGCCATAGAAAACAATTTCTGCACAAGGAGCAGTTTGCATCATAACTCTCACTGCCCTCATGACAAATAATATTCCTCACTTTGAACCAAAATTCACCTTTATTCCATATTTGGAATAAACATTCCATGTTGTTAAGGTCAAGACTATAACAGAGTTTAAAAAAGACCTAGATAAATTCATGGAGGGTAGGTCCATCGATGGTTATTAGCCAGGATGGGCAGGGATGGTGTCCCCTAGCCTCTGTTTGCCAGAAGCTGGGAATGGGTGACAGGGGATGGATCACTTGATGGTTACCTGTTCTGTTCATTCCCTCTGGGGCACCTGGCACTGGCCACTGTTGGAAGACAGAATACTGGGCTAGATGGACTTTTGGTCTGACCCAGTATGGCCGTTCTTATGTTCTTATATTTACCTGCTTTTATCCTGCACTAGTTATTAGGCTAAAGTGAGCATATGTCTCAGTTTTAATGGGGGCATCCTTATTTTTTCATATGATGTCCCAGGAACTTCCTTGTGGACACTCAGTTTTTCATTTCATCACAGAGTTTGGATTGTTTTTCAGCTCCAAAATATTTACACAGTATCACTGCCTGGAGTAGAACTTGCTCTCCATTTCCCAGGAACAAACAGTCCAAATGAATGAGTATTTAGTGTGATGAACAGTGTTTGGAATGAACAGAAAAATCAGATGAATGTAGACACAACCAAAGCTCTTCTATGGTTTAAAGAAAGTCCTAGCAACACTTGTTCCATGGTTAACTCATTCAGAACACCAATCCAAGAAATATATTTCTGTTGCTGCTGAGTCAAAAGCTGGCAGTAGCAAGACCAAAAAAAGGAGCTTTACCAAACCAAGGAAATTACCATTATGTTCAGTAAACAACTTATCCAACAAGTCCCAGAAAGCCAAATTATTCTTTGCAAGGAAGAGGGTAATTGAGATCAGAAACTTGAGCACGTTCTTCCAGTGCCGGGTTTCTACATTAATTATGTGCTCGCTTTCCACATCCATGCATTTATTCAGCTTGAGCCTGGACTCTACCACCATCCATTTGGAGTAGGCCATAACATAGCTGGGTGACTTTTCATGTTGCTTCAGAGCATTAGCTAAGTTATGCCAGTAATTGTACCTGGAAAGTGCAAGCAACCATTTGGCATTCTTGTCAAATATTTTGCAACAAAAATATAACATTTTGTCAGTTGATTTCGAGTAAACTATCCAACGCCGATTCAGTTTCTCACCATTCTTGGGTAGTCTTTCACAGTGTGACTTTGAAAAGTGTTGCTTCTGCTCTTTTACTGGAAATGTCATATCCTCGATTTTGCCCAGCCCATTCAAAATTGTGCAATCAATATTGGCAGAGTATAGGATCGCTGGCCATAAATCAGAATTTGATGTATCAATTTGTGGTGTGCAATTTTTCTCACTGCTGTTTCTGTCATCATGCAAGGCTGATTCTTCTTTATCATTTCTCTCCTCTTCATATAAACCAGATTTTTCTTTGTCATTATTTTCCTTTTCATGTGAGCCACGTTCTTCTTTATCATCTCTCTCCTTTTCACCACCAGGAAAACTGGATGATTCTCCATCACTCCATACAAATCGTGCATCAAAGTCATGAAATGGGCTACAAATACAATAAAAATAAGGTATTCAAAAGTTTAACAATAGAGGGGGGGCGCCGAAGATGCTCCTCGCCTGGGGCACCAATTGGTCTAGGGACGGTCCTGATGCTACACAAGAGCTCTAGTTTCATGGGGCTCCTACTGAGCTGTTTGACCTTGAGTAAACCAGACAGTTCTCTATAATCAGCTTTCCCAGATGGCTTTTAAAGTCAGCATCAGAATCTCAGAGTTCAATCACTAGGATATCTCTCTTTGTTACTGGAAATTAATGGACGGTACCATGAGACCCCAGGATCTTTGGATAATTAAGATGTTATTGCTCTAGTGTGGCAAAACCAAAGCTAGAGATTGGTACATTAACATTCTGGTATTTTTCCCCTAGTTTTCTTGTTCTTTTCCACTCCCTCAACTGCGGTGTCTTTATTAAAAATAGTCACTAAGCTAGTTGAGCCATCCATTTTCATGCCCACGGAGCTTCAAGCAGTTCCCCCGTACTTATCAGTGTTTACTAAATTAAATCTTGAGTACAGTCCACTATTGGGAAAGTGATGCAGATGGGTGATGTCTATTTACAGAAATATAAAATAAGCACAGAGACTGCAATCAGTCTATCTCTGCACACCAGTAGCTTATTCCTCAGAGCACCACAATTATCAAATGAAACTGTGTGCAAAATGAAGTGCTGTTAAACTTCAGCTAAACTGGGGGTGTAAGTCAGTAACAAATTCAGAGTTTGTGCACAATGTACAGGCACAGATTTAGGGCTGTCAATTTGGGACATTGATTAAGATTTTTAAAAAAAGTTAGGAGTGAGAATTTGAAACCTACTGCACAGCCCTTTTCCACAAGAGGGGTTTGCTTTTATAACTGCCTAAAATGGATGCAAAATGAGGGCATCTTCCTCCAGCTTTGCAGATCTATTGGAGCAAATTATATTTATGTGCTTCAAGAAGTGATTTCAGTCACTGAAAATTAGCAAGGATTAAATAAGATTCCATCGAGATAATCATTAGCAATGACATCAATGTCCTTTTCTTATTTGTCAGCATTGCTACACTATGCACATGTCTCATTCCAAGTGACACTCAAGATCATGAATATAATTGTGGTTCCCTCAATTCTGTAAGTGATGAGCCAGTACAATTGTCAAAAATTCTGATCAATGTGGAGAAGAGAGACAGTAAAACATCTTTCTATAAAGTCAATCTAGGTTATATAGCCCCTATTCCTGTAGTTTCCAAGCACCTCTGAATCTTTAATACAAAATCCCCATGAGATAAAGAGGTGCTATGATCTTCATTGTGCAGATGGAGATCTGAGGAACAGAGGCCTAGATTTACAAAGGTACTTAAGCACCTAGAAAATCACAAGAACAAACTGAAATTCAAATAGCCTGAGTGAGGCACCGAGGCTCCCCATACAATGAATGGGGAAAGATAGGCACAGACTGTGATTCACAAAAGCCAGCTTGCTAAATGGGGAGCTGCCTAAACTAGCCAACAGGAGATGCTGACAGGATGTTAAGCCCTGCCCCTCCCATGGAGATAGGTGCCTAAGTCTGGTCTGAAGGGAGGCATTTATCTCTGCTTGCAATTTATAGCTGGGAACCCCCTTTGGAGTTAGGCACCTACAATGTTTTCTGTAAGAAGCCTGGATTGGGGGGCGGGGCACGGAGAAGGACCACCTCCTTTATAACTTTTAGCTCAGTGGTTAGGGTACTCGTGTGGGATGTGGGAGACACTCAGTTCAAGTCCCCCATCCAGCTGGTTAGGAGAAGGGATTTGCCACCTCTCAGGTGAGTGCCCTAACCATTGGGGTATGGAATATTCTGATATGGAGCTTCACCAGTCTTTCCTGTTGAAGCTGTTGCACTGTTGAAGCATGGCTTTCTGGGACAAAGTCCCCCTTTCTGTAGGTATGGCTGCATTCTTTGTACCTACATTTCTTACCTTGCTTTTGGCTGTATTAAAACAAATTTTGTTTGAATGGGCCTACCTTACAAGCGACCCAAATCACTCTGTATGACAGCCATGTCTTGGTCACTATTTACCATTCTACCAATCTCTGTGTCATCCACAACTTTTATCAGTAATGATTTTATATTTGCTTCCAGATCATTGATTAAATGTTAATATGCATTGGGCTTAGAACAGATCTCTGCAGAACCCCACAAGTTACACTCCCATTCAATGATGATTTCCCCATTGACAACTGCTTTTTGTGATTTGTCAGTTAGCCAATTCTTAATCCATTTAACCTGTCCTTTATTAATAATGTACAGTCCTAATTTATTGTGAGAATATCATGCAATACTAAGTCCAACGCCTTACAAAAGTCTAAGTATATTACATCTGTATAGCTACCATTATCATGCAAATTTGTAATCTCTACAAAGAATGAAATCAGGTTTGTTTGGCAAGACCTATTTTTCCATAAAACCATGTTGAATGGCTTTAATTATATTTCCATCCTTTAATTATTTATCAGTTGAACCCTATATCAGCTTTTCCATTTTTTTGCTCAGGATTGATGCCAGGGTAACCAACTTAGAATTAACCAGTCATTGCACTTGCCCTTTTTAAATATTGGCACAACATTAGCACTCTTTCAGTCTTCAGGAATTTTACCGATATTCCAAGAGTTCTTTTAAAAATTGTTGTCAGCAGGCCAGAGATCTCCTCAGACAACTCTTTTAGGTCTCTTGAGTGCAAGTTATCCTGGGCTGCTGATTTTAAAAATGCTTATAACTAGTAGATGTTTAATATTCTCCTTGGTTACTAAGAGACTGGAAAGTACTTCATCATCCTCATGTGATACAAGCACATCATTCTGCTTCTTTCCAAATACAGAATAGAAATATTTATTTAACACTTCTGCTTTCTCGCCATCATAAAACTCTTTATTGTCCTTAGTCCTTGTAACAGTGTGGACTCACCCCTTCGGCGCCTCCTGTTGGTCATCTCAGGTAATTAGCATTTCCAGCCTCCAGAGCACCCTCTGAAGGCCAGTGTCCCGCTACCGCTTGGCCCCCCATGTCCCTCCCGGACCCAGTGCCCTGTTGTCTGGGGTGTTGCCCCCTGGCAGTAACCCCTCACAGCTCTGGGTCTCCCCCTCCTAGGGGAACCCCCACCCACTATCCCCACTTCGCCTCAGTGTTAGGCTACTGCCCACTCTCTATCTAGCCCCCGTTCACTGGGGCAGACTGCAGTATAAGCCACTCATCACAGGCAAAGGGTTTGGACCTGCTGCCTCTGCCTACCCATGGGCTGCCTCCTGCAACTCAAGTGCCCCCTTTGGCCTTACCCTAGACCTGCAGCCTGGGGCTTTCCTAGGCCGGAGCTCCCCAGCTCCCTTGGCCTTTCCCCAGCCCTGCTCCACTCTAGGCACTTGGTTAAGCTCCCTGCAGCCAGGCCCTTCTCTCCCTGAACACAGAGAGAGACTGTTGAGCTCCTGGCTCCCAGCCTTTTTATATAGGCCAGCTGTGGCCTAATTGAGGTGTGGCCCAGCTGCGGCCACTTCCCCAAATCAGCCCAGCTTTTAGAGCTGCAGCCCTCTCGAGGGCTGCTTTCAAGCCCTTCCAGGCAGGAGCGGGTGTCCACCCGGCTACAGTCCGGCTCGGTGTGGATATTTCCCTGTTGTCTTTAGTTTCCCTTATCAATGTTCTACACTTCATAATTTTGAATATAAAGTGATTGCTATCTACTTCCTCTTTTCCTCTCTATTTGTTTTATTTGTATCTGTATTATAATTTCTACTAGCTGCCTTCACTTCTCCACTGAACCAGAATGGACAGCTTTGGGTAAAAGCCCTCTTTTTTGATGGTGGAATTGTGGCTTTTGGATCATCTAATACACTCTTTTTAAAGAATTCTTAATTTTCTTTTTTTTTCTGTCTGAATTTTTACTCCCAGCCAATGTAATGCATAATTTTCCTCAGCTTTGAGCAATTAGCCCTTTTGAAGCACAAGTACAATTATATTTCTGGTTGGGACAGTCCTCTGTTTGCCCATATTGAATGTAATCAGGTCATGAACATTGCTCCCTTGGCAACCACCAACTTCCAGTCCAGCAATTAATTTATTTCTATCAGTCATAATGAGGTTCAAATAGAGTTACTTCTTGCTGGGTACAATATCTTTTGTGTTAGAAAATCATCATCTATCATTTTTAGATACTCTAATGTTGTTTTACTACTGGCTGAATGAGACCTCCAGCATGTGTCTCTCACCTTGAAGTCCCCCATAACACTACAATTTTTCTTTCCACTCATGACAAACGGATGCTTAAAGAAGCAACTTGTCCCCTCCTGTTCTCTGGTTTGATTCAGTGGTATGTAACAGACCCCCACCAATACCCCTTCTAGGGCTTTGTTATTTAGCACATTGATCCATATGCACTCAAGATCCTGTGGTTCTGACTGATCAATAGAATCATAGAATAGAACCAGAGAATATCAGGGTTGGAAGGGACCTTAGGAGGTCATCTAGTCCAACCCCCTGCTCAAAGCAGGACCAATCCCCAACTAAACCATCCCAGCCACGGCTTTGTCAAGCCTGACCTTAAAAACCTCTAAGGAAGGAGATTCCACCACCTCCCTAGGTAACCCATTCCAGTGCTTCACCACCCTCCTAGTGAAAAAGCTTTTCCTAATATCCAACCTAGACCTTCCCCACTGCAACTTGAGACCATCACTCCTTGTTCTGTCATCTGGTACCACTGAGAACAGTCTAGATCCATCCTCTTTGGAACCCCCTTTCAAGTAGTTAAAAGAAGCTATCAAATCCCCCCTCATTCTTCTCTTCTGCAGACTAAACAATCCCAGTTCCCTCTGCCTCTCCTCATAAGTCATGTGCTCCAGCCCCCTAATCATTTTTGTTGCCCTCCGCTGGACTCCTTCCAATTTTTCCACATTCTTCTTGTAGTGTGGGGCCCAAAACTGGACTCTAAAACAGGTAACTCTAAAACAGATAATAGTGTCTTTAATGTACAGTGCTATACCCATCTCTTTTACCCACTCTCCCAGGCCGCTCGGAGCCTGAAGTCTGGGTGTGCTATTTACCTGTGTTTGCTCAGCCCCTGCCTGAGAGTCTGAGCTGTGACTCTTTACTGCCCCAACCTGACCCAGGGCCTGGGCCTGTTAACTGCTAACTGTTACCTGTGTTTGCTCAGCCCCTGCCGGACGGCTTGAGCCAGGACTCCTGTGGCCCGACTGATTCCCCAGGGACCAGTCCAGGGACTAAGGGAGGTGGTGTGGTTCCCCGTCGTCCCGGAGAGGGACAAGCCCCGACGAACCCTCTCTTCATCCTCCAACCCTGAAATCCATGTAACCTTAAAACACAGTCTCTTTCTCGGAAGCACAAAGCTTTGCCTCTTATGAAATTTTCATTTTATCAGAACAGTCTGCCCATGTCCCTGAGCAAAGTATTGTTGGCAGTGAAGCTTAAGTTGATCCTCACTATTCAGAGTACTGAATGTCATTATACCCTCTTCTAAATTATCCCTGAGGTGATGAATAAATTGGGCATTGCTCTTTTATTGGTTTTCAGGTGTGCATCAAATGCACAGCATCTCAATAGCACATAATCCAGCATCCTGGCTAGCCCTGTTTACAGGGGTGACAGTGGGGCGAATGTGATAGTGGGGATTCAATGAATGTCTGAATTGTACCTGGAAAACAGACTGTTAGCTCTGACTAATGGTGACACTTCTCTCTTGAAGTAGCAAAGACAGGCCTATTAGCTCTTTTAAAGTATCACACATTGCCACAAGATTTAATAAGGAGTCAGATCAAAGTGCCCTGAAATAAGCCTCTGAATTTCAACACTCCTAAGAGCTCTGAAAAGAGTGTGAGGCAACACCTGTACAATGTATAATGCAAAGCTGGGACACTGCTAGACAGCCTGCACTGTACGATAATTTGATGACACCCGGAGGGTATTTCACATTGTGCCGATTTGTCACATCTGAGTTGTGAGGGAGAGAGAAAGAGAGAGATTAAAAACATCAAACAGCAGCCAATTTTTGAAAGTGATTATGTAGTCTGTTCAGGGATCACATGGCAAACTGAACTTGATTTTCTACTGGACCACAGTTTTGCACATTAATAACTCAAGGCAATTGAAACAAGACTAAATCCCTATGTATGGCACATCCATCTTACAAATGAATGTAAATGTCACAATTTTATATAAGAACTCAAGATACCTCATTAACAAAAATTTCATCTAATCTCTTGTCCATCCAGATTCTATCATTCTGGACACAAGCTACTGTTGGACTAGACAGATAGTTCTTCTATATGTTTCTAGATCGATGACTTCATCTAAACCTTGCTGTGGCAGGACCCACTCGCTCTTGCCTCTGCTCAAGTCCACAACTACTCAGAGACCTTTATGCTGGTAAAACACCAGGTGAAGTAGATTTACATTGCTTCGCACCACCTTTGTACAAGATACAGCCATACTCCTACAGTCTTAGGGAGCCCTCAGCTCCTGAGACAAGCAGGGAACAGCAATCTCTTTCTCCCCCTCACTGCCTGCTTTCCCTACTTCCTTCTTGTGTCTTTTTGTATCCTCTGCCTAATGGCTTAATTAGCCTTCCAGCTCTCCTCCATCCACCAATTAGGCACAGCTCTTCTTAACAAAGTCTATTCTGCAGTGTTTAATTGGAGCTGCAGTGACCAGAGTGCTGGCTCAGCTGTTTTTGCCCAGCACTCTGTCACACACCTCTCCCCTTTCCCCCACTTGGTCAGAGCCATAACCACGACCAAGCCTGGCTTATGTTATCCTCTGCTGTACAAGAATAGGTGCCCCCTCTTTTTCACCCCATTCATATGCCTTCAGTGCTAGAACTGCATGATTTTTTTCAAACAAATAGTTTATTCACTGAAAACATGCAGCTTCAGATTGACCATAACAATTCACAAATTTGACAAATAGTTTTGGTCAAAAATAATGTTGGGGCATGATTGTCCTGGTGCCCCCTTATACCTAATAGCCCAGTAGTTCAGGCACTCACGTGGGATACTGGAGACAGGTGGAACCCTAACCACTGGGCTATAGGGTATTTGATAGGGAGATTCTCTGGATCTCTCCTGTTGTATCATGAATTAAATATTCATTGGGCCAGACAAAGAGTGACTCTGTAATCTAGTGGTTTGAGCACTCAGCTGGGAGGAGGGACACCCAAGTTCCTGCCCCAATAGATATTAAATAGATATTAAATGGTTTATACAAAGTGGAACAGCTTCAACGGGGGGAGGGAGAGAGAGAGATAGACTCCTACCCCAGCATATACCATAACCTAATAGGTTAGGTTATTCATCATAGATAGTTCCGTCCCAGGCAGACTGAAAAGAGCTACAAAAGGATCTCTCAGAACTGGGTGACTGAGCAACAAAATGGCAGATAAAATTCAATGTTGATAAATGCAAAGTAATGCACATTGGAAAACATAATCCCAACTATACATATAAAATGATGGGGTCTAAATGAGATGTTACCACACAAGAAAGAGATCTTGGAGTCATTGTGGATAGTTCTCTGAAAACATCCACTCAATGTGCAGCGGCAGTCAAAAAAGTGAACAGAATGTTGGGAATCATTAAGAAAGGGACAGATAATAAGACAGAAAATATCATATTGCCTGTATATAAATCCATGGTATGCCCACATCTTGAACACTGCATGCAGATGTGGTCGCCCCATCTCAAAAAAGATATACTAGACTTGGAAAAGGTTCAGAAAAGGGCAACAGAAATGATTAGGGGTATGGAACAGCTGCCGTATGAGGAGAGATTAATAAGACTGGCACTTTTCAGCTTGGAAAAGAGACGACTAAGGGGGGATATGATAGAGGTCTATACAATCATGATTGGTGTGGAGAAAGTAACTAAGGAAGTGTTATTTACTCCTTCTCATCACACAAGAACTAGGGGCCACCAAATGAAATTAATAGGCAGCAATTTTTTCACACAATGCATAGTCAACCTGTGGAACTCTTTGCCAGAGGATGTTGTGAAGGCCAAGACTATAACAGGATTCAAAAAAGAACTAGATAAATTCATGGAGGATAGGTCCATCAATGGCTGTTAGCCAGGATGGGCAGGGGTGGTGTCCCTAGCCTCTGTTTGCCAGAAGCTAGGAACAGGGGATGGATCACTTGATAATTACCTGTTCTCTTCATTCCCTCTGAGGCACCTGGCATTGGTCACTGTCGTAAGACAGGATACTGGGCTAGAAATACCTTTGGTCTGACCCAGTATGCCTGTTCTCATGTTCTTATGTAACATGGGAGACCTGAGTTCAATTCCCTCCTCGTGGAATGGGGATTCAAACTTGGATCTCCTACATCCTAGGTGAGCACCATAACCACTGTGCTATTGGTTATAAACGGCCACTGGCACCACCACCAGCAGTTTTGTGAATATAACTCTTTATTTCCTTTCCTTTTATTTAAAAAATGCCTCATTTTGGGTCCAATGGAATGTTTTGTTTGACCCAAAATGAAGTTTTGCCAACTTTGAATCACCGGAGAAAAAAGATCAGTTCCTGTTTGATTCAAACTAATTTTTTTTCAATTTTTCGGTGCTGCCACTGAACTGAAAAAAATCAATTATTTGCCCAGCTGTAGCATGGATCCCATTTGTTATGAGAAAATATACCAGTCAAAAAACTAAATTCTTTGTGAATTATTTCCCAATCCCTCCTTAAAAGTAAAGAACAAAAATGAAAAGGGACTGTGGTCTGGAAATCTTTAAATGGAGAACAAAACTGGCAGAGGAGGAGAATCCTTCAGTTAATAGTCATCTTAAGATATTGGTAATTTCTTGGTACCCCAATTCATGGGCAACATTCTGCCCTAATTTACATCTCATGAAATGCCTTTGAAATCAGCACTGTAAAAGGGGTGGAAATCAGCACTGTAAAAGGGGTGGAAATCAGGATGTATTTGACCGTGGGAAAAGGTTCAAAACTATATGCTCTAAAATATATTTGTCAAAGTCATGTTCAATGGTGTTAGTTTTTTTTATTTAAAAAATTATAACTTGGTCTATGTAACATTTAGTTTCCAAGAAACAGAGCAAAACAACAGCACAGCATGGTTTCATTAACAGGTCAAAAGCATGTATATAAATACAGTTGCCATGTGTAATACTTGATGCAAAATATTTAATTAGCTGATCTTCATAAATGTAAAAAGTTCGCATGACAAGGAGTTTCAGTTTATGATTAATAAGAAATATATAAGAAATGGATTAATTAGATTAATACACCTTTTTCCCAAGCAGGGGTTGCATAAAACTTGGGTGAAGCATGAATAATTAGACAGGTAGTACTGGGCCCCTTGCCACCACTACCTTCATGTGCTCCTGCCGCCTCCTCCATCCCTGTTTAGATCCAGCAGAGGAAGGAGTGGAAGTGGAGGTGGCCCCTTCTCTTCCAAATACCTACTCAGCCAGGATGCCTCTGGTGGCCAACAGCAATTACTGGCCATTCCTACAGCCCCACCATACGCATGACATCATGCCTAGGTATCAGACAGATTGGCCAAATGCATAAGTATTATGTGAGATGCACAACACTTGGCCTGCCCTATACAACCATTCAGTTGCTAACCTCATTAATAATAAAGAAATTCTGAAAGCCCAAGAATAAGGATTCTGGGTAAGGGAAGTGATCTTGGTGTGGATTGGACCTTGTTCTTCCAAAATGACAACTCCATTTCAGCACTGTCAGCTGGCTCTTTAGGTTGGGGACTACTTAGCTCCCTCTTTGTCTCCTGGCAATCTGAAAGTTGGGGAGAGCTTGCCCCCAATGCAGGGCCATCGGGGGAGCACCAACTGCCTTTCACTCTCCCCATCATTTCCCAATTGTAATAAGGTCACTTCTTCTATTTGTTCTTCCTTGATTGTTATTTGGACTTTTGCCAAGGTATTAGACCGCATAAATTTAGTTTTGGAGCGGTTAATTTTCAGTCCGACTTGGCTGCTTTTTGTGTTGACTTTTCGCAGCATTTTCTGTAGTTTGACAGTATTTTCAGCGATCAACACAATATCATCTGTGAATATGAGATGGTTTAACTGCTCTCCGTTGATGTTGATTCCACCCTTCCAATTCATTTGCCTCGTTACCATTTCAAGGCAGGTTTTCTATCTGAGCAATATGTCTATTTGCGCCAAGAAATCAACATGCACCACTATCAGGAAGGTGAACTCTCGCGAAGAAAGAAAGCAGGTTGATATGCATACAGTTCTATCAAGGATGTCCTCCAAGGAAAAATCAACAAGGCAACATGTGCCAGCCTCTTTAACTCAACAGTACTGCCAACAATGTTGTACGGCAGTGAAACATGGGCGCTGACAAAGACAGAGGAGCAGCAACTGTCTGTCACGCAGAGGGCGATGGAAAGAAGAATTCTGAGAATTTCAATCTGCTACCGAGTCCCCAATGAAGTCATCAGACAGCAGAGTGGAGTGCAGGACGTTGTTGTTGAGAGTAGGCATAGTAAAATGCGATGGGCCAGGCATATAGCGAGGCTCATTGACAATCGATGGACTGCAGCTGTCGCTGAGTGGTACTGACGGGAACTGAAATGACCACTTGTCCAACCTCCAAGGAGATGGGAAGATTTTATCGTGAAAAGACATGGCCGCACATGGAGAAGGAAGGCCCAGATATTAGAAGAATGGAAGATGTGTTTTGATCGGTGCAATCTATACAAGGGCTGAAGGACCGATCAATCAAGATATCAAGGTAATAAGGTCACAGACTCTGCTGCCACGGGAAGGAGCTGAGTATAGGTCACTGCAGAGGAATGCCGATCACTGAAAAGTGGGGCCTTTAGCTCAGTGTTCAAATAGTGCTTCAAGGGCATGGAGCTTATCCAGGTCATGGAGCTCTGGCTGGGATCTGCATTTACAGAGCTCCACCATCAGGATCTAGCCTTATGTAATGTCTCCTGGCTGTGTGTAATTGCATCTGTTCATTCTGGTTCACTGTGAAAGTTCAATTTCAGAGTGTATCAGCCTGAGGCAGAGTTATTGTGCCTGGGTGTTAAGAAGTATAGGTGACGGCAGAGAAAGTATGGAAATTAGTACATCAGCTTCCGCAGCATGTACCAAATGCCCTCGCTAACCCGAGCAAGAAAGGCATTCATCATGTAAACAAGTAAAAACTAACCTCCTGCCCTCACACACTTTTATCTTTCATAACGTCCACCCCAGTATCTCAGTTGTGATTATTTCCAATGGAATTCAGCACATCAGTGTGAATTATAGCCACTTTCCTTACAAGTCTAGGTGCAGAAACTTTCATTATTTCTGACATTACATAATACTCATGCATTTTTCCAAGACTACAATTACTTTCCATAGACTAGAATGCTCAGTCTTTGGGGACTAATTGTCAGATTCTTGCAGAGATTTTAGTTTAATCTAAAAATCTTTTCATTTCACTTCATTTAAATATTTTACAAAACTAGGGCTAAATGAATAATCAAAGACAGATCATTCATATCATAGGCTTTGCCCTATTGTTAATCATGCTAAGAGAGGAAGAGCAGTTACATACTATACTGATGATTTTAGGAAGGTCTGGTATATTGAAGCAACTCCTCTTACATAACCAAGAACTTGGTTTTACCACCAGATTTTTAAATGTCATTGGGACTACTCATGTGAGTAATAGCTACCAGATTTGGTCCTCCATCATGCTTCATACCTATCACTATTAATTGAACATTGTGGAACACAGACCATGTCTGTCCCTTTCAAGGTCTGTGGCAAAATGGGAGCTGCATTCCTTAAGATCTGCAAATGCTTGTCTTGCTTGCCCCGCATAACTGGCCACTGGTGGTCTATATAGCACTCACTGGGATCACATGGGGCTTTTGATGAAACAAGCTATATACAGTGAGTGCTAATTATTATCTATTTATTTTTTATGGCTGTCAGGGACCAAGGAAGTTGTAGATGGCTGTTGTGTCCTATTGAAATCCTCAGCAGTACAATTGACTCAAATCTGAACGACTATTGTGTTATTTGCAGAGATGGACCCAAATTAAAATCCTGCATCTAGGGTGACTGCCTACATTTTAAGGCAATAAAGAACAACTGTTTGGGGGTGAGGGAAGACCACAGGACAAAGCTTATTCTAAGGGGCAGGACCTCATGCTGCATAAAATCTCATATTGTAACCCAATGTGTCATCTTTTACACAATTATTGGTTGAAAACATAGAGCCAAATCCTCAGCTGGTGTAAGTCAGCAGAACTCCATTGATTTCAATTGAACTAGGGTGATTTACATCAGCTGAGGATTTAGCCCTTACTTTTTATCTGATTAAATCCTTCTCAGTAGCTCCTTATTGGGCACGGGATAATAGAAACCAAATAAATGATGTCTCTTGAAATACAGGATGGGTGGTCATTCTCCGTGGAGCCAAGCATCCCCCAACTTCAGACCTGTGCCACCTCTCCATTTGAAAACAAAACACTTCATTCAATTACAGGTTATATTTCTAGGTGCAGTTCAAGAGAAGACAACTGGAGGAAGTGCATGCTGAACTTGATATTCGGATCTGAACTTCATAGTTCAGGCCCATCACTAGTTATTTAACTTTTTAAAAAAAAAATCTTTTCCCCATATCTAACTAAACTTGTTGCTGATTCTGGAGAGTCAGTTTCATACATTTTTGTGTCATGACTCATTTAATGAAAGTAGGAACTACAGTGCACAAAAACATTTTGTCTCCATCTCTGAAACACTTTCTTACCCACTGGCTGCTTGTATGACTCATTTAACATCAAGTACAAATATAATAAGAACTCCTATTCACCAGAATGACTTATGGTCCTTGGCTACCTTTAATACCGGCAGAAAAGGGAAAATGTGGAATAGGAAATGGGTTATTCAAAGAGTTATACAGGACTTGTGCATGACATCCATTCCTGTGATATTTGTAACAGACTGAGCTGTAAAGGCAAGCTGAACCTAAGTATGGTAAAAGAGGAGTCCATGTTTTATTTATTGACAGGCAACCAATGTTCCTGTTCTATTTTGGCTCAGCCCAATAGACGGATAAACATCAGCTTCAAAGTTCAGTCAATAGTTAGTGCTTCATATGTATCTGGTCCAGATCTAGTTTCTGGATCTGAGAGCTTGGTTTGGGCCCATCTCTAGTTTTTACATTTCATCGCTAGATTGTTCAGTGAATGGCATCTGTGTGCACTGGGATGCCTGCTAAACTAATCCTCACACTATGCACACAGAAAACTACTTTTGTGTCCTTGTGGAAATACAAAAGAAACCCACAGGAATTGCCATGCTGGAACTGGCCCATCTCAGTTACTCAGAGTGGTCAATGTCAGATGCTTTTGAGGAAGTTATAAGCCCCATACAGGCACCTAATTCATACCCTCTTGAGGGAAATGCTAAACTGGAGGAGTCCCCCTTGTAACTTATCCTAGCTGATGAAGATTGTTTGTGCAAGTCTTACATTAGCCAATCTGCTGAGAATATTGCAGAGGCAAAGATTTTACAGTTGCAGAGTCTCTTAGGGAAGCATCTGAGAAATGCATATGGAAATCTAGATCCTTGGTCCCTTTGTGCCACCCCAGCAGTGCAAAGGCAACTTAAAGCTTTCCTATAGGTACCACTGGGTTCCCCTGATGTAGATGAATCCCTGTGTAAAGCTGTTGTGGCCAGCTTTATTCCACCTGCTCCCACCCTCACTCTGCAGCAAGGCAGAGATACGGTATGGTGGAGGCCTAAGAAGGTATCACACTGCCCTCAGACAAACCTGAACTGACAGAACAGTGCCTGGGAGGGGGGACTGTTCCAAGAACGTTCAAGCAGCCCTGTAGCTGCTTCAATTTAAACAAAGGGTCATTTTAACTCCTTGCCAGCCCCCAGGATTGAGGAAGGTGACTACGTCACTTTTGCCTTCAACCACCTCAGCTGCACTGAACTAGAGTTCTGCACTAGAGCTGGCAGGAATTTTCAGGCAAAATGGGTTGTCGTTGGCAAATGCCAATTTGTTGAAATCAAAAGTTTTCATGGGAAGAGATTAATAGCACTTCTGTCCAGAAAGGTTGCCAGGTCCAGGATGGAACTTCTAATCAAAATGAAAGCGACCTACTCTAGACTAGCCAAGAGGACACCCCCTTAGGATGTGAGAGTCCAGAGTTCACATGCCTGTTCTACCTGATTCAGAGCAGGGACTTGAACTTCAGTATCCTCAGCTATTGACTATCCTGCTCTCTATTACTCTGTCATTTTTCTCAGAAAACTTTGAAAAGTCTCACTTTCATCCCAAAGCAGAAGAGGAAAAAAAATTGAAATCTCACCAATTTTCCTGGGATGGAAAAACTGTTTCCTGCCCAGTTCATCTCGGCACACTTGAGGATCAAGCCCATAAGACCAACTGAGACCTAGACACACTAAAAACAATAAAAAAAATGGCCCAACAGCCCAAAACATATCAAGCAGAATGCAGATAAATGCTTTTAGACAACTGTATTTCATCTTCATTTAAACCCTGAGAAGCCAACCACAGCACAAAACCAGGGACAAGTGGGTTTTCCTGATAGACAAATAGAAGCCTACTCATGGCCAGGCGATTGGTATATTTTTTCTAGCCTGCCGCCTACTGAATACTTCTATAGTAATTGATCAATCACTATTTCCTTTGCTTCCTGCAGTGTCTACAAATTCCTTGGAGGTTTTCTATCCAAATATTAACCCAATGCTGCCATATTTACCTTGGGAGAACTGAAAGAATCCCAACACAAAGCAGTAGAGGGCTGAAATCATGGCTAACTTAGTGACAGGCCATGGTGCAAATAAAAAGGGCTTCCAAGAAATGTCTCTTAGAGTCTGCTGTGCTGGGCAGTTCATTTCTCTGGCTATACAAATATTCTTCATCTTTGCTGCAGCAAAGCATCTTGTTTGCTTGAGCCACTAGAAGTGGGAACCAGAGTAACAGGGTTAACATTTGCTCGAATACTTTTTCATGCATACTCTGCCAGGCTGTCTCTGTTATTCTGTTCCCTTTACTTTCCAAATTTCATTCTCCAGAATGATCAATGTCATTTGTAATGTTTGAACAAGTAAGAAAAAGTGCTTTGATGTTTGCCATGTCTGTTTGCACTTCAATGCAACTCCAATGGAAAGTCTACAAGCTGGCTTTTGTTGGCTAATTTTAATTTGCTGCATGAAGAGAAGAGTTAGCAAACAGCTAATAAGCTTTACTCTAGACATGAAAGGAATCACATGGCAAAGCATTCAGGCCCTAAATGAATGGTTTCTATACTCTTTTCGAAATAGAGAACAGTCTCATCCATAAATTATGTTTCTCAACAACAAGATCATTTGTGTGTCCTGGCCTCTATCTCTAGTAGAGAACATGCAAGTACAGATCAATTTACACACCCTGAATCCCTGACTTGCTTCAAAAATAAAGTCTACACAGGAAATATTTAAAAAAAAAACAAAAAAACAAGAATCCCATTGTCAAGACCATCCCTTGCAGTAGCTAGAGCACTCTGTGTTACATGCTGGATATTTGATTTCCTTATTTTGTTATCCTGGTAGCCGTGGGTTATAAGAATAAAAAGATATTAAGACCTGCCAGATCCTGAATGGCCTCAAACCAGCCATTGTGAAACAGTCATGAGCCAGCAATCACATGCTTACAGTAGTTTTAGCCAATTAATGGAATCCCTGAATGGAGTGAGCTGGATTTTTTTATTGATACTAGGAAGGAAATGACTGGGCTGTATTCTTGCCATGATAACAAGCTTTCTGCTGATCTCATGCTAAATTCTATTCCGCTGGGAAGTTAAATCTTCACTGATCTTCTAAAGGGGTTCATTTTAAGGTTAGGATGTAGTTTTAAACTTGGCTTGGGGGCACACATCCAGAATGTCCCATCAGCTGATTTGTGTTCAGGATAGGCCTAGAGGCTATGGGGCAAGGGGCTTCAGGCTGCTCTAAGTTCTGCCTAACTTCCATACCCTCAAGAGGCTATTCTGACAGCCAGGGCAAGCTTTTGTTTTGTGTATCAGCAAGGATAAGTTGTTTAGTTTCTTAATTACTGCACAAGGTCCACTCCAAAGAGTACATATTTGGGACTTTTTCCAGGCTGCTTTTTCCAGTTGCATAGGCTCTCCTTCTGGGATGGACATATAATTCTCCTTTTTCCTGGCATCTTGTGCCTGGCATACTCACTTCTGGCCCATCTGATGTTCTACCTTCTGGAATGCTGTCCTCAGGTCACTGATATAAGACTCCACAATATCATCCACCTGTATGAGTACAGAGGGCCTTTCTGGTCCTTGCTGCTTGAACATCACAAGGAAGTATGGGTTTGTGGAGCCCAAAAAAAAATCTCAGGAGAGTAATGGATAGTTGAGTGCCAGCTGGTGTTGTAGGCAAAGATGACAAAAGGTGTTTTGTATCCCTGGCTTGTTGGTCTTTGATGACTAAGATTCTAAGCATGGAACCAACTGGGCTGTTAACTCTCTCCACTCCCCCATTACGGGCAAGGTGGCCAACACTGGTCCTCACCGTAGTTATCTAGAGTTGTCCCCAAATCTCATGTCACAACTGTGATTCAAATTCTTTCCTCTGATCAATGCAATGCAGCTTGGTAGGCCAAACTGCAATGCTACATGTTTCATCATTGTACCTGGAACTGTCTCAATACTTTTATCCTTCAGTAGTCATGCCACCCCGTACTTCGAGAAGGTGTCATATACTACCAGCAAATACCAATTTCCAGATGGCGTTTATGGTAGTGGGCCTTTCAAGCCAACCTGTATGAACTCTCAGGGCTAACGAGGCATTTCCCCTGAAGGAATTCTGCCTCACCTTGCTGGTACTTTTCTTTCTTGACAGGTAAGACAGGAAAGTACCCAGCCCTTAACATTTACGCAGATAAAAAAAACACTATTAGATACCCAGTTTGGTGTCTTTTCATACTCCAGGTGACCTGCTGCTTTATCATGAAAACATTCAGAACTGTTCCCTGTGAGCTAGCTGGCAAGACAATCCTGTTTACGTCATACACCCACTAGTTGGTAGTCGGATCAATGGATAATCAATTCTGAACTGCATTGAACCTCCCCAGTCTGGGTCTCCTTTGGTAGATCCGTTGCCCACTGAACATGACTCAGGGTCCTTAGATTGTTCTTGCCAGATGTCCTCACAAGACCAGGCTGAGTCTACTCTCACGGTCCTCACCTGGCTGAGGGCATCTGCGACTACAGTTTGCTTTCCAGGTTTACAGTGAACTATGAATGTATATCCAGACAGTTTGTGAATCCATCTCCACAAGTAGCCTTTTGGTTCTGTACCTAGTAAACAGGGGCAATAGGCCTTGAAGACCTCCAGAGTAGCCAGACACTCCAGTTGTGTACCGGAATACTTGGTTTCCCTCATTTAAATATATGGCCTTCAAAAGCCACTGGTCTACACCTACTAAGCTCATGGATTTGTTCAAGTGCAAGTCCAACAGGAACTCTGAAGGCATCACAGATTACCATAAATGGACAGGATGGATCTGGGAATAAAAGCACAGCATGGTTTAGAAGTCCTTCCCTCAGTAACTCAAATCCTTTTTGGTGTTGCTATGTCCAGACACTGTTGCTGTTAGTGAACTGGGATACTGGCGCTGCCTGCTGTGCAAATTCTTTTACAAATCCTGTGTATAATCCACAGGGCCTACAAACATCTGTACCTCCTTTAGGTTAGTAGGAACCTTCTAGTCCTTTATAACATTCAGTTTCTGAGGTTGGGACTCCAACCCATCCTCATTGATTATACATCCTGCGAAGGTGACGCAACTCCTTGCATACTGACATTTGTTTCTCCCAAGTTTAAACCCTGATTCCCTAAAATGCTTTAGAATCTTTTCCACTCCTACCAATGTTCCTCCCATGTTTTATGGAAACAAATTAAGTCAGCTAAGTACATGAGGATGTCTTCAGTTCTCAAAACTTGGATTACATCATTTGCTACTCTCTGAAACATCCCTGGGGCATTCATGAGTCTGAAAAGCATTCCGCAGTATTGAAAAAGTCCATAGGGTGTCAAAAAAGCTGTTTTTTCCCCTTGATCCTCAAGTGCCATTTTAATCTGATGGTATCCAGATACCAAATCAAAACTACTGAAATATTTTGCTCCTGACATTTTTTTATGTAGGGTATCTGCTATGTGGGGAAGTGGGCAGCTGTCTTGAACTGTCTGTGAGTTAAATCTCCTGTAGTCAACACATATCCTTAAGTCTTCATTGGGCTTTTTCGTAATTACATTTGGAAATGTCCAAGGTGGTGTAGATTGCTCAATCAAGCCATCCCGCAGCATGCAATTTAGCTTCTCTTTCACTGCAAGCTGATATGCTAGGGCAGTGGTTCTCAAGCTTTTGTACTGGTGACCCCTTTCACATAGCAAGCCTCTGAGTGTGACCCCCCTTATAAATTAAAAACACTTTTTAATATATTTAACACCATTATAAATGCTGGAGTCGAAGCGGGGTTTGGGATGGAGTCTGGCAGCTCGTGACCCCCCATGTAATAACCCTGCGACCCCCTGAGGGGTCCCGACCCCCAGTTTGAGAACCCCTGTGCTAGGGGAATCCAACATGGGGGCTGCCTCACTCCCTGGCATAAGCACAATCCAATATTGCTCCTGATGGTATCTCCAAAGCTCTTTATTATACTTGGAGAACATACTGGCACTATCGTAAGAGTAGCTGTTCTAATCACTTCCTTTCATTTCCTTCTACAGCTATTTTCTGTCTAGTCAACCCCTAGCTCTTTTACTGACTGGGCTTCTTTACAGCTCATGATCTCTGCCTCTGTGAGAGGCTTTGTGACCCCAGCTACACTGACACTTTACCCTGGTCTGATTTTTCACTAGCTCCATTTCCTGGCCAGTCACATTAGTTGTTCTTACCCAGAACTCCCACTTTGGTCCATCTTGAAATCGAGTTCTCCTAACCAGCAATCATGACTGGATACTGGTCATTTCAAACACTCCTACAGGTTCACTGCAGTAGTCTTTTATCCTTATGGGTATTATTGCATGATTACCTGGCTTCACCACCACTTTATTCCAACTCACCCAGGGAGCAGTTCTTCTGTCACTCTGTAGGCATGGTTAGAGGCATCTCTAATATGTTAAGAGCTTCACCCCAGGAGCTATGCTTTCTCCTACCCACATCCAGCAGGAGTAGCTGAATAATATCCAGGGACAAATGTCTTCTAATAACTCCCCAGAAGTTCCTGTGATGCCCTCAGATAAAACCCACTCCCAGTATAACAGCACTAGAAATGTTGGTTATCACAAATATTGATTATCACACCGTGTAGTATCCAGAGATCCCAAGTTCAGTGGGAACTAGATTCTCCTGTTGTCTGCAGTGGCTGATGATTAAGTCACCAATTTAACTCTTCATCCCCTTCAGCACTGGGATGGATCAGACTTATTTCAGATCCTGAATCAAACAGCAGCATGGTTTTTCCAGCCATCTGTCTCCAGACACATAGTAACAGGTATCTGGGTAGCTTTAAACCTGGTATATGCTAATAGTTGCTGATGGTGGTCCTACTGCATCAGCTGCTTCTCGTTTCCCTGGGGGTGGCTTCCCTCTGCTTGAACAATTCTGTCTCAATGACCTTTGCTCCACATCACCTAGAAATGTTATCTGGCCTGGGACCCACTTGGGAAATAGTCTCATCTGACCCTTGGGGAGCCTGAAAAGAGCTTGCAGCGAGGCCTCCTCCAATATTTTACCAAATTCCCTAGCAATCATTTCTTGAAATGCTGCGGCTGGTACAAAGATGTCACACTGGGGCTAGGAATTAACAGCTAATACCCTTAAGGAAACCCCAGTTTCTGCTTCCACGTTTGTAACTCAGCTTATAAACCGGTCCATTGTTTTAGCCAGTACGTTGTCCTCCTTCACCAGTTATGGCATTCCCCTGTTAAACCATTTATAACCTGACTTTTCACACAGGAATCTCTCATGGCTCGTCAGTGTACATAGCCCTCTTTCTCCATCGCCAGTGCCAGATTCAGCACAGCACAATTCTGCTTCACTTAAGCCATCTCTTGGCCAGAGTGGTACAGGGGAAGACCTATTGATCAGTCTCTGCAATGTACATAGATAACTATGTAGGGAGGTGCTGTCTGCCCTGATCATTACACCATACTGTGTAATTTACATCAGGTCCCATTCCCTGGCCTCAGGGGAAAAGGGACCATGTCTCTCTGTTGGGGAAGAGAAGGGCCTGCTGCAGTTAGCTGCTGAGGCATGGGCTAGAAGAGGACACTTTAAGATTGTCACTATCTAACTAACGACTGTTCTGATTGGCTGTTTTTCTAAGTTGTATTCCTGAAGCGCACAAAATAACTGTCACATTTAGAGCAAGGTGTAGGAGGAATGAGTAACTCAGAGGCGTATGGGGTTGGGGGGACACCTTTATATGATGTAGATTCAGACTGCAGCATGAGTGGCAGGAAGAGTGGAATACTTTATTTATTTAAAAGAAAATAACAGGAATCACATTTATTTAGCATACATGACACTAAAGAAAGGAAAATAATCAAATAGTCATAGGTTTAAAAAAAAATGTAAAAGAAGGAAAATAGGCAAGCATTGACGAACTATCTGAAAGGTACATTGATAAGGGCCAAAAAGCAAAAGGGGAAGGAGGCAGCAGTTTTTTAAAAGCCTTTAAAGACAATACACCACATTTAGACACAGAAATGCCCTCTTTCTCAACCTGTGCTATCTACACATTGGGCCTTCTTGTGACTGCACTGTAGTCAGTCTGGTTACATCAGGGATGAATTTGGCCCACAATTTCCTTCCACCCCGCCACCCCCCACTTATTGTGAAATCCATTAGACGTTGCTAGTGAAGAGTTATGGGGCATTTGTTGTATCTCATCTGAGGCACATTTCGCTGTTCAGTAATTATTGCTGGGAGGATTGTTTCAAGCACATCTTAGTACACTACAACAGGATTTATTCCTCTCTGCCATCCAGGGGTCCTTCGGCAGTACTGCACACAGTCTAGGTCATGATTTCTCATCAGATTGAGTTAGGCAAAGTAAATACATTCTAGCACTTTGCAGCAGCCCTGCTCCAGGACAGAAATAAGGAGTCTACAGCTTGGTAAACATGAAAATGTTACATCCTTAGTATGCACCTGTTTAAACAAATAAAACACTCCCCTCCTCCTCCCCAAACAAGGAAAACTCTGCTTTTTAGGATTACATTAAGCTTTTCCTATCTGACTCTAAATAGGGGGTGTCGTATGTGAGCCCCCATGAGATACCACATTCAGATTGTGGTTTATGTGCTGCTGTAGGATGATTTATTTGTAGGCAGTCTGTCTGCAGTGGTGGGCCGTGTTTCCATTTATTTTGAAGACCTGTCATTCATGTACTGGGGTTTTGGTGGTTTGGGCATTGCTGTAAGTCACAACCCAGACATGTGCTAGGGACAGGAACAAAACTACTAATTGGATATGGGACCAAGCTGCAAAATTCAGATGTGGATCCTATTTTTCAGTGCTTCAAAGCTTGGGGGTAAACCTTACCTAGAGAGAAGCTACTGTCTCTCCACCATCATTTTTTGGGAACCAATCTTGAGATTGAATAGTTACTCTTGATTTCCCCATCCATCACCAGCGCTACTAAATCCCTGGCCCCACTGCTATCTACCCACCTGCCAATGTAGAAAACACTTATTACCCTAAGAAATAGGCCCCATTACAATCACTGCCATTCACCAACACTCCCTGGAATTCCTCTCCATACAAACCACATCTCGTGCGCATCTTACACCCTTTTTCCCCTAGTGATTTTAACAGAACTAACAACATGGTGCTGTGTTAAAATGCTACTGTAGACAAGGCAATTTTAACACATCAGCTGGTCACAGTAAACCCTACTGGAGATGCTAGGGTTTACCTCAATCCCCCAAGCTAACATGTATTACAACTGCAACTGCCTTGACTACACTAGGGGTGAAATTCTGGCCAAGTTTGTCAGTTTTGCCATTGAGTGTAATGGGGCCAGGATTTTTACCTGAGCAATTTCGCATGTGTCAGCGATCATGTGTTAAAAATACACACGTATTTTCTTTCCACTAGTAAAGACATGGCCATTGACAACCCCCCATTGCTACTACATCAACATCACACTCACCCACCTCCAGTTCCTTCAGTGTCAGTCCTGGAAGCACCATTTTTTAGAAGCAGAGCCTCTGGGGATGGAATAAGAGCAGGGCCGGCTCTAGGCACCAGCAAAGCAAGCAGTTGCTTGGGGCGGCAGATTTGCAAGGGGCGCAAGAATCCAGCATGGGAGCTGAGAACCAACAGGGGGCCCTGGGAGCTGTAGTTCCTTGGTTAGTTCCCTGCCTATAGAGCCAGCCCTGGAGCAGGGAAAGAACT